>NC_046168.1:74635503-74935503 GCF_011064425.1 Rattus rattus | reverse complement strand
TGGAGCTTATAAAATTCTATACTTATTTTAGGGCTCCTTGTGTTCCTCCATCTGCCAATTTATCTGAGGTTCGGTTCTTTATCCACAGGCTCATAATGCAAAGAGGAAGCTCTGAGTTGCTCGGAAATAGGAAGGAGTGTGACCCTCAGCTTTACCTTTCTTTACTAGAGCATCATTTAATGCATAGATGAATCACCGCTGCAGAACCCCAGTGAGAAGGGCCACAAGGCTCGACAATAGACAAAGTGTATTAGAAATAGCATTGAACACCCAAGCGAGTAATTGGGTTCTGACTTTCTCTCGGGGTACTCTTTATCATCTCTGTGTTTCCTATGGAGTTTCCAGCATAAAACTCACATACAGTTGTTGTGAGCAGATGCTGGTCAAGACAAAAACAAGTTTCTTGTTAACACAAATAGTTATCAGTGAATACTTGAGTCCCCAGTAGACTTGTGAGTGTTAGGGTCTTAGAGAGTTCCATTTTATATGTGCATCTTTAGGAAACAGACCAAAGCCTGCAATGGCACACACACTTGATTGAGAGATTAGTTTATGCCAGTCTGTGATGCTATGCAAGTTACATAAGTCTTTAGGACATTTGTGTCCTATTTATGTCACTCCCTGACCCTATGTAAGTCACTTAAGTCCTTAGGGCATCCCTGTCCTCATGTGGGAGTATTAAGTGGCGTCCACAGCAACAGCCATTAGTGGGCACGTGAACATCCTGAAATTATGGGGAAATTTTTATTTCCCAGGATCTGAATGTAATTTTTATGAGAAGAGAGTGTGCATCTTCTGTGTTCTAAAGTAGACTATGACTCTTCCCTATCCCTACAGGTTTAAGAACCTTTAGCCTAAGGCAGCGGTTTGGAAAATGATTGGATCGTGAATTTCAACACTGAGAACCTTTAGAATATGTGTGGTGTGTCTATATACAGATATGTAGATAAACATTGTACTTCACATCAGAATCACAAAGCATGAAGAGAGTGCAAAATAAACAAAGGTCAACCAATGTCTAGTTTAACTCGAGGACAATGTCATGAAAGGGAGCCCAAGCCCTACACTGCCTGGAACCAGAGACTCATAAGCCAGAGACCTTTGATGGGCGCCTTGTCCTGTCACCATCAGAGTCCTCCTCTGGCAGCAAATGAAAGTGGGTTCAGAGACCCATAGCCAGACACTGATCAGAGGGAGGGGGGGAGGAGGGGGTTGGAGGGGGAAGGGAAGGGGGGGTTGGAGGGGGAAGGGAGGGAGGAAGGAGAGAGGTGTATTCTAATCTGAGGTCTCCCTTGGGTCCTTTCCCTTGGAGACTGGGAAACCCTGTGGAAGTGCGGGAGGAAAGACTTTAGGAGTTAGACGGGACATAGAAAACCAGGAGAACTTGACCCACCAAATCAACTAAGGGTTCACATGGGCTTACAGGGACTGAAATGGCAAGCACAGGGCCTGCATGGGTCTGCGCCAGGTCCTGTGTGTGGTAAGCTGTTAGCTTAGTGTTCGTGAGAGACTCTTCTGAATCTTTGTGTGCTCTCGGGACTCTTCCTATTAGTTTGCCTTGTCCAGCCTTGATATAAGGGCTTTCACCTTATTCTATTATATCTTGTTTTGTCCTGTTTGGTTGTCATGCCTTGGAGACCTGCTCTTTTCTGAAGATGGGACGAAGTGGGAATGGATCTGGGAAAGAGGGGAGGTAGGGGGTGCTAGAAGGAGTGGAAACTTTGTGTGGAATGTATTTTATGAGAGATGAATCTATTTTCAATAAAAAGGAAAAAGAAACACTTATTTTAATATAGCTGAACATAAAACCTTTTATCATCTTAAATGGTCATTTTTCCAAGAGGAATATGACTGAATATGCTTTGATACCTTTGAAAATCTATATCTAATTATTCATGATACATTAATTTGGAGATGTAGCTCGAAGTTCATTTTTTATTATAATATGTGGACTTTAGTGCTTTTCATAGTTTTAATCAATAAAATCACACATACAATAAACACTTCCAGCCACTGTTTCTATAATATTCTGTGTAGAATGGTATTTATTCTCTTGGTTAGTCTTAGAACACACCTTTATCTCCAAAGGCCATATTTGCTGCTGTGCCCCACCCCATTGCTCTGCTAGGTAGCGAAGTAGTAAAGAAGCACATTATCACAAAAATGCAGGACGCTTTCTATTTCATAAGAAGAAAAATAAATAAATATAACTTATCTGTAGGCTTCACCACTCTTAAAGATGTTTCAAGAAGACAGTCAGCAAATCTCCCTGAGGTACAAGAGATTTTCACAAACTTTCAACATTGTATGGCTTCTCCTACACAATAGATGAAGGTTTTTGTAAAACTAACCTTATTAGTAGTATCTGGTGACATACTGTGTACTAGTAGTGTCTGGTGACATACTGTGTACTACTAGTGTCTGGTGACATACTGTGTACTACTAGTGTCTGGTGACATACTGTGTACATCTGCTCTCAACACTGGGCTACACTAGCTGCCCATAGTGACTGCACAGGAATGAGCCAATCTTTCGTCTCTTCACCCTGGGATCTTTCTCACAAAAGCATCTGCTTTAGAGGAAACACCACCTACTTGCTTTTCATAAAACATGGTTCATTGACTGTGAGGGATTCTTCAGTGGTGGCTTACCAACAGAAGCTCTTAGCACACTTCATCTATGAAACAAGAAACTAACTGGAGCAGAAAGTCAGACAGCACACTTTCCACATGTCCTTGCCCAGGTCATCTGTCCTACAGAATTTCTTCCTGTAGCATCTTCTCTAATTCTCTAATTCTTTCAATATCATTTTCTGATAAAGAAACTCATCTTAGATAATATTTTTTTTCAACAGCTTACTTTATCTTATGTTAGGACAAATCTAGGAGGCAAGAAGTGTGTCTAAAAGATACGTAGTTTTTCTACTTTTTAATATAAAAGAAATACCAGGAGATGAGTCAACCACATCATCTAGTTTAATGAAAGTTTATTAAAATTCACTGTGATGAGTGAAAGATCTGTATAACAAGAACTTCAAGTCTCAGATGCCCTTCAATAGAGGAATGGATACAGAAAATGTGGTACATCTAGTCAATGGAGTACTATTCAGCTATCAAAAACAATGGCATCATGAAATTCATAGGCAAATGGATAGAACTAGAAAATATCATCCTGAGAGACATAACCCAATCACAAAAAAACACACATGGTATGCACTTACTGATAAGTGGATATTAGCCCCAAATCTTGAATTACCCAAGATACAATCCACAGATCACATGAAGCTCAAGAAGAAGGGCAACCAAAGTGCAGATGCATCAGTCCTTCTTAAAAGGGGGAACAAATATTCATAGGAGGGGATATGGAAAAAAAGTTTGGATCAGAGGTTGAAGGAATGGCCATTCAGAGCCTGCTCCATCTGGGTATCCAGCCAATATATATACAGCCACCAAACCTAGACAATATTGATGAAGCCAAGAAGTATATGCTGACAGGAGCCTGATATAGCTGTCTCCTGAGAGGCTCAGCCAGAGTATGATAACAGAGGCAAATGCTCGCAACAAACCATTGAACTGAGAACGGGATCCCTGTTGGAGGAATTAGAGATAGGATTGAAGGAATTGAAGGGGCTTGTAACCCCATAAGAACAACAATACCAACCAAACAGAGCTCTCAGGGACTAAACCACTACCCAAAGACTACACATGGACAGACCCATGGCTCCAGCTGCATATGTAGTAGAGGATGGCTTTGTTGGACACCAATGGGAGGAGAAATCCTTGGTCCTGCCAAGGCTGGACCCCCCCAGTGTAGGGGAATGTTAGGGTGATGAGGCGGGAAAGGGAGGTGGTTGGGGAGGGGGAACACCATTATAGAAGAAGGGAAGGGGGATGGGATAGGGGGTTTATGGACGGGAAACTGGAAAAGGGAATAACATTTAAAATGTAAATAAAATATATCCAATAAAAAGTGACCTGGCTTTGGTTGTTATTTTTGACATAATAAAGCGACTTTATGTATTCTGCTGCTTTCTGTGTTGTGGAGTTGGAAATATGTAACATTTCTACAAGCTGACCTAGTTGGACTGTATAAATCCGGCACATCATCCTGGGAAGCCAGTGAAGGACTAGACCTCAAACTCCGTATGTGCAGCGAAAGTCTCACCACAAACCCTCCCGTTCACTTAACACGTTCTGGGGAAGGGCAAATGTCATCCATCTACTACTTTAATTTTTATTGTTTTGGGGGACTAAAAATGAACCGAGCATCTATGAGATAGCTCAGTTGATAAAGCTGTCCACAACCTTTTAAAAAAGGTTTTTATAAGGAAGCTTGGTGACTTGAGTTTGATCCCCAGAATGCACATGGTAGAAAGAAAGAGAGAATTAACTCCTACAGGTAATCCTCTGACTTTTATACATACACCATGACACACACACACACACACACACACACACACACACACACACATACACACACACACACACACACACACGACTTAGAATGTAAAAATAAATGAATGAATGACACTGATTAAAATTTCAGTATTTTGTTGTTGTTGTTGTTATGTCTTCATTGGTTAATCTTGTAATTTATGCTCTAAAAACTTGAACTTGGGCTATCCCTGTTATCCATCCCACAAGTTACAGGAAGCAATGGGCCCTGTGCTTTAAAGGTACTGACTCTCAATTCCCATCTGCTGAAGAGCCCCTTTATTATGTCTAAGGTCACATTGATGAAGTTTCCCTTCAGTGGGCCCTGAGTGAATAACCAAGGAGGGTTACTTGGTGAGTGAGTGTCTCCTGTGGTTACTGAGAAGAGTGAGTCCACTCTGGGAGTTGGGCGAATCTACTCTGTGTTAGAAGTAATGCTGCGATGTCAAGAAGCCGATCTCAAAGCAAAATTATTCGACACAGACAAATGGCCTTCAGAAGCTTTGACAGCTGCAAGTGGAGGGATGTGATGGGGTCATGCCTTTCAGTAGTCATTCTCCTGGACAGCTCTACTTTGTGTGGGAAGAAGAAACAAATTGCATTTTATTATGTGGGGAATAAAAGATTTCTAAATTTAGTCTTTATCACCTGGATTCTTTGCTTTGAACAGGGTTTTCCATATGTGCCAGCCTAAGGGCTGCTCCTCAGAACTCCAGGGTGCTCTACCATAGGCAGCAGTGACAAAGTCATGTGCCAGATAGAAGCTGGAGAACCTGGTCTGATGACCAAAGCTGTATTAAGAAAGGACAGTCAAACAGTGAAAAGAAATTATTTCTAGGCAGGGGTATGTGGTTATCCATATATAACATTTCCCAAAGTACATATACAATAACTTAGTAGGTTTTTAAAATAAAGAACAATAGGACCAAATGATGACCTCCAGAATCTTTCTGGTCACATTTTCCCCATCAAAACCCCTCTTTTTTTTTTTTTTTTAAGAGAACCCATAGAGATACCAAAGTCTCTTATTCCTTCCAGAGGCTAACTGCTCTCCTAACTAGAAAGTTTCACAAAAGCTAAGGATAATTCATTCGTAGGAAGTTTCCTATGTCTATGTCTGTGGAACAGGTACTACCGCTAACTTTCCAGGATTTCTTTGGAAGAAGTTTTGTTAGCAGGAAGAAAACCTATCAAATCTACGTTGTTTTCTGTTACAGATCCCACCAATATTGCCTATCCAAAAGACTAAGATAAATCATTAAAGAGCGCATCTCACTTAGAGCTGTAAGAACCTTTCTCTTAGGCCTCTAGGAAAGTGATAGGGTGGCTCTTACAATGTTGTTTTTTTTTTTTTTTTTTTTTTTGTGCTACTCATACCAACGTTGGCTTATAAGCACTGGTGTTATATTTCATACATGAAGGGACAGAAGTAACTAATTATGTGAATCCTCACCGGGTTCTGGTTACATGTTTGCATATTGAATTTCCCCTCTTTATTTTCCTACGAAACTAATCCCTCCACACCCCACTGACTCCAGTCACCCGACTCAGCTGAAGAGTAGTCTTGCTTCTTCTTGCATTCAAGTATGAAACATACCGGCTATTCTTTTGGGATCAGACACATTTACCTGAGTTCTTCAATGCTACACAGGTTTAATAGTAAGACAAAATGCTAATTTAAGCAACCTGCTAGTAACCTGGTGAACACTGACTTCCCGATTAAAAGGTCCTAACCAGATACAGATTTTACAACCTCCTAAATTACAGGAAGGAAGTCAGTCAATGGGCTTGAGACATGAATAAAGACACGATCTTTACACCAGAACATGTCCATAGAAATGATCTAGGTTTTTGTTCCTTTTCCCAGAAAGGAAACACAAGGCTCTGGAAGGAGTCTGTTGGTCTTCTGCATCACCTCCAGTCAGAGGCAGAACTAGAGTCAGAGGCAGGATTTTGACTGGGATCTAAGCAGACTAGGAAACCTGGCCATCTGGTCATTCACATTGACTTTAGAAAGAAATGTCATAGTAGAAACTAGAAACAGGTAACTCATTTTATAAGATGGTAGGCAGTTGCACAAAACATATACAGGTTTAAAGATGTATTATTCAAACATTCCTGAAAATAGAAAGAACAGCCAAAAATCTAAGCTTCCATTTGAAAGCAAAACTGTCTTTCAGACACTCCCATATCCTTTCTAGGATGTTTCCACAAACCTGTCACATCACATTCTCCAACCCAGGTCTAGACAAGGAGTTGACCCTCTAACTCATAACCAGCTCACACTGTGATGGCTGAAAACAGGCATGTAAAGGGGGAAAAGGGCCAACTGTCACCTCAGTGGTCATACTTCCTGATTTTCTTCAATCAAAATCAACCAGACTTTTTTTTACTGCCAACAGGGAAAAACTTTCAGAATTTTGCTTCTTGGGGGTTGTATTTCCAACTCGTTCCCCAGAATACTCTCCCTGGATCAGGCATGAAGATCTAGGTTG
This sequence comes from Rattus rattus, assembly GCF_011064425.1. Taxonomy (NCBI): domain Eukaryota; kingdom Metazoa; phylum Chordata; class Mammalia; order Rodentia; family Muridae; genus Rattus; species Rattus rattus. The sequence goes on along the minus strand of NC_046168.1, from coordinate 74,928,575 downwards.
TGTGTTTAAGTTGAAGAAGGAACATAGACTAAAAATAATGTCTATACTTTTCTCACTTATGAATATTATTCAGCCTCAAGAAAGAGAGTCTGGTGTATAGTATATAATAGCATGCACAGGCACTGAGACCATTATACCAAGTGACGTAACTCGGACACACAAAAAGACAAAAACTGCATGGTCCCATTTCAAATGAGATGGAGACAAAAATAGGGAATGCTGTTTTTCAGGGTGTTGGAAGGAAAGAATAGGCAGTTACTGTTAATATGAGTATATATTTCCTTCCAGGGCCTTATGGAACAAAAACCTAGATCATTTCTATGTTCTGGTGTTGCGCTCATGTGATTCTATTCATGTACAAGACAAAGTGGGTTCTGGAGGTAGATGGTGTTAACAGGTGCACGTTATAAAGGTATTTAGTACCAACTGAACTGCACAGCTTAAAGGTTAATATGGTAAATAAATTTAAAAAGTACTTATTCTGTTCAGATTTCCTTCTACTTTCTCTGCCCTCTTCAAAGTTATAACCTACACAAAATACTCCCAGTACAAAATAGAGTGTTTTAATCTGCATTAATAACCTTTGAAAACACAAGCCTAGGGAGGCCTCAGAGATTCGCGCGATAAAACTCTCCACTCAAAGTACAGTGAGTCTGTAAGCCAGGCGGTATTTGTGAAGGACTCTAGGCTGGAAGTGAATGGATACGGCTCTAATGACAGATTCAGATTCAATCATCACGGCATGCCCCTATCTACTCATCCAGACAACCACAGGCTCTCTGGGCACGCACTCAACTGCTTAATGCAGCACGAGGGAGTGGCGATGCTCAGAATCCAAGGCTCCATTTTGGTTTGCGCACCCCCCTCCCAATGTAGTATTGTTTCTCATCAAAACAAAGGCTACTACTCCCCCCCATTCCCCCCTGCATTTTTAAATGAGAATATTCAAGTGTCTTGGCAAAGCTCAGGTATCTCTGGTGGTGAAAATTTCCACTTTAAGTATCAAATATTCCTTATATTGCCCTGAAAGACAAGGGAATGGTGGCTGGCTTTACTAACGGCACCCCTTCTCAGATATGCTTATGCTATCACACTTTCAAATATGAAGACAAAGGAGACTTGGAAGAGAACTAGTGAGAGCTGTTCATAATCTATTATTCCTTGTTAACATTTTCAAACATCAAGTGAACCCATCCATGTAAGTGTACACAGCTGATTATGCTTTCTGTGTACACTGATAGAATGTAATGACTGCCATTTTAATTGACATTCTGAAGTCTGTCACTGTGCAAACCTAAGCCGCTCAATTATTGCCCAACTGGAGAAATGCAATATCCAGAAACGAATGAGAATGAGGCACCAGAGGCTCAAGGGTAGAGGCTACCCTTGCTAATACTTTCAAACTGGGCTAAAGTTAGTTGTGTCCTGTTGAGCCCGTCTCCTGCTTTGGATGGCCAATGCAAGCGCAGTGAGACATACTGCTTGGGTCTCTAATCTTAGCTGTGACATTTCCTGTCTCATGTTTTACCATCAATAGTGACCTACTTGTTAGACTATGTGGTTTTCCAACCGAAGCTTTTGATGCTCGCACATGGGAAACACAATTATTTTTATATTTAGCACAAAATGTAGCCATGAAACATTTAAAATCATTTCCAGCTTAAGCTATCTGCACTAATCCTGTTTTGCAGTAATTTTTTCCTCTGTCATTTAGAAATACAGTCGTTATGGTCTACTAAAAACAAGGCATTTATCCTTTGTTTTCCAATCAAGCTGTGAAGATGTTAAGGTATATTAGCATTTAATACATAGAAAACTAATGAAGAGTCAAAGAATCATGTCCTAGTTACTCAAGGGGGGAACTGGTAACACATGTCTTGTTGAAAGCGAAAGGAAACCATGCCGCCTGTGCTATGTAGAGCTAAGAGACCTAGGGAAGGGAAGCTACCTCACTAAAATCAATAAAAAGAGGGACAAAAGTCTCACATTAGAAACATACAGAGAGCGCCCCAGGTTTCATAAAGGAAAACTTAGCAAAGCCTAAAATCTCACCGAGTAACAATGCACTAGAAGGCACAATTCCCAGGGAAGAAAGTCTGTCCACACAGTGAACTATGCCTAGAGGAAACTCAATAATAATGTTGTTCTACTAGGCAAAGTAATACTGCTGTCCATAGCTTTCGAATTTGAGAAGAAAGTCATCATTTCAAATTTACATGTGTCTGGAGCACTGCAAACACTGCTCAGAAAATGACCAAAGGCCCCACAGTCTGACAAAGAACACTTCCTTGCTCCATGTCACTTGTGAATAAGTAAGTCCCCAACATGCAACCAATCTCCAAATGGATGCTGGGAGTTTGCAGTGCGCAGACTTAAGTGAATCTCTAAAGCTATGGCTACCACACCAGCTCCAAGGCAGCTGCTTTTGTGACCCATAAAGGACCTTTCAAATCAGTGTTCACACATGGCAAAGCACATGTTCCACTTTGCCTCTGCCAAAGAAGCCTCAGTGGCACCCTGCAAAGTACTTGGGAAGTACTCCAGCAATGTGTGTTCCCATTATGAATTCTTTCTCATCGCTACTGCTTTTGCTATACATTTTCCATAAGCCCATGCTGCTTCTCACCTACACAGCCTTGACAGGAGAGAAAAAGGAGAGAAAGGAAAAGAAAGGCTTCAGTTGATCCATAAAAGGGCCCATCTATTATACATGGAAACCACCTCGTCAAAAGCAGGCCCCCAAGAGCCATAGACCATATGTCTATAAATCTTAAATAATAATGATACTTAAATAAAAATGATACATTAACCCAGCCCTTTAATTCTTGGTCTCATTTTCACCACATCCCAATGTACACTCACAGAATTGTATTTCCAACTTTACTCGGGTTATAAAGTGAGAATACAGCAAGGAGAAAGGGGTCTCCCCCAACAGCCCCAGGAAGAAGGTAAGATGTGAACCTGGAGACAGCCTCCTTTATTTCTTCTGACTTGTTTCTGAGACTTCACAGAAAAACAACCTACAAGAACCTAACTAAAGAGGGTTCTCAAACACAGATGCGTTTTACTCACCATAAAATTGAAATCTGTTTTTTGGAAATCAGACTCCGGAAGGTTTGCCAGAAGTGTTTTTCATAGTAAGTGACTAGCAGTGGGTTTTCTGGATAAGGGAGCATCAGGTGACAAAAAGCCTAGGTGGACTGACTACCCATACTACGGGCCAGGATACCTTAATTCGTGAGGTCCCCTGGAAAAGGGCCTAGGGAAAATGAACAGGGACGAAGGGAATGCAAAGTTTTTGTTCAACGTAAATAATTTAATTACATGCCAACATCGCACTGCCTCAGAACATAATGCCCTACAATGAAATTAGCATGAAACAACTCATAGAACAGCAATAAAATAAAAACTGTACACATTTACAAAAGCAATCACTTTAATGAAGAAGGAGAGGCCAGAGCAAAAGGACTTTGGAAGAAAAGGCTGCTTCATGTATTCCAGTTGCTTATGAATTAACATGTACAGTAAAGCTATTTTTCAATTTGCACCTCCATAATTACTTTGGAACAATTAAGAACACAGTTCCGAGAAAGGAGTCATTTTAAGTACATATATGAGTAGAAAATTATGTGTATGCCGAGAAATCAATTTTAAGTGAATTTACCATTCTAAATGCAACTGTAATTCTCCCACTTTAAAATTCAGTCTTATAAGGAATCTCATTTTTTAACAGTTTATACCAAATTAAAAGTATTGGTGTCAATAAGCTATTCTAAATAAGAAATTCAGAATTTATTACTCACATGCTCCTAGTATAAGGCTCTATTAAAACCCACATATACATAAAAGTGTATTTTTTCAAAGAACTTTAATATTTTTTTTTGCCCTTGAACAGAATAAAAAGTAGATTTTATTAGTTTTCAAATTTTCCAAGAAAAACTTCTGAGCTTGACATCTTCGTGCTCAGATGACAACTGGCATCTTACCTTAGGGAGGGAGAGAGAGGCTGGCTCTGGATTACTGGACATCCACATGGTAAGCACTCATTCTCTCATTAACTTACTTGTTTGCCCATTCATTTTAAAATTCAGGTAGAAGACAACAGATCAAGAACTAGGTAACAAAGTGCATTATCTGAGACTGGAGCAAGTAGCATGAAGAAAGCAGAAGTGGGGAGGGAACAGTCAGGGCCCAGGAGGACTTCTAAACAGATAGATAGGCCAGCCCTTGGATATCGTTAGAAAGAGGAGATATTTGAAAGCCTGGGTAGAACAGATGTAGCCATAGGAACAGAGGCTGTGTCACCCAAGCAGAAGGTACCACAAATGCAAAGGGTCACAGGTGGGGCAGAGACCGGCTTATAACACGAACAATAAGAAAGGCATATGGTTAGAAAATTGAGCAAGGGCCACAGGGTAAATAATGAGGTCACAGTGACAGGCAGGGTCCAATCGCTTAATGCTCTGCTGGCCATGATAGTCCTAGGACTGTCTTCCAAGAAAATGGGCAGTCATGTTGAGTAGGAAGGGAACTCATGTCTGAATCCTAGCTTAGCCTCTTATTAGTTGGATGATCTCAGCATTGCTAACCTCTTGGATGCACAATTCTTATGTTTAAAAGCATAATAAGAAATCATGACCAGTTATAATCACCCATAATTATCAGTCTTGTTAGCAGAATGATATATAAAGTTAATAAAATTGTTTACATTCATATAAACTTACACTATAAAATATACTAGATAGATTTATTGAGAAATAAATTATTATAATCATTTTTTTACTAAGCTTAGAACATATACTTCTTGAGTACAAGAAGACATAAATTAGTATATTCAAACTCATTAGGGTTTATTGTGGCTGTAATCAGAATAATCACTGATCTTGGCTTACTTCTCTGTCCTTAATTAGTTTGTATTGTCCACTTTTTGTTTCTACCCATCAGTGGTACCTACCATCTACACAGCAGCCATCCTAAGGGATTTCTCAGCTATTTTTGAAGGGGTAGCATGCAGCAGATAGTTAAATATGCCTCTAGTGTCTATTCTGTACTCCGACTCTCTTTCTTGTTAACAGAATGTTAATTTTGCTCATCTCTCCCCTTCTTGGGCATTGATCCATGGCCAGTGACTGACTGAGAGATGGGCATATGAGCCACTTCTGATTGGCGTGTGAGGACCCAAGTGGAAGACTTCTTTTTATACATGTCTGAAGGAAACTTTGAAATGGTGGGTGTGGCTCCAGTTTTCTGTGCTCTTGACATTGTCCTGTTTGCAAGTACCATCTGAAGTGCTATAAGTGAGGCATAAATACAAAAAGAGAGGAGTGGTCTGTGACAACAAAGGTAGGTACTTAGTCATTCTTTCTCTATGTCCTGCGTTTTACTTGAGACTTACATTTCTTTACTACACATGCTGGTGTGAATTGGATGCAGAAGAAAAAGAGCTTGCCCATTTCTTTTTCTCTGAGAAGCTTCCACGCTAGAAGCAGGAGGCCTATCCTAGTTCAGTGACGTTTAAGGATTTGGGGATATAGGATCATACAGCATTTGACTCTGCATCCCTGGAGTAGCCAGATAGGCACACACATGGGGAGCCAGTACCAAATGCTGTCTCCATGGCTTTCCCTGTTTCAGAATTTCTGCTTTTATCTCTTACCTGTCTGCAACAGTTGTTCTCCAGATGCCTAAACAGAGCATAGTTTTCATGGATCTTCTTGTTCTGTAAGGTTGGCAACTAAGGTTTTATCCCAGTACAAGATTTTCAACAGAGACCACACAAGGGAGTCACAGATCCCAGCACAAGCCAGATGTTAAGGAGCAAAACAGCTTCATGTTCTACTTAGACCAGAGGACTAACTGGAAAACAGCAGCAGTAACAGCAGCAGCAGCAACAACCCCCAAACACTCCAGAGAAGGTTAGGGTTTTGAGTTTGAAGTCAGATTTACCTGAAAAGGAAAACATCTTGACCATTGCTGCTTTTGGTTTTTTATTTCTTTGTGCAAGATTTTGTTAAATGTCCTTACAGGGCAAGGATAACATCCAGAAGCAGTTGCCAAGACCCTATATGCTATAGGCAATGGCTGGGGCATGACAGACGGCTGTGGTTTCCCACCCTGCTGTTCGGAGATGGGGGTGGTGGGCAGAATTTCATCATTCAGCTCCATAGTGCTCACTGGGTCAAGCAGAGGCCTCTGCCGCTTGGGTCCCAGGGCAACATGAGCTTCACTTTGATGCTCAGCATACCCTGTCTGAGGAGCACATGACACACAGAAGTGTCAACATAGTAGTTAACATCAGCTCGTTTACAATCTTCATGGACTTGACTATCCTCGCAGCTTCCCGGTCACCACCACCTCACAGCCCTTGGCCCCTCTCTCCATAATGAACCACAGCCCACTGCAGCAGGCCCTCACAGAGCAAGCCTTCCTAGGAGTTTGCAGCCTGCAGACTCTGCCTGGGCAAAGACACGTAGACCCCTCGTGGCCACCTTTTCTGCACAAAGCTCTAGATTGCCCTCAGGGAAGCAGAACCTCTTCTGTACTCCTGCAATCGACTCTGATCCCATGACCCTTCTCACCAAGAACATCCTGTGTTCTGGTAGCTGAGATATCAATTTCTGTCCTGGTTAGTGTAACCCAGACTTCAACTCCAGAGTGGCCATCTGCAGCCAGCTCCTGAGTGAGAAACTCATTCAGTTCAGCTTTGAAGACGCCCTCAGCAACAGACTTCCTGTTCTTGGAAATCTGCATGGCCATCGTGCTAATGTGTGCGACCAAAAGGAAGGGCAAGTGCTTGCTGTTTTTAAGACTTGTATCCCTCCAACATTTATACATTGCAATCTATTCAGGACAGTAGCAGAAAATGGGGCTTATTGGAACCAATTAGGACTATGGCTTCAGGAATGGCATTAGTGCCCTTAAAGAAGATGATGGAGACTAATGAGCTCTGTCTGTCATGATTTTACAGTGAAAGGCCCTCATCTACAAGAAGGAAGCATCACCAGATGGCTAGGATCTTGCTCTTGGACGTCCCCAGCTCTAGACTGTGAGCAATCCATTTCAGTTGCTTATAAATCATCCAATCTCAGGTATTTTGTTATGGTAGCCCCCAAAATTAAGATATCGTCAAAGAACATTGTTTACTTTTCCCAGCGATGGGAAGTTCTCTTGTTTTTATTCTTTTTGTAAAGTGAAATAAGTAATAGGGCTTGGGAATATACTCATTTGCAAAGTAAAGCGTAAGCTAGAGGAGCTGGAACAGGTTACTGTGGGGAGATGATGACTAGGACTGGGGATACATTACGAGATGGTATAACATCCAATGATTCACAATACGCAAAGCCCGAATGGCGTAAGCCCAAATTAACCATTTCAGCCTACTGTATACTTTCCTACAGGAAAATTGCAGAATTATAAATTTAGGGCATAATGGTAAGCACAAATGTAATGAATACAGATTTTATAATTGCATGCAGTATTTAAGAAACACTAGTTGGAAAATGGGGTAAGCATTACAACTGGGAATAAGGGTGGAACAGTAAATGGTGGTGAAAGGGGCACTGATAGAACCCCACCTAATGCTTTCATTATTAACGCATAGCAAAGGGGGAAATTCACGCAATATGGCAATGGTATCTAAATGTGTAGATGTGGTCAGAGCAAGGAAGCTGTAGAAAAACAGATGCTCAGGTTAGGAACAATACAACCTAATTAGGCAGATCAGGGAGAGCACACGAGACATCAGAGAGAACAGTGAAGTGAGACAAGTAAGGAAAATTGAAAGTTACTGTCAATATTTTTAAGAGAAATAAAACAAGCCAGCAGATAAAGGGGAATTCCACCACCGCATGCGGGCAAGAACAGCAAAAACAGGTTCTGTGAAGCTAATTACTCTTGTGCTGTCTAAGGTTCTCAGAACATCTAATGTCTCCTCAGAAAAGCACATGGAATGCTCACAGAAAGTCCTTTGAGAATGGTAGAATTGTCGTTACTTACAGGGAAGCGATTAATGGTAACACTGACCATGAAAGAGCTCTATCAGTAAGTGTTCTACCTGAAAATAGGGGAAAATAATACAGAGGAAAGAAAATACTGGAGGGAGGGGACGGATTATGGAGAAAGGTTGAAATTAGGGGAAACTAAAGGTTAAGGGGTAACATCTTTCTGACCATGGGCATCTGTTTGTGAGGCATGCACACAAAGTATGAGAGGAATAAGTTTCTTTAAAAAGTATAATATTTTAAACTTATGTTTCGAGGCCATCATACATATATACAATGTATTTTGATCATATTCACCCTACTTTCCCTCCCAACTCTTTCCACATCTCCACCACCACCACTACACCCACCACCACATACCCCACAACCACCACACACACTACAACTATCTACCCCCCATTACACACACCACTACCACTACCGACCCCACAAACACTATACACACCACTATCTACCCCACAAACACTATACACGCCACTACCGACCCCACAAACACTATACACACCTCACCACCACTCAACCCCTGACAACTTCAAGGAAAGGAAGAAATCTATTAAGGATCAGGGGAAAGATGGGCTGAAGTACAAGGCACAGCACCGCCGGAAAGATGCTCTACAAAGACAACACCATTGGGAGGATGCTCGTTTGTTGCAGGCAAGAGGGTGAACTTATTTGTACCACAGATGTTGGACTCTGCACTTTATTGGAGCTCCTCTGATGTCTTTCAGGCATCTAGAGCCAAAGGATAAAAGGTAGGCCCTCCTGTACACAGAGAGAAATGATCTTGGTTTACAGGATCTAAAACCAGTGTCTGAGCTCATGTTGCTCATCCCAGTGGCCCTGAGCATCTAAATGCCTTCGGATTTAAACTGTTCAACTTTCTAATGTCTTCTTGGAAGATACAAGAATAAAGCACATATATTAAGTGATACTCAATTTCCCAGATAAGACAGATAATCCCGGTTCTTGATCTCCTGAATCCTCTAAGGTCCCATAAGATCTAACATGAAAAAGCTATTTTAATGGCTTTATTTCAGACAGTTATGCTTAATTCAATTGAACTATAAGCTCTTGAATGCATGGTCTACACATGACTTCAGAAAAGGTACTCCGTACACTAACTTAAGTAACTTACCTAAGCCACTAAACGGCTACAGCTATGTTGAGGGTGCTTCCTCAAGGAAAAGGGATTTACAAATGAAAACTATTATAAAACCTAGTCTCTAAGCTCAAAATATACCTCAATTGTTATTTTTAAAAGCTTCCCCATCACAGTGAATGTGGTTGACAGCGGCTACTCAGCTCATCAAGATCTTGCTTTTCAAAAGGCCCCCAAATCTCCCCATCAACGCTACCTAGACACTCACACTGGACAGTGAAAGGACCTAAGGTTCCAGTGGCATCAGAAGATATGAGGCAGCCCCAAATGAGAAAGGAAAGCTGCCTTTCAGGATAGAACAAGGGGCACAAGAACAAGAATGGTCATGGGGTATGGCAGAGGGAGGGAGGGAGGAGGGGAGGAGGGAGGAGGGAGAGAGAGAGAGAGAGAGAGAGAGAGAGAGAGAGAGAGAGAGAGAGAGAGAGAACAAGAACTAGAGGCATCCTTCATGAAGTTATAAGAGGCAGGTAGTGAGAGGAGGAAGTAAGGCAGGAATGAAGGAAAGGGACTTTAAAGGCGGGGCAGGATTGGATGAGCATTCTATGAACGGCCAAGACTGGTCCTACAATTCTGTTCCTGCCACTGTTGTACTTTAGGCTGGATGTTTTTGATGCAAACCCTTTGGAGCCCCAACAATGTCCACTTGTAGTTCTCTGTAGCACGTAGTGCACATAGACACGATTTCTTGCCAAGCTTTCTTGAGAGTTTATAAGATGGCAAGCAGTTCCCTGCCTTTAAGAGGTTCTAGACGGGAGAGGAGAGTGTAGGAGACAAGATAAGATGAGATCATTAGTCCACATGGGGGCATGTATAGAAAAGTTTCCCAAAAGTGTTAACATGTGAAATGAATTTTGAGCTAGCTAAGACAAGAGCTAATAGTCAACTGTAATTCTTTTTAATAAGTAGTGTTTGCTCATGACAGGTACTTAATTAGTATTTGTTAATTAAGTTTAGCTTATTTTGATTTCTAGGCTGGGAGCTAGTTCTTATCATATTTGTTTTTATGTCAACTAAAAAGATAAATCTATCTACATTAAAAAGCAAGAACAGAATCTTTAAAAAATAATGTATCTTGGGGGCTGGAGAAATGGATCAGTGGTTAAGAGTGCTTCGTCCTCTTATAGAGGACCCAGATTCAATTCCTAGCAACCACATCAGATGGTTCACAACTGTTTGTACCTCCAGTTCCTGGGGAACTAATGTCTTCTTCTGAACTCTGTGGGCACCAGGCATGTACAGACATACATGTAGGCAGAACATTCATACACATGGAATAAAATCATAAAAAAAATTGAATCTTGGAACCAGACGTGGTGGAGCATTGCCTGTAATCCTCGTATTCAGGATGCAGAGTCAGTCAGATCTCTGTGAGTTTGAGGCCAACCTGGTCTATACAGTCAGTTCCAGACCAGACAGGGCTCCACAGTGAGACCTTATCTCAAAAGAAAATATTGGGCTATACACTCACAATTTTCCATCTTCTTGTTCTATTTACTTCATTGCAAAAGTTTTAAGAACCTTCAAAAAAAGCACATTTTGCTCACTTGAAATATGTGTGTGTTTTAGCATAAAATATACTTGGCAGGTCCTAATATAATTGGATGGCTACGCCTTGCAAAAACTTGATTTCTTTTTAATCAAATTTTTAGAACCATACTGAGTTTCTTGCCAGGGCTGCAATAGTGAGCAATAAATACATCATTAGATCAATGGTGGTCTGATGATGGATTGCTCGAAAGATATTTCCAGCCAAGAAGAATAAGATCAGACATCTTATTGTGCAAAGATTAATAAAATATTGTTTAAAGCGCAGATACCAAGTTAAATATAACAGGGAAGGAAACATTGCAAAACAGAATGGAACAGTCAGGGGTTTATGATGTAGAGATATTGATCATGGATTTTCCTAAGTACTTGAGACCAGCCACACTATTATATATGCCTCTGATTAGACCTGGAGATGAGAAGGAAAAAGTTATAAAAAAAAAGAAACTAACCAGGGGAAGGCCTGCTGCTATAATAAATTATTAAAAGCAAACAGGGTGAGTGGGTTGTAAAGACAATATAAAACAGAATCAATGCCCGCAAGAAACCCCAAACCATCCACGCTTCTATAAATTTCTTACCACTCTGTGTGCATTCCACTGGAGGTATTTCTTTCCCACACCTCCCCCATCCCGCCCCCCACCCACCCCCACCCCCCGCCCCTGACCCTTCACTCTAGCTCAGCATTTGTTTTTTCTTGTGTAACCCAGGCCTGCTGTCTGCAGTCATGTTTTCAGCTTGTATTAGCAGTGTCTGTGTGGCCACAGATGACTGCATCTGTCACTTCATTCATCTGGATCTTAAATATAACACTGACACTGGGAGCTGGGGACACCGAGGATGGTGCATACATCACCATTACTTCAATATCCTCCTTCCCCCACTTTCTTTTTCCTTATTGTTAAATGCACAAAGCTGACGATGCGTTGAAGGTTCTCTAGCTCAGTAACTGAGTACCACCAGACTCGCAAAGGGGCGTTGCAAATGGTTGAAATGTATGTATTAGGAGATGTTAGAACGGATTGACTTGAAAAGTGAGCCTTTACAAAAATGATTTCACTGTGGGAATAAGGGTGAAGAAAAAAAGGGTCAAACACTTGAAAAGAATTTGTCAAGTGAAAGTTAGATGCCAAAAGTATGCCATGGTTTTTTTTTCTTTCTTTTTCTTTTTAAAGAATTGTTGCATAGAAGCTCGTAATGACCTATGGCCCAATTTCAAGAAAGGCTGCATTCATTCTACTGTAGTTGCTTGCTTTCTCTCTTCTCTTCTCTTCTCTTCTCTTCTCTTCTCTTCTCTTCTCTTCTCTTCTCTTCTCTTCTCTCTCTTCTCCCCCCCCCCCCCAGCCCTTGTCTGTCTGTCTGCCTAAAGTGGGAATAAGTCAGTGCTGTTGTCTGGGGCTGTGATACACCTCAGGTTTTACAGCCACTCTAAATCCGTCAACTCATGCAGAAGCTGGGAAAATGGAGTGTAAGTAATATTTTTGTTAGTGTAGAAACAGTAGTACTAGTATAACGTGACCACGGACAAAAACGGCACGAGGATAAAATGTGGGTCCGAAGAATTCCTCATGTAGGCTTTGTCCCCAATGGTGGTCTTTGACCTTTAGCAAACTGTTTGCCTCTCCATGTCAAGGTTGGTTGATTAAGCTCAGCGTCACCCAAACATTCATCATATACGTTGGTTAACTTTATAAGGAAAGCTTATAAAGTCAAACCCAATATAAGGAAAAATGGAAAGAAAATGGTTTCAGAGAAAATGTTATGACAACCTAAAAAAAGGCAGGTAGCTCATACTATAAGGCCAACATCTTACTTATTGGTATTGCCTTTAAACATGAGAGACAGAACCCAAGTATTATGCTTTTGTGGCTGCTGTTTGCTCATCTGGAATTAAGTGGGGGAAAAAAAACATTGTCCTCCAAAGACTGTTAAGTGACCTATCAAATGCCAAGTATTCCTCTAAACAGAAATTGCTCCATAAAGGTCTCTGTGATGATCCAATGATCTGGAACGATATAAGTTCAATGTCTCAACCTATCTAAATCCTTTTGTCATCAAGGAAGTAAATATTTGTGACATTTTCTGACCTCTGAGATTTTTTTTAACCTTAATGTTAGGGAGGACAACTTCTGATATAGATCCATTCTCTTTCAAACCTTACCTAAGTGTCTAATGTGTTCACAGACTGCGCATGTCAGGATCAAGAAGGTAAGTAAAAAAAAAAAAAAAAACAAACCTAATTGTTAATAATTTATAAATAAAAACTAACACTGATTTCAGTGAGAATACAGGTAAACAGTATATTTTCAACCCATTTCTGTGGGACAGCTTAAAGTAAATCTAAATTAACGTTCAGAGTGTATCATAGTGGGTGGGGCTCATGGCTGGTCAGCCAAGTAGCTACAGTTTCCCAAGGAAACCCTGGATTCTGGTTAAGTCTGTGCTAGCCCTGATTATGTACATACTTCTGTCCTAGCACCAAGAGATAAAAGGTCTTTCTTTTCATCTTTCACGGAGAAATGAGGAACTACGTGTATTAGGGCTGGCCAAATCAGTCCAGAACATCCCAGCATCACGGGGACAGAAACAGGCAGCAGAGAACCAAGACTGAGGAGAGGTATTAAATTATCTTGCTTCTCCAGACAGACTTCTTTAAAATTGGGGCCAATTCAGAATAGGAATGACTGAAGATTACAGGCACAGTGCAAAAGAGGCCCGTTGTTGAGAGAGTTAATAAACTATCAAATTTATAAGGCCAGTAAATACCACCTGGAAATTTCTGGATAATCAATTGTCATCTCAACTCACAGATCGTGTTATTTTATATCCTAAACACCATTCCAGTACTTCCTGATGTTCAAGTTGTCCTTTGTGTCAGAACTTGTCTTGAGTGCTTGAAAATGCAGATTCCTAAGCTATCCTGGGTCCCAGAACTGAATTGAAGGACAAGGACTGAATCCCCATGGGGCTACTCAGTTTATTTGAATGATTCATGTAAGCCAGGAGGATCTGTAATCTTCCTTCTGTGCCCTTCATAAATTTAGATATATATATTAGGGATTTACACATTTCCTCCAAATGTTTATGTAACATAAAAATGAAAATACTTATGATGGGTTCTTAAAACCACCCCAGTTTATAATGAACACCACTATTAAACTGTAATTAAGAACATAGAATTATTGTGGAAAAGATCAACTGTGCTTCTTGAAGGTGTTGTCCTTATTGTCATTAAAAGTAACTATACTATTAAAGGAATTTATAGCTTTTTAAAGCATCAGTCACTTGCCAGCAGGAACTTAACAAGCTGTTATAATAATACTCCTCCCATACCTTTTTAGTCATCAGAAATTTTACGATAAAGCCTTTTTATTATTTTAAAACTACACATTGTGAGCCATTGTTACTAGTGATTAGGCCAAATATGAACTTATTCCAGGGTATAAATTCCTAAAGGCGTGCTTCATTAGGATTACTAACGCAATCTTAACTTCAGCCTTGGCAATAAAGTTCTATTTACTTCTATTAAACTGTGTGTGCTCAAAACTATTTTTAGTGCATTCTCTGAAGAAAAAAAAAAAACAACCCACCAGTTTGTGAGATATACATGTTACTGCAAAGATGCAAATCAGCCTTGCTGTAGATGTAACTAACAATCACTAAAAAACACTCTCAGGGGATTGTGTTTTTTCTTCTATAATTGCCCCTCCTCAAATTATGGGTACAATTATATCAGAAAATACACTCCCCCTTCTAAGAGGCACCATTCCCTGCATCTCCCTCATTAAAACTGTAAGTTCTGGCCAAATAATAGATGAAAATAGAAGTCAAGTGAAAGGCTTTGTTTGTAGCGGGTTGTTTTCCTAAGGGTTGCCCCCTACCCACTATCCACCCCAGTGTTCTGGCTGAAGTGTACATGCAATGTTTTAACAGATGGGCTGGCTGGCGGCAGCGGCTGGGCTGTAAAACAGGAACGCAGAATCTGTACTGAGTGGTATTGAACTGAGTGCTCGTAAAGTTCACGGACATATACTGACCCAGACAGACCAGACATGCTTACACATACAGGATTAGATACCTTATAGCTAAGAGGGTTCATCTCTACAATCCAGAGGAAGTTCAAGGCTGAGTTAATCCTCTATATATTTCTACCTCATGCCCCTATCAGTCCCGCACATAGACACACACCCTCAGATATATTCGCTTGTACATCCGCAGCTACTATAAAAAAAAAATCAACGTTTTATATATTTTGAAAGACAGAACTATTCCCAACAGCAGAGCTAACTCTCCATAGTCTTCTTAATAGGCTCTCACTCATATCAAATAAGAATGGCAAGACAATATTGCACTGAATTCTATTTAGTCCATACAGAATATAAGCTGCATGCAACTGCACTCAGAAAAATCAAGCGGCATTTATTACGAGAGGAAAGAGGAAAGGGGGGGGGATGTAACCCACGCTTAGCCACAAAGTGTCAGGTCTAACCTTGAATCCTCAGTTGTCAGTTCTTGCTACAACTTCATCACTTAAAAAACACGCAGGTGCTTTAAGGAACACCACCAAACCAGGCTGAGAACACCCAGCTTGGTGTTGGCCTCTAGGCTCCCTGCTGGTCCTAACCAAGTTCCTCAGACACACCTGGTGGCAGATGCGGAGGTCTGAGCAACCCAGGAAGAGGGGCGCACATTCAAAGGCTGACAGGAAGCAATTACTTCCCAAAGTTTAGCGTTCAGCACCGCTGTCATTTTCGTCGGATCAGCAAGAGTACGGAAGAGGCCTGCTACTGTCCCCAGCGGGTCCCTCCAGTTCTCAGTCGGAACGCGACCAGCGCTTGCTGCGCACGCCGGCTCGGGCGCCGGTTAATGTTTAGGAACCACTCGCAGCCATCTAGGAACTGCTGTGCGCGCAACGAGGTGTCCCCGCGCGCCGTGTCGCCGCCGCAGAGGGGCAGGGGCGCGTCTGGGACTTAAGGGTGGCAACCACCAACGCCAAGTCGGTTCCGACGCATAGTCACGTTCTGGGCCGAGTTGGGATGCTTTGAAAATCAGAAGTTCGGGAGCCCGGACGCTGACAGAGAGTAAGTGTCCCCTGCCTTGCCTTGCCCTCCCACAGCCGCCACGCTCCCACCCACCAGCACCAAGGCGGTCTTCTGCTCTCTGGCAACACGGCGCAGGGGAGCCGCTTTCACGGCGCGGCCACTCACCCTCCTGGCCCAGTAAAGACGCCAAATCCACGCCCCTGCTGCAGATCCTCAGTCCCAAGTTGCCCGGAACCGCCGGCTGCTCTTGCCCCGCCGGACCAGGGCGCATTGGCTTTACTGGGCACCTGACGGGGATCGCCGCAAGCTCGGCGGTCGCCTGGCTCAGCAGTCGCCCAGAGCGTGCTGACAATATACGGACCCGCTCAGCGAATGAGGCGGAACACCGCGCAGAGCTGACTAGGCTCCGAAGGGGGCGGAGCCCTGGGGCGGGGCCAGTCTTGAGCCAGCCCCTATAAGGCGGGGCGTCTACTAGTGTTTGACTGGCGGAGGCCATAGCCAATAGTCAGGGCACCAGGATCCTTGGAGGCTGTGGGAGGTGCATAGCGCGTCGTCCTGCCCCCGACTCGGTGTCCAATCGCTTGCGGGTGAGCGTTGGCCCGGAGACGCTCTAGCTGCCCGCAAGTTGGCAGTTGTGAAGTGCGGTGGCGGCGGTGGCGGCGGCAGCGGCGGCGGCGGCGTCTGGCGGCTCCTGCGTGGTCTGATGCAGTGGGACCCGAACGCCCCGGGAACGAGGCTGCGACCAGGAAAGGCTCTTGCTGACAGACCGTAGGAGTTCCCAGAGCCGTCGCGAGTGGGCACGCTGTGGAGAGCAACACTCGTACCTGATACCAATAGGAGGCGAGGAACTTGGTCCCAAAGGCGCCCCAGCCACCGGAGGATTCTGAGTACTCACACAGTCTGCGTCTCAAGGGTCCAACTACACTGGAAACGGTTCTAAGCTCGATTTGGCGGTTGTCTCCGAAACAAGAACTCTGGCTCAGCCAACCTCCGGGAAAGTACAAAGCAGGACTCTCCTTTTCCTTCCACAAGGCTAGGGACCTTTAGCAAAAGCCTTCTCATGCCCAAAGGCGCCCCATGCACTTCCCATCCGCCACAATGGGTTCTGTGGCTGTCTGCTTGGTCCTCCAGGAATATCGAGAAGCCAAAACTATCCGTCTTCTTGGACAGAAAACCGCAGAGCAGGCCAGATCCGTCGGACTCTCCATTTCCCTCTCTCCCCTTTGGAAAACCTTGATTAGGAAGAAGGCATGCTCATAGCTGGTAGTTAGGAGTGCATTGGGAGCCTTTAGGCCACTGTTGGCTTTCCCCTGCTTCATTCAGTCTTGCCAGAATAGTCTTTTTAGTCAGGTTTTAAGACTACACCACACACACACACACACACACACACACACACACACACACACACACACTCACACACACGTGTGCGTGCGTCCGCGCAGAGTTGAAAGGAACAGCGTCAAAAGAGTATTGCTGTCTGTCTAAGGCTTAGAATATGAGCATGTCCTAGACTGTCTTCTTAGGGTAGGCAGATCCAATCTGTGCCTGGACCTGTACTTGTTGCGCATCCAACTTGTATTAACAGGAATGCACAACAGTATAGGAAAGGGGCCAAACTTCCTGATGGTCTGCCACTCACATGTCCCCCACCTCCACACTCTTGCTTCCAATCTAGGCACTTCAGATCACTGTCTCAGCTCTGAGAAACTCTAAGGAACTACGTAGTCTTTCAGTACAGATGACTATTCATGTGTGAGAGAGCCGCAGGTATAATTTCAATGGCCATCTGGCTTCCACAACTTCCTCCTTTATAGCTCATGTCAGAGGAGAAGCCTCTGATGAGGTCACCAGGGAGAAGGAAGGTAAAAGGCCAGCTTTCATCTGGCAAGGAATGAAACAGCACCAGTAGCTGAGAAAGCTGCAACTCTTAGGTGAGCTCTGGCATGGGTTTGGTTTAACTCTGTGGAAAGAGGTCCATAGGCCTCTTGTTGTCAGAAGGGGGAAAATGGGACCCGTATAGCCCTTAACAAGCTGTAAAAATTAGTAATGTCAAATCTGCACATTAAGTTCTGTCTTGCTTACTGAACCAAAAGACTGGTACAGATAAGAAAGATTCAATTCCAACAATCACTCGAAGCTGTGGAGTGACTAGGCTTTGCCTACAAAAATTTAGAGGTAGATAAAGCGAAGAGAACATATGAATCTCTGTTCATGCTGGGATGAGGAATTGGGGTGAGGACAGGTCTGGAGGAATCAGAGAAGGTCCCGAAGACTACTCCTGGTTCTAGTGGTATGTCAGTCAGATTTCCTCCCTGTGACAAAATACCCAAGGAAGTGTTGTCCTGGCTTACAGTTAGAGTTCATGGTCTCTTGACCTCTTCGGGCCGATGGCAGCATGGTGCTTCATGGTGGAAGCCCTAGGTAGAACACCACTGCACACTTCAATGGTAACCAAGTATAGGGGGCCTGGCAGAGAAGGGAGACGGATGGGAGCACTGCAGTGTCCTTTCAGTGGGCCCTACTTCCTAAAGGGTTCGAAACCTCCTGATAGTGCCACAGGCTGGGAACCAACCCTCCAACCTGTGTGTCTTGGATCCAAACTACAGTAAGCAGGAGAATTTCAATCTCTCTTTTAAGCCCATGCTCTTCTGTTTGCTTTCACGACTCTCTGGAAGCCCCTTCGCTGAGGGCTGTCAGGAAACATCATCTTTGACTGGGATAATCAGGACGTGTCCATGGAAGAAGAGTATTTCTTTGGACTTTTTCCATTCACACTTATGATGTAACTAGAGAAGTTGGCTATCAGTGCTCATCATGATCACACCCTGGGAGGGTTTGTCACAGGTGCTAATTGTTATTTTAAAACCATCTTTTGGCTGGTTGGCTGGCTCAGACAGTAAAGAGTATTTTGCTACTAAGCCTGAATACCTGAGATCTATCCCTGGGCCCCCCGTAGGAGAATAGAACTGACTCCCCTCAAATTGACTTCTTACCTCCACATGTGTACCATGGTGCGTGTGTGAGAGTGCACACGTGCACACGCACACACACGGTTGTAGTATTAAAAAATTAAAAATCATTTTAGTAGAGCCAGTACAGCACTTGTGATATATGGGTTTGCTTTGAGCACTAGGAAAAATTTAAGTCACTTTGGTAGTAGGAGCCAACCACTGGCTGATGATTCCACACAGTAGTTGCTGAGGGGGAAATGAAAGAAATTTCCTCCACTAAATAAGAAATAGATAGGTTTTAGTTTTCCATTTCTCTCTTCCTTAGATAGATTTATCCATCCATGGTTCTTAGATTAACTGTACATCTCAGTTTCTCTTTAAGAACAAATGATGTCTTGGCTAGGGTTTCTATTACTGTGACGTAAAGCAACTCAGGAGGGAAAGGTCGATTTCATCTTAGAGTTGATAGGTCATCATCCACAGAGTCAGAGCAGGGGCCCATGCAGGAGCCACACAGGAATGCTGGGTACTGGCCTGCTTTGCTCATGGCTTGCTCAGCTTGTTCTCTTAAACCATCCAGGCCCACAGGTCCGCTTGTGGCACCACCCACACTGGGCTGAGCCCTGCGACATGAATCACTAAGAAAATACCTCTCAGACTTGCCCATAGATGATCCTGTCTAGGTATTTTCTCAGTTAAGACTTCTTCTCAAATGGCCCTCGTTTGTGTCAAGTCGACATTAAGGACGAGCCAGCACAGACGGCCCCATTTACACTATTTTCACACCATCTTTTTGAAAAACATTTTTATTATGAGATTAAAATGTATACATTTCTTCTTTTTCCTTCCTCCCTCTAAACCTTCCTGTTATATTGCTCCCTGTTCTTTTTCAAGCTCATGGCCTCTTTTTTTCATTAATTGTTATCACATGCTATATATATAAATACATATATATTCTTAAATATAATCTGTTGACTCTATATAATGTTACTTGTATTTTTTACAGCTGACCATTTGACACTGGACAACCAGCTGGTTCCACACCATCTTTTTACTTTCATTGTATTGTACTTTTATTTTATTTTTATTGTGTGCAGTTTCTACAAGAGCCTATCACTTGGACATAAGACTGAACATTCCTTTAGTTGCTAGCTCCCATCATAATCTATCGAGTTTGTGTTATCCTGATATTCTAAGAGTGGAAACAAGATCTCTTCCTGTACCAGGAACTTAGGCAAACACTGACTACAGGAAACAGAAAGAAAACCCCCGAGCCTGGGTGTGAAAGTCGTTTGTTTACTTCCAGCCTATTTATTACAATTTCTTCCACTGAAAGGGGTGAGAAGTTTGTGGAATGGCTTAAGGATGAAAAAGGTGGTATAGCTGGGTTGGAGGGGAGACCTACTTTTAGCGTTTTGCGAATTCTTCACACTGATTCTGAGATGTGCCACTTTGCAATCTTACAATCAGTGAATGAAGGTTCAACCTTCCCCACATCCTGCCCAGCATTTGTTATCACTCCTTTCGTTGGTTTTCACTGTTCTGACTGGGGTGAGATGAGATCTCAAAGTAGTTTTAATTTTCATTTTTTCTAATTGCTAAGGGTGTTGAACACTTAAAAAAGATATTTCTCAGCCATTTATATTTCCTCTTTGGAGAATCTAGATCTGCAGCCAGTTTTAACTTGGGTTGTTGGATTTCTGGATTAAAGTTCTTTATATATCATGAACAGCGATAGTCTACTTTATATATCATGAACAGCGATAGTCTACTTTATATATCATGAACAGCGATAGTCTACTTTATATATCATGAACAGCGATAGTCTACTAGAGAAGTAGTTGCGAAGGTTCTCTCCAACTCTGTAGGCGTCCTCTTCCCTTGATTGTTTCTTTTGTTGTACAGAAGAACTGTTGGTTCTGTGTCTGCTTTGTCTGTTGTTGGTCTTAATTCCTAGGAGATACTATCCTGTTCTCAAAGTCCTTTTCTACACCTGTATCTTGTAGGACATTATGTTTTCTTCTAGAAGTTTCAGCCTTTCATGTTTCCCACTGTCATCTTTGATCAATTTTGTAGTTGATTTTGATCCAGGCAAGGTAACAATACAAGTCTAATTTTCTTCTTCCATATGTGGACTTCCAGTTTCCCCTGCACCGTTTGTTGAATTTGCTGCCTTTTTTCCCAGTGTGCATTTTTGACATCTTTATCAAATATCAGATGGCACTAGTTATGTGCACTCGTGTTCGGATCTTGTCTTTTGTTCCATTGGTCTACATGTCTGTCTTTGTACCAAGTAACATGCTGGTTTTTATTACTATGGCTCTGTAATATTGCTTGTCATCCCTCCAGCATAGTTCTTTTTTTCTCAAAATTGCTTTGGCTATCTGGGGTCTATGTTTTCATATAAATTTTAGGAAATTTTCTATTTCTGTGAAGAACGTTGTGGGGATTTTGGTTGGGATTGCATTGAGTCTGTAGATTGCTTCTGGTAAGATGTTTGTTCTTACAATATTACTTCTGGCAAACTATGAACACGGGATGTCTTTCTATCTTTAGTGTCTTCCACAACCTCTTTCTTCAGAAACTTAAAGGACTTGATATTATCCTCCAGAGATAACTGCTTCTGCCATACTCAGTGCCACTCTAGTCACAATAGCTATGAAAATGGAAACAACCCGAATGTCCTTCAACTGATGAATAGATAAGGGAAATGATACATCTTCACAGTGAAAATCTATTCAGATATAAACAAAAATATAGAATTTGAAGGTGAGTGGATAAGTGGATGGAATTAGAGAAAATCTTTTACTGACTGAGGTAACCCAGACTCAGAAAGACAAAGGCTACATGTTCTAACTTGCCAAGGCCAGGTCCATATTTAGATACAGAGATACAGGGGTAGAGATAGGGGTAGAGATACAGCACCTGGGGTAAAAATGCTCCCAGGAGCCATAGGCTATCTAACAAAAACTAATTAGACATAAAGCCCACTCTTCAGGAGGGGATTCATGTCTGGAGCTGTAAACCTATCCACCTACCTGTGGCTGGTTACTGTCACTAACCCTAAAAGGAACTGACTATGATTTCCCAAGCCAATACAATTTCTAACTGTATTCTAAATACTTATCCTTATACCCACAGATAAGTATACCTCTTAGCCCTAATCAGAACTTTTGTTAGTGGGTGAAACTATTACAAACATCCACAATTGGCCAAAATTCAGAAAAACACTGATCATTGGATGCTCATCCCCAATTGATATATCCACATCACACATCCCACAGCCAAGGCTTGGGGAGCACTATAGAAGAGGGGGCAGAGAAATTGGAAGAGTTACATTGTCTACTGTGAGATGGTAACTTTTATATATGACAGAGGGCTATACCCGTAAAATCTCAACAATATGGCTGTCTAAACATGATCTGAACAATAACAATACCAGTCAACATACAGTACGGAGGGAGGAATCTCATAAGGTCCTACCTCTAGATGGAGAATTACAGGCAATTAGTGGCTGCTGGCAGAGGGAGGGTCAGTCTTCTTCAGGGATAACCTCTTTATAGGTTATCCAAGCGTAAGCAGTCAGCCATAAACATACATACACATATGAGCAACACTAAACAGACTCAAAGGCGTGCGTACAAACACAGACACAGACGACACAGACACAGACACAGACACAGACACACACACACACACACACACACACACACACACACACACACACAAACACACAAAGACAGGCAAGGGGAGGGCCCAGAAGGGGCTGGCAGAGGGGTGGAAATGATTTAAATATAGAGGCTCATGTATCCATTTCTAAAAAAAAAAAAAAATCTCATATTTTAAAAAGAATGGGAAAAAATCAGAACCATGATGCAGGTTTTTTCCTTTGTGGATGTTAAGCAAATTTGTTTTCAGGGACCACCATCCCTCTCTGAGAAGCTATATACTTTAGAGCTTTTCAATAGGCTGTGACCAGTAAGAGGCACAAGTTCCGATCTGAACAGCTGTCATGGCGAGTGCTTCTGGCAGTCACTTAACCTCTGTTTACCCTTTCTTCTTTGACTGTGAAAACAGCTGGCAGAGTTGTCTTACTGTGTTTAGCTGCTCAAGGGGGACCCCAGGACAATGGTTACTATGCACTGCAAATGCTTCGCATTTATAATAGTAGACCACAAGGGGAAGAATGTGAAGTTGAAATGGAGAAATAGTATGCTCTGGACAATTTCCTACATATGCAATTTCTATCTATTTAGATCCCACTGGACTCTTGTCCTATAAATGGAAATAAGAGGAAAGGACCTTTACCATCTCTCTTTGACTGCCAAGCATTTAAAAAGATATTAAAGAGAATACAACCAACTGTGTTGGTTAGTTTTTTTCTTTTGTCAACACAAGCTAGAGTCATCTGAGAAGAGGAGACCTCAATTGAGAAACTGCTTTCATTAGATTGACCTGTGGCAATGTCTTGATTGATAATTGGTGTGGAAGGGCTCAGACCACAGTGGGCAGTGCCATGCCTTGACAGGTGGTTCTGGGGTGTGTAAGAGCACAAACTGAACAAGCCATGGGAAGCGTATCAGTAGGCAGTGTTCATCTGTGGTCTCTGCTTCAGGTCCTGCCTGGCCTCCACTCAGTGGACTCTGACTTAAGATATGTCCGCCAAATAAATTCTTTCCTCCACAGGTTGCTTTAAGTCATAGCTCTTTTGTTTGTTTGTTTGTTTGTTTGTGTTTTGAGGCAGGGTTTCTCTGTGTAGTCCTAGTTGTCCTGGAACTTCCCCTGTAGATCAGATTGGCCTCAAACTCTGAGATCTATCTCCTAGGTGCTAGAACTAAAGCATGCATCACCACTGCTATGCCCTTGTATTTATAACTGCAAGAGAAAAGCAAACTAAAGCACATATTACAGGGACTGGGTGGAGGGCTCACCAGGTAAAAGTCCTTGATGCATAGCCTAGTGGCTTGAGCTTGATTCTCAGAGAAGAAGGAGAGGACCTACTGCACAAAAAAGTTGGCACATGTAAAATGGCCATTCTCTCTCTCTCTCTCTCTCTCTCTCTCTCTCTCTCTCTCTCTCTCTCTCTCTCTCTCTCATTGGAAAACGTGCCTAACTAAAGACATGTTTCCCTTTCTTCCATCCCCACCATCTCTTTCAGCATAGATTTATTTTGAAAATTGTCTACATTTTTAAAGGATCGCCCAAAAGATCTTGCACAGAAATGCAAAACTTTCTAAATTCCTGCCAGAAGCTACAGACTCTAAGAGCAGCTTTGCCTGGGACTCATTCTGAAGCCTTGAGCACGTCATTAACTTCATTAACAGTTTCCTGTGTATGACAATGCAGCAGTATTTCTGACCCATTTCACACAAATGAGAGGGATAACTAATGATAAAGGAGTCTGAAATATTAATTTCTGCACAGACTACAAAATATCATGGAGGTGTTTTTGGCCAGAGGAAGTATGGTGTCAGTTTGGACACATCAACTAGGAGAGGATTTCGTAAGAGATATTGATGGCACAGCATCTTCAGTCAGTGTCAGCATCCACAAAGCAATGCACTCGGCTTCTGCTTGCATGTCAAAGCAACTTCTCCATTTGAGGGTTAGATTGGTACAGGTCCAACCATGATAAAATGTGCTAACAGAAATGGGTAGGGAAGAGCAGTTTTTGTTCCACAGAAACTTGGGATTTCAACATACATTCTCAGAAGAAAAACTGTGCTCAATTTCTTAAAACTTTATACCAGTAAGGATGAGCCGGATGAGACACTCTAATGACCTTGAGAAATGATGGCCCAGTGAAAAACTACAGAAGCTGGCAAGGAATTGACCAAGAGAAATTCAAAACAAGCACATACTCCTGGTTTTAGAACTTCGTAATGAAGCTGGACATAGTGAGGCCCGCTTTTAATCCCAGCACTGGAGTGACGGAAACAGATGGATCTAGAATTTGAAGCCAGCCTTGTCTACATAGTGAGTTCCAGTTCAGTTGGAGCGACATGGTGAGATCCAGTCCCAAAACAACAAAACAAGACGCCCTTACGATGAACAATCATGAGGGTTTAGGCAGCCACTGAGAAAGGGAAGGTCACATGTTGGGCAGGGGTGGGGAACTAACTCCACTGTGGAGCTCTCGAGCAGTAGAAGCAATGGGATCTCCATGTGCACACACAGAAACTCACTGTTGGGAATTGACTCAGTTATGGAGGCCAAGAACTCCTACAATCTGTTGTTTGTCAGAAAATCAGTGATTTAATGTTTCTCCTTCCCTAGAGACCTAAAAAATCAGGTGAGCTGGAGTCACAAAGCCACATCTAAACTCAGGAAATGTGTAGTGCTCCAGCTCAAGCAGGCAGGAAGAAAAATGAAATTTTTTGTGCCCTTAAACCTGCACAGAGTGGAAGATGCTCATGTTAGAGAGGGCGGTCTATTGAGTCTACCTATTCCAAAGCTACCCTTATCCAGAAACCACTTTATTTCAGCTTACAGTTTTTGGCCGTCATGTAGGAAAATCAGGGCAGGACCTTCAGGGAGGTATCTGAAGTCAGGAACTCTCACTGGCTTGTTCTTGCAGCTTGCTTATCAGGACCTCTTGCCCAGGGGTAGCACTATCCATAGGTGGGCTTTGCCTTCTACATCAATCACTAATCAGGAAAATGCCCTACTAATGCCTTGCTTATAGGCAATTGGATGGAAGCATTTTCTCTCCTGAGGTTCCTCACCCCAGATAACTAACTGTAGCTTGTGTCAGACTACTCAGGACAGCACCATGGAAAGATCAAGAAATAATGTTTAATCAGGATATACTGTGCCTTGGTGAAACTGACACATAAAATTAACTATCACAGGTAGAGTTAGAACAGGAAGAGTTTCAGGCTATGTGAAGAAGTCCTCCTCTTTGGAAATCCAGTTGCTGAGACTGGGAGTTTTGGGGTGATGGGGTTTGCCCCATTAGCCACTTATGAAGCTTGAGCGAGAGCTAGCACAAGACCAGGCTTTTGGAAGTCCCTCTAGTAACAATACTTACTAAGCCTTATTGAATACAGTGTCTACCTTAATCCTTTAACATGTAAGGACTCCCCTTGCTCAGAATTTCTAAGTCTAGGAATAATGTAGGCTGTGTACTCGAAGGCCCAAAGTTCCTCATAGGTGCTGGAGGTAATACAGGGAAATGTATTTTGCCATTGGAAACTACTTGAACACATTAAGGAAGAAAATACATCTTAAACTCGTACTGCTTCGCTTTCACGTGAAAGACTTGACCCATATCTTTCCTGATTTCTAGCACATCACATTGCAATGAGTGACTGGTAACACTCAAATCAAAACGAAGATAGAGAAGACCACAGGAAACAAACAGAGCTTTAAATCCAAGCCATTTCCAGGTCTCACTGTAAAGCTCCTAGAATATTTAGGCTTCCTAGAAATTGATGTTCATCACCCAGATTTTAGACTTAATGGGAGCTAGTTCCCTAGAGGCAAAAGTATTAGAATAATAACTGGCCAGTCAAGGACTGAAAAAATGGATTTTCCCTTAGAAAGGAATTTTATCAGTAGTTACTATGAATACCCCAAATTGTGACAGATTTGCATGTAAGTGTGCCAAAGAAAAGTAGCTCTGATCTATAATACACAAAATTTTTTATTACCCAGGAGAATCTAGGTACTAATGTGAGTGGTATTACATCTGTGAAATCCTGAAACCCACAAAGGATTTGAAGCTATAAAGCCAAATAAAACATAATACAGAAGGAAATGATTTTGATTATGTAACATTTATATATAGCATCTCATTTTACAATTTTAAATTGCTTTTCAGTCATTGGTTTATTCTCCCTGCACACCTGGGGAGTATGCCTGTGCTGTTATCCTCTGTTCATAGCAGAGGCATCTGAGGCTGAGAGAGACAAGGGGTTTGGTCCAAAAGCACAATAGGGACTCTGTACAAAATTGTTCATTCAATCAGATGCCTATTCAATACTACTTTTGGCAAAGCACCAACATCTGTGCGGTGGCAGTGCACAATCATAGGTACCTTATGTGTGGCCACTCTCTTGCAGGAACTTGTGTTCTGCTGGACCAGGAATTGATCTGTCAATCAAAGGTGCCCCAGTGAGAAAGGACCAAAATATAGAGGAGGAGGAAGTGAGAGTATGCTAAGGTTCCTGGAGACAGTGGGATTCGAACCCACTGAAGGTTGGGTCAGTTTTGACTAATGGGGCTGTGGGTTGTGGGAACGGCAGAGACCTGAAGGTGGGGAAATAATTTAACACAGTATTGGAGAATGTCCAACTATAGCAGAATAGTTATTGGGAAAGGACCAGAGGGTAGAAAGGAACAGGCTTTCCAAGTAATTTAAATGGCCATATAAAGCATAGGAATTTCAAGCCTATGGGTGGGCTTCAGGGGCTGGCCTAGACATCTCTGATTTCTCTTATTTGTTCATTATTCCAACCGTGGTTATATGCTGGCATTTTTCTGCATATTAGCTTTCCAAACTTCCCATCAATCTAAAAAAGTATATGTATTCTCTCTCTCTCTCTCTCTCTCTCTCTCTCTCTGTCTCTCTCTCTCTGTG
Organism: Rattus rattus; assembly: GCF_011064425.1. Taxonomy (NCBI): domain Eukaryota; kingdom Metazoa; phylum Chordata; class Mammalia; order Rodentia; family Muridae; genus Rattus; species Rattus rattus. Next base: position 74,901,297 of record NC_046168.1, on the reverse strand, counting down.
TGTGTGTGTGTGTGTGTGTGTGCATGCATGCATGCATATGTGTTTCCAGGTGCCTACAGAGAGCACTGGGTCCTCTGGAGCAGGGTTTACAGGTTTCGTGAGAGTCCTCCATGAGATCGCCTAATAACTATGAGACATGGAACTCAAAAGCGGGACCGCTGACCTCCCACTTGGGAAGGACAGGTGCAGATGATTCTGGAGTGTGTGGGCACTTAGGATACCCAAAGAATAGCACAGTCTCTTTCCTAGCTGAGTATTTTTCCCAGAAATAAAATAATGCTTTAACATTCTGGGTGTTTTATGTCTACATCTAGCTGGAGGGTAAAAAGAAAGCATTTTCCTCCCCACCTCCACTCTACAATTACAATGGCCTTCTTCTTGTGGATACTGCATACATTCCAATCTTAGCCTAGTCTTTCTGCTACTTCAGAATCTTTCTCAAAACACTGGTCATTTCACTCACTAGTCCCTGTTCTTAGCATTGTCCATTCATTTTACCTCTGTCTAGCTCTGTTTAAATCTCTACCCCTTAAATCTCTCCTCCTCTCCCCTCTCTCCACCCCAGATCTCGAGATCTAGGGTGTTCTTCAGCATTTTTACAGTTTAATAATTCAAATTAAACAATAGGAATATCATCATTCACCCACAAATATTTTTGAATGAAAATTTTGTTGATTTAAATCTTCGTGCAAGGAAGAGAAACTCCAGAGAGGTTATTTAGATAACATAAAATTTAAAGCACAAAAAAATTTATGTGTGTCAAATAGTATGCTTTTCACTGATCTGACTTAGGGAAAGAGTTAAAAAAGAAAGTTCTTACCAATAACCAGTAAGAAAAGCCTCTAACAAATAGGCACCATAAATGCTGGGCCAGACAATTAGCAAACTGTCTGAACAGGGCCCTCTCCTTGCCTTTTTATCCTCTAGTGATGTGTCTGGTTCAGCTCAGATCATATGACCCAAGTCTTCACGAATAGTTAAGAGGTTTTCTGTGTTTCTTTTAAAGAAGTTGAAAGAGAAAGCAAAGTTAATGTACAAAGATGATTAAATTTCATCTGAGATTTTACGTTTTCCCCTTAAGAGATGTGGAGAGCATGCATTAGGCCATAAACTTGTGCCTGAATGCTGTCCAGTCTTAAAAGTGCCATGACCCTGTCTTCCAATTTCAAGAAGAGCAGTGGGGTAGGACACTGGTGGCCTACGTGTCACCAAGGAAGGTGACGGAATGAATACATATGCCTAGGCTTGTAGGTCTGCAGAGCAGAGAACACTTACTTTGAGATATTGGAAAAACAGAAATTTGAGAGACTCAGAGGGAATCATATAACCTATTCTAATCATTTGCATCTCTTTACAAAGGGAAAAATCTACAATACACACTTCAGGGGATTTTCCATATTAGTTGAAGAAAGTGTTAAAGATACTTAAGTGAATCCCATTGAAGGCATTGATTAGCATTAATAGCTTCTGACTATTGCAATGAAGTCTATGTGGCTATTTCTTCTCCTAAAATGTTCAACAAAAAGTACTGAGATCGTGAGGTAGAAACATAATTTATTTTAGAACAGTAGTTGCACATATTCTCCCTAACCAACCAAGGCTCACTGCACCAAAGCTCTTTCTCCCCTGGAGTCTTTGAGTGCTGACCAGAGTCTAAAAGCTGTCACAGGGTGAAAAATAAAAAGGGGTACATTTCAACTTGCCTGTTGCCAAAGGTTAGTCCAAGAGTCCCTATAAAATTAGCACATCAGCTAACCAAATCCTGGGGGTCTCTGTGGGAGGCTGGTGTTCTTGTGAGTGAATCACTGAATTACAGAAACTCCAGGTAACCTCCACAGCGAAGGCTGGCGGTGTTGCCCACAGATATTAGAATCTTTTATAAATCTTCAAATTAGCCAAAGAAACAGTTCTCAGAAATCCAACCTAAATTCCCGAGGAGGTATGAGTGAGATCCAGATCAAGTGGCCCAGAAAGGGCCTCCTCACATTCACTAGAGTGGAGAGTCACAGAAAGCATGGAGTTGTGGACTAAATCATTATAAAGTGGACCTGGCCCTTTAAACTTTGACCTTTTCAAAGCAATATGTAGAAATATTTTAAAATCCAGGCTTGTTTTCTGTCTCCTTTTTTCCAAGAAGCCGAACACACACAAATGAGCTATTAGTTGAGGGCCAACATATTTATAAAACCTACCTAGATCCCAGGTTACAGAGTCCTATCTCCTCATTCTTACCCAGCTTCGTCATGAAATAGAGGTGAAGGTCTCGCTGACCACATATTCTTTCTGCCACATGGGAGACATGAGGTTAAACGTTGCTGTGCAGAAGAGATCAGTGAAGTAGAATACAACTCCCAGCTTACATCCACAAGGATAAGTGATTTCAGCTGAATGACCTGTGAGCATGCATAAATAATATCTAAGAACAGTCTTTTTTTTCCAATGAGAGCATTTATAGGCATAATCTCTAGTTGCTTCTTAGGTTGATAAGAGACAATTAGCAAACATTACAGGGCTTCTTTTTGTAGTTTTTTTTTTTTTACTGGATTGTCTCCCTGTGACCATGGTTTGTGTCTCCTTGTTTTGGTAGTGAGAAGGAATATGTTGATGTTGGGGAAGGATTTTTCAAATGATGGTAAAGGTCACAGGGAGGCCTGCTTAAGTGTTTCTTTTGGTATTTGTCTTAAAAGGCTGTGACTAGGACTTCACACCTGTCTAATAAGCATGCCTGGAACATTTTTGTGTTTGGTGACTGCTTTATAGGCCTTCATTAGTCTCCACAGTACCCCTTGAGGGTGGGTCAAGTATCACCACCTACAGTTTACATATGAGGAAATTTAAGACACAAAAGGATTATGTGATTTGTACAGGGTTACCCAGCATGTGACTCTAGCTAATAAAAGATGACTGCAAACTCTTTCCAAATAAAAAGAGCTTACAAATATGAAGTAGCTTTGGTGGCAGCATAATCTCGGGAAGAGTTCTGACTGGAACTGGGGCTGGCACTCCATAGCATGAAGTTTCCCAGCTGCAGGCAAGTTCTGAAATAGTCATTCTCAAACCAGAAATGTCCGTTCATTTATTTTTATGAGCATATGAATACCCCACCCTTACTCAGCCTCTAGACTCATAAATGATGGGTGGGAGCTAGATTATCTGTCCCTTGAAAAAGCTCTTGGTTGGGAGTTGGAGGGAGAGGTCTGATGCTCCGCCAGAATCAACAACCACTACTCCAGAATCCAATCACAAGCTAAGTACAACCACAAAACACCATGGTTCCATTTAGGGAAGGATGCCTGGGGTCTTCCAGGCCTCTGACCAACCAGATCATGATTATTTTCAGCAAGAGAACCACATGCATGAAGTAACTTTGACACCCATACATTGTCCCAGGAAGTCATGTAGAGATTAAAGTTTATTTGAGAACCATCAGTCTTTGAGATTATAATTTACTGATACACTCCAGTTATTATTTGGTTCATTTTAATGTTCACCCTAAGTACTTTGTGTTTCTTCTTCCCAATCCACATAGGGAGAACCAATAATACTTGCTCATACATCCTCCTGTCAAACATTTATCACATGCTTGCTATGTGGAGATTATAGAGTGAAAAATAATTATAGGTAAAACCAAATTAAAAAAAAAAAAAACAAACTAAGACAAAATGCCCTAGAATAGTAGGTCACACATACTTACTAAATGATAATAAAAAGTAAAAATAAAGTGTTAAGTAGACACTCTTCATAACTTCTTAAATGCCCATAATCTAGAAATGCATAAATAAATACAATAAAGTAAGGCTGACATGTCTAGCATGTGTACGGTTTGATACCAAACACAAACTATCACCCCCAAAAGCCATGATATGGTGGGATGGAATATGCATACACACTATAACAGAGATGGGCCTGGAAGACATTATGCTAAGTAAAAACTGCCATGCTGAGTGAAATAAAAGAGTCAAAGGGTGCATGTTTTATCATTCCATTTATATGGAATGCCCAGAATACGCAAATGTATGGTGGTGCCAGACTGGAAAAAGGAAGGAGGAATGTGGGCTGGCACCTAATGGACATGGGTTTCTTTGAGAGGTGGTGAAAAATGTTCAAGTCTGTTGATTATACTACAAGCTAGTCAATTTTTAAATTTAAATGGAAGAATCATGTAGTTTTGTAATATGTTTTAATGAAGGAGGGAGAGACGGAAAGAGAGAAACAGACAGAGACAAACCCTGAAGGAAGGGGTGATTACTACGGACTAGAAGAAAGTAGAAAATGTTGTGAAGGAAGTAGCATTTGAGCTGAGTCAACAGGTGACCTTGTAAGTCAGTCGTGCTCAAAGACACAAAAGTGGGGGGTGGTGTTTTCATGCAAGGGCAACTTGCATGAAATACAAATTACCTGGAATAGTGTTTAAGGCACATGAATGGGATAGGTGGTGGGTCTGGATGTCACCCTGAACCCCAGAATTTGGTTTTCTCTTCTTTCATTGGAGATGGTGGGGTGAGAGAGCAGTAAGGAAGAAAGGTTACTGAAATGTGTGAGTGAGAGGTGGGATGTAGGCCGGAGATAAATGTAAGAAGATGGTTAAGTAGAATTATAAAACTCACTGACACTGGGGTTGGGGGAGAAGCAGGTGAGAGGACTGGAGTTATTTAGAATCATAGTATTCAAAATGTTTTGTTCAAATGACACCCAACAACTCTAGCTGTTGAACACCTTGCTGACAAACGTTTGGTTGCAGAAACCCCAACATTTTTAAACTAAGGAATGTGCATTATGCATCAAGGGTGGACAGAGAAAGAAAATAGTATCCTACCATTCTGTGAGCCCTTTGAAAACAGACCTTCCCTTGTTGATGAACTGGTCTTTTACGGCCTGTCCTAAATGACTAAGTATTTACCACTTACTCAGATAGCTTCCCTAGAAACACTTCCTTTGGTGTGAGCAACTTGGATTTACTGCCCTGGCAACACCTCCCATCCACCACCCACACTGCAACTTGGCCCAGTCCTTGTCAACAGGTGTTCGTGAACTTCATTTTGTTTTGTTTCTAATAAAGGCGCAGACTCTGAAAAGCATAGGCTAATGTATCACACGTCTGAACTCTCAGTGGGGAAGATCTGAAATGGAGAAGTCTCAAGGACAAGGGGGACAAGCACTGCTGTTTCAGTCATGTAAGGCCTCACCCGTGCTTTCCTCTAGGAGGAGAGGCAGCCAGCTCTGAGCTTCTAGTGACTGCCGGCATGCCTTCTGGGGATCTATCTGGTGAGGTTCCCTCTGTAGGCTTTGGAAAGTGTTGCAGTGGCACAGCCTGCTGTTTGTAGAATTTGAGAACAGTGTCCCCAAAGACGCCCTACAAGGAGTTTACCGAGCAGGCTGCACCATTTAGAACAGCACGCAGGGAGATGTGCCTACCTGAGCCCGTCAGGGAACAATGATTGCAAGTCATTTTCAAATGACAGTTGTTAGCAGAGCTAATGACAACAGTCTCAGGTGAGAATAGAAGCAGTCACCTTTGAGAGCTGGCATCGCAGGTTCAGATAGGGGAGTCTCAAGGAAGCAACAGGCTTCTTCCTACCAACTACTGCTGTGGAAACGGCAGGGATAAGGACCAGAAGGGTCAGATAAAGGTTTAAATAACATGGCTCTTATATTATAACATGGCTATGTGGAATTAGTTAGTTAAATGGCTGCCACTGGTTATGTGGGGAGTAATTAAATAAATAAATAATAGGACTGTCCTGTAATTTGTTATATAACTAGTTTCGGCAAGAGGTCACTTTTGTATGATTTTCACACAAACGTCCTTAGTACTAAGGTCACATTGACCATCTTTTAAAATTTCTTAGCTCTTTGAGACACTCAGTCTTTGTCTCCTCCTAGTCCAGGGTCAGTTTCGTCAGGGGGATAACCATGCTTCACCTTCCATTGCCTCTGAATAGTTCTGTGGTTTGCTCATATGTAAAAGGTTTGGCCTCTAGATTATGGTACACTGCGGACTGGTGGAACTTTACAGGGGTGGGGCCCAGTGGGAGGGAGGTAAGTCATTGGGGGTGTATTCTTGGGAAGGATGGCTATGCACATCTTACTACCATCTAGTACTTTGCTGTGGCCCAAATGCAGCCGAGCTGACTAACAGTGTATTAAAACCTCCAAAATTATGAGCCAAGATCAGCCTTTCCTCTTTTAAGTGTATTATCTCTGTCTGGCTATTACATCGGCAGGAAGCTGACCACCACACTCACGGAAGTGCCTCTTCCCAGTTTATCAGCCTTGGCTGATCTGGAATTTAAGAGGTCCTCCTGCCTCTGCATCCTGAGTGCTGGGTTTAAAAGCTTGGACCACCACAGGGCCAGAACACCATTTTTTTTTTTTTTGTAACTTTGTTTCCATTGTGAGGTGTGGAATCAGGTGAGCCTGAGGAATCAGAGAGGCCAGGGCACTGTGTCGAAGGCTGACTGTGAATTGTTCTCACAGGCGTTGTGTTTGAACACTTGGTCCTGACATTGGTGCTATTCTGGGAGGTTGTAGAAACTTCAGGGAGGTGGAGCCTAGCTAGTTCTTAGGTGTTAGTCTACCCTCGCTTGTCTTCTGCTTCCTGGTCTACCAAAATGTAAGACGCCTACCACACATTCAAGCCCGATGTGGATGGAGCCCCTCATTCATGATTTCCTCACCATTTACTACATCCTTCTGAGCTGCTCTCCTCAGCTATTTGGACACTGACGGAAAGAGTAACTAATACCTCTGTAATCATCCTGTCTCCAAGTTTTGTGTCTCTCATTAGGAGGATCTCTCTGTTCTGTGGGCCACCTGACTTGGCCAACCGAAAGCATCCATCCCCTGTCAATCCAGGATGTCAGAGGATACTCCCTGAACAGAATTCAAAAAGCCAGTGACAAGCCTATGTTGACCATGTCTACTGAGGTCTACAACCATGTTCTTAGTTCTGATGAAAATCAGTGGGCTTCTAACTGAGCAAGGCATGTTCTCTGATATGATAATGCTGTGTTAGTGATTAAAAAGAGGATCACATTGTGGGTTTGGTAAGGAAAAAAAAAAAGACTTATTTCCAAGGTTTAAAGGTTTATCTTTTGCAGAGAGAAAAAGAAAAGATATCAATGAAAAATGATCATGCCTTGTGAACAGAAGGAACCAGTCCTGGTTTCAAAATAATGATGAAGATTTAGGATTGCAAATCCTTGGTTTAAAGATGATGATTTGATAGTAGCATGCCAGTGGGACGATCAGACCCTTAACTGCTCCCTTATGGTGAGGCAATGTCTCTATTCAAATGAACATCTTGTATTGAGTGTTTAAAGCTCCCTTCTTTTCTCCTCCCCATTATTTAGGCTTTTTTCCCCCTCAATTGTTCAGCATAACTAGAGTCTTAAGCAGGGAATTGCACATAATTATAGGTTCTGCACCAGTGGCAAAGTGATGTTTCTTCTTAAGTATTCAAAATCGTCAACTTTACTCTTCTTCCCTCCATTGGACAATTGAGTTTAAATGGCAAGAGTGTCCTCTTGCTACCTTTGAAAGCATCATTTGGCCTCACTCTGTGCAGATTACAAACATATCAAAAACTATACAATATACTCTCCATGTAGAAACAGAAGATACCCCTATACACAAATGGGGTAAAAGAAGGAATATCTGAGCTCGGTTTTGTCTGCTAGTAAGGCAAGGAGCTTTAAGAGCTGAAAGTCCCTGAGTCCACTGGACAGGTTGTGGCCTGCAAGTTCCAGCAGAGAGGCTATCCTGTGCTGTCAGGTGAGAACTCTGCAGCACCAGCCATGGCCCTCTCCACCTCTTCTCTATTACTGCCTTTGAGAAATCTGACACTGCTAAACTCCTAACTTGAAGATGCTTCACAGAGCAGGATCCTTGCCAAATTCAGGGCTCTTGCTAGTTTGCAAGGCAAGAGATGCCGCGTAGAATAAACGACTACAAGCCAGTAGTCACAATGGGAATAAATCCTCCAATTTGTAGTCTCTGAATGTCTTAATTTCTTGAACCTTTAGAGTGAGACTGGCTTTAAGAATAAATTTACAAAGTAATATTGGATGAGCTATAGTTAGACCTCAGCTCCTCTGGCGGTTCTTTCTCACTCCCACCCCAACTCTGTGTCTGTCAGCATCTATTTGCTCTTCATGGTATTAAACTCATGACAAAGAACACAGAGCAATGCTTTACTTACTAGGCCAAGGAGTAAGCTGTTCTGTGTAAGGGTTTCCCAACCAACAGTTAGCTTAGTGCTTTATGTATTTGAACACTTTTGACTCCTTGTTTTCATTTATTCTCTCTGCATGTGCGCACATATGTGCCATGCCTATGGAAGTCAGAAGACAACTTGTGGGGGTTGGTTCTCTCCTTCTACCCTGTGGGTTCTAGGAATTAACTCAGGTGATCAGGCTTGGTGGCAAGCATGTTTACCCACCAAGCCATCTTGCCACCCATTAAGTCCCCCCACCCCCATATTTATTTCATGTGGTGTGTGTGTGTGTGTGTGTGTGTGTGTGTGTGTGTGTGTGTGAACAGAGAGGACTTTTGGGAGTTCTCTCCTAATATATGAGTCCCAGATACTGAATTCAGGCCACTGGGCTTGACAGCAAGTGCCTTTATTTACTGGCACTAAACTCATCTCACTGGTCCCTTTAGCATTTTTTTTTTTCTCAGAGCTGAGGACTGAACCCAGGGCCTTGCGCTTGCTAGGCAAGAGCTCTACCACTGAGCTAAACCCCCAACCCTTCCTTTAGCATTTTTGAGGAAGTTTTAAAAAATAAAATTTTTTTCTCTTGCCTCAGTGGCCAGTGTATGGGATGACTTTGTGGTGGCAATTCAGGATGGCTGGGACCTTTTGAATAACACAGTCCTGCAGTGCTGTCAGAGTTCTGGAGGGGATTTACAACATGTTGGTGGATGTAAGTAGCTTAACTTGGTCATAGATTCAACTTGCCTTTAGCTTAGTATCATCTGTACATCCTGTGGTTAGAGAATCATTCAAGGGTCTCTGTTATCAGTCTACCCTGTTCTAAGGACAGAAAGTGTTCCATCACTAAGACCTCATACAAAGCATTTCAATGTAAAAAGGGTATGTTCCTGACTCTCATGAGGTACCCTGGCTGGACTTGTTTCTATTCTATTGACAGGCATTGTGTTTCAGTGTTGCTATTCCCCAGCTGTTGTACGCCTCTAATATCTCTTCTCTTCCTGAAGGTTTACGTTTCAGGTTTCCCAACTCAGAATGTAAGCTATAGTAGTTATATTCTTTCAACCAGAGGGATGTTAAAATGCAAAGTATCAGTGCCTAAACCAGAATGACCAAAGGCCAGTTTTTGTGGGCTCTGCTCCAAGGTCAATGTCATTCTGTATTCATAAACAGCATATCTGTGGCATGTACATAGGGTCATAGTATAAAGTATCCTGGTTTCCATGGTAAATAAGCACAATGTGTGTGACAGAGGGCTAATATCCAAAATTTACGAAGAACTCAAGAAATTAAATACCGACAACCCAAATAATCCAATTTAAAAATGGGGCAGAGAGCTAAAAAGAATTCTCAACAAGGAATCTCGAATAGCTGAGACGAATTTAAAGAAATGTTCAAAGTCCTTAGTCATCAGGGAAATGCAAATCAAAACAACTCTGGGATTCTATCTTACACCCATCAGAATGGCTAATACCAAACATTCAAGTGATAGAACATGCTGGGGAGGATGTGGAGCGAGGGGAACACTTCTTCATTGCTGGTGGGAGTGCAAACTTATACAACCACTTTGGAAATCAATTTGGCAGTTTCTCAGAAAACTGGGATTAAGAGTTCTACCTCAACACCCAGCTATGCCACTCCTGGGCATAGACCCAAAAGATGCTCCACATCCTACAAAGACACTTGCTCAACTATGTTCATAGCAGCTTTACTTGTAATAGCCAGAAACTGGAAACAACCTAAATGTCCCTCAACTGATAAAGAAAATGTATTCCATCTACATAATGGACTACTATTCAGCTATGAAAAACAAAGATACCATGAATTTTGCAAGCAAATAGATCTTGAGAATATCAAACTATGTGAAGTAACAAAGTCCCAAAAGGACATACACAGTATACATTCACTTATAAGTGGATATTAGCCATAAAATACAGTATACCCATGCTACAGACCCAAGGAGGCAGGATAGGAAGGAGGGCACAAGCAAGGATGATTGAGCTGCACTTGGAAGGAGGAATGGAATGGTTGTGGAAGGTAGAAGGAGGGAACTGGGTGGGAGAGGGGATCAGGGGGGAAGTTGGGGGTTTGTGGTGGGGTACAGAGAGGGGCAGAGGGTGGCTAGATGGCCATGAGAATGAATGGAAATCTGCAACCAGTGGGGGGGTTGGGAGGTCTCCAGGAAGAGACAGAGACCTAGGATAGGGGAGGTTCCCAAGAATTAATGGGGTGTCCTTAGCTGTGACTCACAGCATTGGGGATATGGAACCTGGGGAGGCTACCTCCTGTGGCCAGGCAGGAACCTCAGTGGAGAGACAGAGGCACAAACCCACCCACAAAACTTGTGAGCCAAAACTTACCCTGTCTATAAGAAATGTAGGGACTAGGGATGGAGCAGAGACTGAGGAACAGCCAATCAACAAGCAGCCCAACTTGAGATCCATCCCATGGGGAAGCACCAATCCCTGACACTATTAAAAAAATACTGTTATACTTGCAGACTGGAGTCTAGCATGGCTGTCCTCTGAGAGGCCCCACCCACTAACTGATTCAAAACAGTAGACGGAGCTTGGGAACTCTAATGGAAGAAAAAGAGAAAGGATTGAAGCCTCTAAGGAGATAGGAACTCTACAGGAAGACCAACAGAGTCAACTAACTAATCGCCCTTGGAGCTGAACCACCAACCAAAGAACATACACGGGCTTAGGCCTCCCTACAATTATGTAACAGATGTGCAACTTGGTTTTCACGTGGGTCCTGACCAGCTGGAGTGGGGGCCATCCCAAAAGCTGCTGCCTGTATGTGGGATACGTTCTTCTAGCGGGGCTTCTTGTCTGGCCTCAGTGGGAGATGAAGTGCCTAGTGTTGCAGAGACTTGAAGTGCCAGGATGGGGAGAGGGAGGAGATAACCAGGGCACCCCACCCACTCAGAGAAGGGAAGGGGTTGGGAGATGGGGGAAGAACTGTGGGAGGGGGAAGTGATCAGGATATAAAATGAATAAGGAAAAGAAATGGGTACTTTCTAAATCACTGACTCATTTTACTGTAATTCCTTCCAGTCTACTTCTGTTCTTCCAATGTCAACAACTGCATCTACTTCCTATTGCTATGGTAACAATTGAGAACAATTTTGGTGGTTGAAAAGAACACAAATGTATTAGTAATTTTTCTCTTCCTCTGACTAAATACTATGACCATAAGCAACCTACAGAAGTTTCTTTCGGGTTATGGTCCCAGAGGGAGTGCCCATTATTGTGAGGAAAACATGACCAGTAGAGTAGGCAAGTAGAGTAGGAAGCTGAGAGACCACACCTCAAAAACACAGGAAGCAGGAAAAGTGGAAGTACAAAGCAGAGCAAGGCTGTAACCCCCTCAACCAGCCCAGTGGTGGACTTCCTCCCAGGCCACACCTAAAGGCTGTTACCTCCCAAACATCGCCCCTAACACATGAGCCTGAGGACAACGTTTTTCATTCAAACCACGTCAGGAATCTCGAAGTCAAAAATAACTAGCAGTGGACTTGAGGTGTCAGCAGCGCTGTTCACTCTGAAGGTTCTAGATCAGTGGTTCTCAACCTTTAATACAGTTCATGTGGTGACCCACAACCATAAAACTGTTTTGTTTCTACTTCCATAATATTTTTGCTACAGTTAAGAATCATAAACATGTTTTCAGATGGTCTTAGGCAACCCCTTGAAGGGGTCATGATACACAGGCTGAGAACCATGCTCTAGGGAGCTGTTGTTGACCTTTTGCTTTTTCTAGTGTCTGAAAACCACTAAGATTTCTAAGTTTGTGACTTCTTTCTTCTATCAGGCTACCTGACCTCTTGCTTCCATTGCCACATGCCTCCTTTCTTTTCTGCAGTCAAACCTCCTGTCTCCCTCTTAGACAGACATGAGATTAGATGTGGATAATAGAATTTCTCCATGTTGAGATGCACCACACTTTCAAGTTTTATAAGCAACATCCCTAAGTCTGGGAACAAGGACCCAAGTATCTTGGGGAATATTCAGTTTATGGCAGAGCCAATTCCCTTGTTTTAACTCTGAAGTCTCTTCAGTCCCTGTCCTAATTCTCTTGACATTTCAAACTATGGTACTGTAGAAAGCTCCTCTTCTAAGGAGACAGTTGGATTCCCATTGATGTAGTGCTTTTCCTTCTTGAATGAAAGCCCCTGGGAGAAGGATCTCTGGCTATCAGGTTTGGTGTGCTAGCCCCAGTGCTTGGAACAGTGCTGGTGTTATCAAATCACAGCTATCACATAACAGAAAGTGGATCTGCTCCTATCTTTCCCAGTTCTGTCATCTCTCATCCCAACCCTGGCACTTCCTCTATTTCTGTGTGCAAAGATGGGTATACTCCAGGTACATGCTCCTAATATGCCAAGTGGATGAAATTCTTACCATACTCCGTGGCTCTTAAGTCGCACCCCAAACCTAGACCCATGGTTTGGACTGTAGATTTTAATCTATTCCTGAATGCCCCACACTATGGCAGATTAACCGTGTTTCATGTTCTCTAGCACAAACACAACCAAAGCCTAACGTTGTTACCCACCCTCTGTCTCAGGGAATAAGTACCTGGCTTTATTCAACAACCAAAGCAAAGACACTGGCCATCCACTGAGCCCTCCCAAACCTCTATCACTGCCTTCCTAAAAATCCAATCAGCCATGAATTCTGTCAACCTGCCTTAAATTCTTGAAAAGTTTTCTGCTGAATATTCTGGTTCAAGTCTTCTCTATTTCTCTAAAGTGGGATATAAACGAACTTACCACACTGACTCTCTTGACTTTGATGAACATACCAAAATGACACACTTAAATGTTTTTGCATGAATACCAGTTACTGGTCACTATTTCCTGCCCTGCTTCCATTTTCTGATGCATGAACAGGGACTATGATCGTGGTCTGCATGCTACATGATCTTGGTTACCACACCAACTGGGCCAGGGACTTACCTCTGTCCCAAATGTGGCTTCTCTCAGTTTTAGTTAACCACCTTACAAACCAGGTGGCTGGTTGTAAAATATGAAGAAAATTTCTCAAAGTTGAGAAGATAAGCGGAGTTGGCCATAAGCTGCTCAGAGCTTTGTAATGTTGAATGGACATCTCAGAAGGGATTATGGGTATGGGCATGCTGCAGCTTCGTGAAAAGGATGTATGAGCAGAGGAGCCTGGAGAGAATGAAAGAAAAGGACGCCTGGGCACTGTGCCAGGGCAGTAACCGTTTCCCATGGTTCATAACAGCATGTTGAATTGTGATTTCTGTTGTAGATGCCCATGAAGTTGTTACATTATTAAACCCAAACCAACCCCAAACCCTCCTTTGAGTGAATCTAGTTTTCTCAAATGTGTCCAAGCTGTGTTTCCTTAAGTCCTTAGCACCTTACAGTGAGGGACTGCATGACTGAGAGCAGCAGCAGAAGGATCCTTCTGATCCTTCTTAAAGGATTAGTTAAAGGGAAAGAAAAAGGGAATCTGCATCACTTGGAGGGTAGACATTGAGCCTATGCTATAATCTTTACATAAGTGCACACCGGTCCACAGATAGTATGTCAGACAAGTACCTGTTGCTACAAATATCACAGGAAAATGCCCGTAGGGACACTCTGATACTCGTCAACAGTGCATAATCAAATTGTTATTTAGATACCTCATTTCAAGGCATCTACCTTTCTTTCTCTTACCACCTACTGGGACCAGAGGAATATCAGGAATCTTTAACACATAAACCACCTCTCTCTCAAATGGAAGGTAAACTTGTTGAAATTTATAAGTAAAAAAAATAAAAACATTAGGCCTATGTAATCCATGCTCAGGATATCAGCTATAATGAGATTGTATGTACTATTATATATAATGTACATGTAGTTAAAACACATATAATTAACTTTATACTGAAGGTACCATACACCAGCTTTCTTTCATGCTTGGCTCCCATTTGGTCAGACACACAAATACACACACACACACACACACACACACACACACACACATACTTCTCTGGACAAACAGCATTGTAACTTCCTTTATGACAGCAAATACGCTTGCTGATCCATCTCTTAAATGACTACCAAGAACATAATTAGACTACTATGTTCTTACTCAGTACTTATATCCAGCTTTCTGATCTTCTCACAGCCCTCTTTTGCTACCTGGTGACTCCACACTTTTAACTTTGGTGGGAACTAAGTGGGAGCCCACCTTTCTTACCTTGTTTTTTTCAAACCCACTCAGTATCTTCTCCTCAGTCTCCCACATTCCTTGATATGACCTAGCAGTTTATGGACTTAGCATTATTTTTTTTTTATTGTTTTAGTGAATACCTTAGTTTGATGTAGGCTTTGATTTGTTTTAAACCTACTTTAATAAGGGAACTTAAATGCTTTAAACTTCCTTTTAGTCCATCACCCACCGGAGGTAGTGAAAAGGAAAGATTAATAGGGCAATGGAGGATGTGGATTTGTTTAGAAATAGTTCTTTGGAGAGAATCCAATGTGTGTTGTCTGGATATCAGCAGTTCACACAAATCAGTAGTGCCAGCTTGACCCGCTTGCAAGCACCATCCATGAATCGGCAGCAGCAGTTAGATCCAGAAGAAACCACGAGGCTCTGCCAATCAGCCACAGTTGGTGGGAGTGACAAGAAGCAGACAGAAAACCACCTACAGAAGTTGGTGACTTTGGTGGCATTTTTTTCTATGAAGTCATGACAAACAATGACTAGCAAAGAGTGGCAAGGTGGGCCAATGCCACACAGCAGCAGCTTAAAAACAAAACTGTCCTTTTCCCCTTATATCAGCTCCTGTGACCTGTTTGGGTATCATGAGCCACTAGATCTGCTAAGTGCTCAGTGTAAGTTAGTCTTAGAATTACAGAATATTGTAGCTCAATATAAGTGATTATACAGCAAACAGAAAGCAAAATATGAGGCACTATTTTACCTTAGTCTCTGAACTTTCTAGATACTATGACAACATGGTAATACTAAGCATAATATTACTTCAGAGGAGCCAAATCCCGGCTTGGACTCTGCTCAGAGACTCACTAAGCTGAGGCTGAGGTGCTCTAGGGCAGCAGCTCTCACCCAGGACTAGGGATTCTTTGAGATCACTGATTATGGGCAGAACTTACCTCCTTGAAGTTATGACTAATGTCTCCATGTTCCTGTTGGCTGTTGTCTCAAGAACTATTTACTTCCTAGAGACTTCCCCAGTTTCTTGCTATGTGGTCTCAGACAGGCAGTTCACGAGGGGTGGGGGGCGGATTTTCTTGCTTTCAGGGCTAGCTAGGGATGACCTCTTTGACTTCTGTAGAGCTTTTCAGTGGCCTTCCTAACTGGAGTAGGAACACCTAACGTAGTCCCCTCCCTTTGCCAAATACTATAACATAGCTACACCAAATCATTTCTACTCACATCACAGGGGCAGAATTATACAAGGGTGAGGATCCTGGCATCATTCTAGAAGTCTGTCTACCACAGGGCTCAACAAGTATATGAATGCTGTGCTTGCATGCAAGGATGTGCACCATGTATGTGTCTATTGGATCTCCTGGAACTGGGATTTTGGCGTTTTGTGAGCCAACATGTGGGGCCTGGGACATGAACGAGTTCTCTTAACCACTGAGCTATCTCTCTAACCACTATAGGACTTTTTTTAAAAAGTATTATTTATTTCATGTATGAGTACTCTGTCGCTGTCTTCAGACACACCACAAAAGGGCATCAGATCCCATTACAGATGGTTGTGAGCCACCATGTGGTGGGTGGAAACTGAACTCAGGACCCTAGAAAGAGCAGCCAGTGCTCTTAGCTGCTTAGCCATCCCTCCAGCCCTAGGTTTTTTTTTTTTTTTTTTTTTTTTGTTACTGTGGAGGGCTTACTTTGTGCTGAACCCACCGTAGCTGGAGTTGCTGTATTTGAACCACTACATTAGTCCAGAGAACACTAGAAATGTCAAGATTCTGGCCCAGTGGCTGAGTGGCTGGGTGCCCATGGACTAAGTTCCTCAGGTATAATGTAAGGACAATGTCTAAGGTCAGTGAGCTACAATATTCTATAATTAAAAGCTAACTCACACTGAGCACTTACAGATCTAGTGTCTCATAACAACTAAACAGTTCACAGAACTTCACAGGGATGATTTAAGGGAAAAGGCAGTTTTTTAAGTGAATCCATTCTGATGTTTGCTGAATCTGACAAAATATAAATCAGAATACAAAACCACACATTTAATACTTTGTATAAAATGATACTTTTTGCTTAGATATGTTCAGTTATGATTAAAATAAATTTTTCTAAGATTCAAAAATTTGACAGTTACTATTTACAATTAGTTGAGTTAACTGATGATAACTCAATGCTGTCCTCAACATTAAAAATCAATCCCATGATGACGTGCAGCTGAGTCTGCTTACACCGTCTGTAGGTTTAAGTCTCCTTTGTCTTTCTGAAGTGAAGCCTTTTTGGCTAGGACAATTATTCTATTCTACTTAACAAAAGTGAACGCTAATTTTAAACAGGTATTATTAAATTCCACTGAAATAGGCTGCATGCAGATGTGTTCATTAAAACATCCCTTTCTCAACTATGCACAGCTATTAACAATTCACATTCCACTTTAATGGTGTAAGAGCATTTACTCCATAACGTTAGGTTCCAGGGCTGCTTGGCAGCCTGACTGCAGAGCCTGCTTCCTATCAGGGTACTGTCCAGTGCAGGAGAGGTACATCCACGGTCGCAAAGGGGAAAGATAGACTCAACAAATAGACTTCTTCATTCCTACAGCTTCCCTCGCTCTACAATGTGTTCTCTTAGTTCACAGGATGCCTGTAAGTAAACGTCTCATCCGAGGACTTGCATCAATCAGAAGACATCAGTTTGTCTCCGGCACCTGCTGCTCAAGTTTCAGAAGCTGTGTTTCAAGCTTTGAGGTATTTACTCGGTGCTTCATCAGAAACTGGCCATTCAAATGGAAGACGGGGATGTCAAATTTATACCTTTCATACCAAGTAGAATTTTCTGGAAGTGTGATGTCCACCTCCTGTAAAATAAACTAAAACATGGATAGGTTAAAGCACTCCACTTCACGGACGTGGAGCTATGCTACAACTGCAGCGATATGCTGACCCCAACTGTTTGTTGGAGCCCACAGTGATTCAATGGCCTAAATTTACAAAGCCCGATTGGTTTCATTACACTGGACTCTACATTCTGGTTTTCATAGTTACACCTGCTCCATTCAGCAGCAGGGCTCTGCTCTGTTCCCGATGAAATAATGTGTCCCAGCTGGGACACTGCCTAGAAATCAAGACATAAGCGTCTAAGTGTAAGAATAGTCAAGCTACTATGGTTTGCTAAAGGAAAACACATCATGGGAGTTACAGAATAAGATAAAAGCAATGGGCCCAAAGTGAAAAGTTAGCAGGAACATCCTACCCGATAGTTCACTCTGAATCAGAGCAAGAACCAGTGAGAAAGGAGTCGAGCACTAATGAGCTCGTGGAAATTAGTACTAAGCTCTCTGAGGAATAGAGACAAACGCTAACTGAAAACCACTAAATCTTTTCTTAAAGAAAGGATCCAGGCAGACAGTTTATACAGGAAGCCGTATCTATCCCATCTGTAACGTGGAAATTACCCTGTTTTTATACGGCTGGAGCACTTCTTTAGCTTCATCACACAGTGGGCATGGGTCCTACAGGAAAAACAAAAGATGTCAAACCCAAAGGCAGGACTTTAGTATAACATCCCTCCTCCCCCATGCCAAAGGAAAGAAACCAGACACACATCAGAAGCCTGTTACACTTACTTTTAAAGGATAGTTTTCTATTAGATTAATTATAACCACAGAGTCTCATAAACAGCTACTATTCCATGATGGTTGGCTCTCTGCATTTTCAGCTGTTGCTTTTACTGTTTGATATCTGTGTGTGTACCTACTGGCATGTGCTTATGTGTGCATACTGCATGCTCCTTGTTTTTCACTCTCCTATCTACCTAGCTCTGCCTTTTCCTAAGTAAGGAGCACTTGGTGGCCTCATACCATTGACCTAAATGGTTTAAGTCTTTTCTGACCAGAGAGTACTGAACTTCATCAGCCTGTTTTTCCTACTTAGTCCACAGGAATAATTCTATCGGAGAACAGTGAAATAGTGACTGTTCTAGCCATAGAAAGAGAGAGGGAATTTTTTTTCTTCAATTCAGATGAGTGACTGTAGTACTTCACTGTGTTTTCTCTGTTTTAGTATTGCAGGTATCCACAGTGGACTAATGTTCTACCTGAGGCATAGGCCTCTCTGCTGTTTGTACTCTTCAACTGCCTTGTGGGAAAGGTGGGGGAGAACACAGATTGGCAGTTATTAAAGGTCTCTTAGTCACTGTGCCTGAGAGTCTAGCCACAGGTTCTCTCCTATGAGCTGAAAATAGATTCAACATTGCTGCTGCTCAGGTAAAAACTGCTTTTTAATATATTAGAAAGAGATAAGCTATCATGTAAAAAGACAGGCCTTTTCTTCAGCTTAACTCAGAGCATGTTGTGAAATAAAGACTTGGATACTTCTAGATCTTTTTGGCTAGATTCAGCTCATAAATTGCTATTAGTATCAACAATAAACAGACTATGGGTAGTTTGTTACTGTAGGGCTAAATTTTCATGCTAAAATTTTCGGAGAGTGTCAAAAGGTCAAGCTTTAAAGGAAAACCAAGCAGGACTGTACTAAGGGAAGGCACTTCTTTATAGTTTGTTTTTATGGCAGAGGCTAGAAGGGTGTTTTGATCTTAAGAATCAGGTTTGTGGCCCGGTCGCTGCCACCGCGGAGAGCCCGTGGGCAGAATCCCGCGAGCGAACTCGAGCCTCGGGGCCACAGGTAAGACTAACTTATCTGCTGCAAGTGACTTGCCTGGTGGAATCGGGACAACAGAGGCAGAATCCCTCTAGGACCAGGCACGTCCTGTGTTTACCGGAAGTCCCACACCCACGGATCCCGGCCCACAGCAGCTCTCTGCTCCCAGAACCCGTGGGAGAGATACCTTACCGCCTGGTCAGGTGGGCACTCCTGAGGCTGCAGAGCGGAAGAGACCACCAACACTGCCCACCCCTGCCCACATCCCTGACCCAAGAGGAAACTGTACAAGGCCTCTGGGTTCCTGTGGGGAGGGGCCCAGGAGCAGCAGGAGCCCTGCCTGAGACACCATGGATCCTGAAGGAAACAGACCGGGTAAACAGTTCTCTGCACCCAAATCCGTGGGGGAGAGCTAAACCTTCAGAGAGGCAGACACGCCTCTGAAACCAGAAGAGACTGTCTACACACATTGCTGATTCCAGAGGAAAACACGGAGGCCATCTGGAACCCTGGTGCACGGAGGCTCCCGGAAGAGGCGGCACAGATCTTCCCGGTCGCTGCCACCTTTATGAGAGAGCCCGTGGGCAGAACCCAGCGAGCGAACTCGAGCCTCGGGGCCACTGGTAAGACTAACTTATCTGCTGCAAGTGACTTGCCTGGTGAACTCAAGGCACAGGTCCACAGGAACAGCTGAAGACCTGTAGAAAGGAAAAACTACACGCCCAAAGCAGAACACTCTGTCCCATAACTGACTGAAAGAGAGAAAAACAGGTCTACAGCACTCCTGACACACAGGCCTATAGGACAGTTTAGCCACTGTCAGAAATAGCAGAACAAAGTAACACTAGAGATAATTTGATGGCGAGAGGCAAAGCGCAGGAACCCAAGCAACAGAAACCAAGACTACATGGCACCATCGAGCCCAATTCTCCCATCAAAACAAACATGGAATATCCAAACACACCAGAAAAGCAAGATCTAGATTCAAAATCATATTTGATCATGATGCTGGAGAACTTCAAGAAAGACATGATGAACTCCCTTAGAGAACAAGTAGAAGCCTACAGAGAGGAATCGCAAAAAATGCATGAAAGAATTCCAGGAAAACATAAATAAACAAGTAGAAGCCCATACAGAGGAGACACAAAAATCCCTGAAAGAATTAAAGGAAAACACAATCAAACAGTGGAAGGAATTAAAAATGGAAATAGAAGCAATCAAGAAAGAACACATGGAAACAACCCTGGATATAGAAAACCAAAAGAAGAGACAAGGAGCTGTAGATACAAGCTTTACCAACAGAATACAAGAGATGGAAGAGAGAATCTCAGGAGCAGAAGATTCCATAGAAATCATTGACTCAACTGTCAAAGATAATGTAAAGCGGAAAAAGCTACTGGTCCAAAACATACAGGAAATCCAGGACTCAATGAGAAGATCAAACCTAAGGATAATAGGTATAGAAGAGAGTGAAGACTCCCAGCTCAAAGGACCAGTACATATCTTCAACAAAATCATAGAAGAAAACTTCCCTAACCTAAAAAAAGAGATACCCATAGGCATACAAGAAGCCTACAGAACTCCAAATAGATTGGACCAGAAAAGAAACACCTCCCGTCACATAATAGTCAAAACACCAAACGCACAAAATAAGGAAAGAATATTAAAAGCAGTAAGGAAAAGGTCAAGTAACATATAAAGGCAGACCTATCAGAATCACACCAGACTTTTCGCCAGAAACTATGAAGGCCAGAAGATCCTGGACTGATGTCATACAGACCCTAAGAGAACACAAATGCCAGCCCAGGCTACTGTATCCTGCAAAACTCTCAATTAACATAGATGGAGAAACCAAGATATTCCATGACAAAACCAAATTTACACAATATCTTTCTACAAATCCAGCACTACAAAGGATAATAAATGGTAAAGCCCAACATAAGGAGGCAAGCTATACCCAAGAAGAGGCAAGAAAATAATCGTCTTGGCAACAAAACAAAGAGAAGAAAAGCACACAAACATAACACATCCACGTATGAATATAACAGGAAGCAATAATCACTATTCCTTAATATCTCTCAACATCAATGGCCTCAACTCCCCAATAAAAAGACATAGATTAACAAACTGGATACGCAACGAGGACCCTGCATTCTGCTGCCTACAGGAAACACACCTCAGAGACAAAGACAGACACTACCTCAGAGTGAAAGGCTGGAAAACAACTTTCCAGGCAAATGGTCGGAAGAAGCAAGCTGGAGTAGCCATTCTAATATCAAATAAAGTCAATTTTCAACTAAAAGTCATCAAAAAAGATAAGGAAGGACACTTTATATTTATCAAAGGAAAAATCCACCAAGATGAACTCTCAATCCTAAATATCTATGCCCCAAATACAAGGGCACCTACATACGTAAAAGAAACCTTACTAAAGCTCAAAACACACATTGCACCTCACACAATAATAGTAGGAGACTTCAACACCCCACTCTCATCAATGGACAGATCATGGAAACAGAAATTAAACAGAGACGTAGACAGACTAAGAGAAGTCATGAGCCAAATGGACTTAACGGATATTTATAGAACGTTCTACCCTAATGCAAAAGGATATACCTTCTTCTCAGCTCCTCATGGTACTTTCTCCAAAATTGACCATATAATTGGTCAAAAAAAGGGCCTCAACAGGTACAGAAAGATAGAAATAATCCCATGTGCTATCGGACCACCACGGCCTAAAGCTGGTCTTCAATAACAATAAGGGAAGAATGCCCACATATCACGTGAAATTGAACAATGCTCTACTCAATGATAACCTGGTCAAGGAAGAAATAAAGAAAAGAAATTAAAACTTTTTAGAATTTAATGAAAATGAAGGTACAACATACCCAAACTTATGGGACACGATGAAAGCTGTGCTAAGAGGAAAACTCATAGCGCTGAGTGCCTGCAGAAAGAAACAGGAAAGAGCATATGTCAGCAGCTTGACAGCACACCTAAAAGCTCTAGAACAAAAAGAAGCAAATACACCCAGGAGGAGTAGAAGGCAGGAAATAATCAAACTCAGAGCCGAAATCAACCAAGTAGAAACAAAAAGGACCATAGAAAGAATCAACAGAACCAAAAGTTGGTTCTTTGAGAAAATCAACAAGATAGATAAACCCTTAGCCAGACTAACGAGAGGACACAGAGAGTGTGTCCAAATCAACAAAATCAGAAATGAAAAGGGAGACATAACTACAGATTCAGAGGAAATTCAAAATATCATCAGATCTTACTATAAAGGCCTATACTCAACAAAACTTGAAAATCTGCAGGAAATGGACAATTTCCTAGACAGATACCAGGTACCGAAGTTAAATCAGGAACAGATAAACCAGTTAAACAACCCCATAACTCCTAAGGAAATAGAAGCAGTCATTAAAGGTCTCCCAACCAAAAAGAGCCCAGGTCCAGACGGGTTTAGTGCAGAATTCTATCAGACCTTCATAGAAGACCTCATACCAATATTATCCAAACTATTCCACAAAATTGAAACAGATAGAGCACTACCGAATTCCTTCTATGAAGCCACAATTACTCTTATACCTAAACCACACAAAGACCCAACAAAGAAAGAGAACTTCAGACCAATTTCCCTTATGAACATTGACGCAAAAATACTCAACAAAATTCTGGCAAACCAATCCAAGAGCACATCAAAACAATCATCCACCATGATCAAGTAGGCTTCATCCCAGGCATGCAGGGATGGTTTAATATCTGGAAAACCATCAACGTGATCCATTATATAAACAAACTGAAAGAACAAAACCACATGATCATTTCATTAGATGCTGAGAAAGCATTTGACAAAATTCAACACCCCTTCATGATAAAAGTCCTGGAAAGAATAGGAATCCAAGGCCCATACCTAAACATAGTAAAAGCCATATACAGCAAACCAGTGGCTAACATTAAACTAAATGGAGAGAAACTTGAAGCAATCCCACTAAAATCAGGGACTAGACAAGGCTGCCCACTCTCTCCCTACTTATTCAATATAGTTCTTGAAGTTCTAGCCAGAGCAATCAGACAACAAAAAGGAGGTCAAGGGATACAGATCGGAAAAGAAGAAGTCAAAATATCACTATTTGCAGATGATATGATAGTATATTTAAGTGATCCCAAAAGTTCCACCAGAGAACTACTAAAGCTGATAAACAACTTCAGCAAAGTGGCTGGGTATAAAGTTAACTCAAATAAATCAGTAGCCTTCCTCTACACAAAAGAGAAACAAGCCGAGAAAGAAATTAGGGAAACGACACCCTTCATAATAGACCCAAATAATATAAAAAGTACCTCGTGACTTTAACCAAGCAAGTAAAAGATTTGTACAACAAGAACTTCAAGACTCTGAAGAAAGAAATTGAAGAAGACCTCAGAAGATGGAAAGATCTCCCATGCTCATGGATTGGCAGGATTAATATAGTAAAAATGGCCATTCTGCCAAAAGCGATCTACAGATTCAATGCAATCCCCATCAAAATACCAATCCAATTCTTCAAAGAGTTAGACAGAACAATTTGCAAATTCATCTGGAATAACAAAAAACCCAGGATAGCTAAAACTATGCTCAACAATAAAAGGACTTCTGGGGGAATCACTATCCCTGAACTCAAGCAGTATTACAGAGCAATTGTGATAAAAACTGCATGGTATTGGTACAGAGACAGACAGATAGACCAATGGAATAGAATTGAAGACCCAGAAATGAACCCACACACCTATGGTCACTTGATTTTTGACAAAGGAGCCAAATCCACTCAATGGAAAAAAGATAGCATTTTCAGCAAATGGTGCTGGTTCAACTGGAGGTCAACATGTAGAAGAATGCAGATCGATCCATGCTTATCACCCTGTACAAAGCTTAAGTCCAAGTGGATCAAGGACCTCCACATCAAACCAGACACACTCAAACTAATAGAAGAAAAACTAGGGAAGCATCTGGAACACATGGGCACTGGAAAAAATTTCCTGAACAAAACACCAATGGCTTATGCTCTAAGATCAAGAATCGACAAATGGGATCTCATAAAACTACAAAGCTTCTGTAAGGCAAAGGACACTGTGGTCAGGACAAAAACGGCAACCAACAGATTGGGAAAAGATCTTTACCAATCCTACAACAGATAGAGGCCTTATATCCAAAATATACAAAGAACTCAAAAAGTTAGACCCAAGAGGGAGACAAATAACCCTATTAAAAAATGGGGTTCAGAGCTAAACAAAGAATTCACAGCTGAGGAATGCCGAATGGCTGAGAAACACCTAAAGAAATGTTCAACATCTTTAGTCATCAGGGAAATGCAAATCAAAACAACCCTGAGATTTCACCTCACACCAGTGAGAATGGCTAAGATCAAAAACTCAGGTGACAGCAAATGCTGGCGAGGATGCGGAGAAAGAGGAACACTCCTCCATTGTTGGTGGGGTTGCAGACTGGTACAACCATTCTGGAAATCAGTCTGGAGGTTTCTCAGAAAATTGGACATTGAACTGCCTGAGGATCCAGCTATACCTCTCTTGGGCATATACCCAAAAGATGCCCCAACATATAAAAAAGACACGTGCTCCACTATGTTCATCGCAGCCTTATTTATAATAGCCAGAAGCTGGAAAGAACCCAGATGCCCTTCAACAGAGGAATGGATACAGAAAATGTGGTACATCTACACAATGGAATATTACTCAGCTATCAAAAACAACGACTTTATGAAATTCGTAGGCAAATGGTTGGAACTGGAAAATATCATTCTGAGTGAGCTAACCCAATCACAGAAAGACATACATGGTATGCACTCACTGATAAGTGGCTATTAGCCCAAATGCTTGAATTACCCTAGTGGCCTAGAACAAATGAAACTCAAGACGGATGATCAAAATGTGAAGGCTTCACTCCTTCTTTAAAAGGGGAACAAGAATACCCTTGGCAGGGAAGAGAGAGGCAAAGATTAAAACAGAGACTGAAGGAACACCCATTCAGAGCCTGCCCCACATGTGGCCCATACATATAGAGCCACCCAATTAGACAAGATGGATGAAGCAAAGAAGTGCAGACCGACAGGAGCCGGATGTAGATCGAACCTGAGAGACACAGCCAGAATACAGCAAATACAGAGGCGAATGCCAGCAGCAAACCACTGAACTGAGAACGGGACCCCCGTTGAAGGAATCAGAGAATGAACTGGAAGAGCTTGAAGGGGCTTGAGACTCCATATGTACAACAATGCCAAGCAACCAGAGCTTCCAGGGACTAAGCCACTACCTAAAGATTATACATGGACTGACCCTGGACTCTGACCTCATAGGTAGCAATGAATATCCTAGTAAGAGCACCAGTGGAAGGAGAAGCCCTGGGTCCTGCTAAGACTGAACCCCCCAGTGAACTAGACTGTTGGGGGGGAGGCGGCAATGGGGGAGGGGGGGGGAACACCCCATAAGGAAGGGGGGAGGGAAGGGATGTTTGCCAAATGTACATAAGAAATACTCAAGTTAATAAAAAAAAAAAAAAAAAAAAAAAAAAAAAAAAGAATCAGGTTTGTGGAAGTTTGTACAAATTAATAATGCAAATATGTCAGTGTGTGTCTTTGAAGAGACTCATCACACTTTGGAAGGGATAAGTAAGGTCAGGATGCCTTTCCGAGGACCCTCTGTGGCACTTCTTATTCACTGTGTCCTTGGACTGTGCACTAACACACACCTTCCCTTTCTTGTAACGAGAATGCCATAGTTCCATTCCATAGGAACTACTCTGGACATGTGGTTAATTCCATCTGTAAGCAAGAAAGGTGGGGCACTTGACGCAGGTCAAACCATCAGGGCATCCTATCTCTTTTGCCTATTATTGGCTCAGGGGTGTGCCAATCAAGAAGAGCCAATATGAAGATGGATTTAATCCAGAAGATACAATGCTGAAGCTACTAATAACCTCCTTTTCTGAATCAAGCACCCCTTGGAACCAAAGACCAAAACTACACAGAAAATCTCTTGCTTTAAACTCAGTCTGAAAAGTGCACTCCACTACTTGTCATAGAAAAAAGACAAATTCTTGACTTTTCTACTTCTTTCTTTGGATGCCTGTTACTCATATCTTACTATATACTTGGCAGGGTTAGAGATACATACTAAGAATGAATGGGAGATTGGATTTTGTTTGCTTGATTATTTTCTGGAAATGTTCTTGGCTATTTCATCTACTCTTGGAACCAAAAAAGTGGATGGCAGTCACAGGACAAGTAAGTTCAGCTAACTTCATGGGGCTGTTATCTCAGATAATGGAACATTTTTGGTTCTATAATTTCCAATAGTACAATGTATATTGATGATATAAAAAGAAATTTAGATGAAAACATTATTATTTCTCAACAAGAAGTTCCTTTTTTAAAAATTAGTTTAACTTCACACTTGGAGCTGTGGCCTTCAGATAAGGTCTTGCTATGTAGCCCTGGCTGGCTTGATACTGGCTATGTGGCCTAGACTGGTATTGAACATGTAACAATCCTCCTGCCTCACTCTGACTGCTGGAGGACACAGGTGTCCATCACAACTGGCAGGATTTAAATGACTAATGACTAAAATCTAAAAAATTTTCAAAAAAGACTTTTTGTTTGAATTGCTGTGTTAAAAAAGTAACTTCTGTTTCTTGTTCCTTCTTCATGTTCTTCTTCATGTTCCTTTTTGATTATAAATATCACAAATTGATGTTAATTAGCAAAAACAGATATTACTGATGCTTGTATTCCAAAATTACAGGTGAGAACTCTTAAAAAACTTAAACCCAGCCTGGAAAGAGATGGTTCAGTGATTAAAGCACTTGCAGTGCAAGCCTGGGGATTGGGGTTCAGGTCCTTAGGATCCCTGTAAATGCTTGTGGTTGTGGTGGCTTGCGAGAAGTCCAGGGCTTGTAAGGCAGAGTCAACTGAGAGACCTTGCTTCAGTGAATAAGGTGGAGAAATACTGAGGGAAGATTCCTGATAACAACCTCAGGTGCGTGCGCACACGCGCACGCGTGCACACACACAGCTTAACAGTAGTGCCAGGGATAAGAAAACAAGTACAATCAGTCTTCATTATTCACTCTTATTTGGACTTTGCTTATGTGATAGTTTGCAACCCCCTCCCCCCAAACAATACTGGAACCATTTTTACAGACAGACATGAACATGCTATGCACAAAGCTACAAAAAGTTTGAGTTGCAAGTTGACCTTACATTTCTAAAGTAAGGACCGATGAGGAAATGCTTGCCCCCTTGTTTAAGCGCCCATAGTATAAACATAAGTTAGTATTCTCATAAATACTTCCATGGGTGCTGCTTCTCATGGATATACACAACCTTCTCTCCCAACAATGACAATATTTTATTTTTAAGTTGTAATTTTGCTTTTCTATCAGTACCTTTGTGAATAAGGTCAGCACAGGCAGAGCCGTGTTAGAGGCAGAGAGATTTCTCAAGAGTCCAAAGGAGGATTTGGCAATCTGCAGGCTATTTCCTTGAAACCAGAGCATTTTAATTCTGCCAAAAGAAAAATAAGCCAATAAACTTAATGCACCATTGGCTCTGCTCTTTAGAATACAAGCAGTAACTTGCAAGCTTGTGATTGAATCTGAAAGTTTCAGAATTGTATCTCGGAGTCCAGAAGTTTCAGATAGGCCCAGATGTTTGGCACGTGTCCATAATAAATTCACTGTACTCCAAGCAAAACAGAATTTAGAATTAAGAAGCAAAACAAAACAAAAAAACCCCAACAACAATAAAAAAAAAAAAAACAAACCCTATTAGACTTGTACCTAATCACTTGGTTTCTGGAAGCAAATTTCATGAGTTTGTTAATTTGAATATGACATTTACTTCCAGCTGCAGATGGTAGCATCCTGATGACTCCTTCTTATCAGTGGAGGGGTCCTGCGATGGCTTAGTCCAAGGACGGTTGGTTCACTCTTACGGCAAGCACCCAGCCCACCCAGCCCTTCCATGGTAAAAGAAGTAGCAAGTAAATGGTGCACCCGAAAGAGCAAGCCACCTCCAAGGAGATCTCCATCCTACACTGAGAGAGAGAGAGAGAGAGAGAGAGAGAGAGAGAGAGAGAGAGGAGAGAGAGAGAGAAAGAGAGAGAAGAAAGGAAGAAAGGAAAGAGGGGGAGGGAGGGAGGGAAGGAGGGAGGGAGGGGCACAGAGCTGCAGGTAGAGAAACTAAGAGAGAATTGGTCTGAGTTAACTTGTCAGGAAAAAAGTCTGCTGACACCTTAAGAAGTGTTTTAAAGGAGAGTGCCATGATTTTCAAAAGCTTCATACACAAACACACTGGTGTTTTTATTGTAGAGATTCCAGAAGAACAGTTTAATAGCGGCATGTCAAACATTGGGCTTTGAAGCTCCCTCATTCTGCTACTTTGACACCCTATTATTCCTAGTTATTCCACAGCTTCGGCTTCGGAGCTCAATCTATAAATGTTACAATTTCGCTTCTAAAACACACATGTATAGCTCTATCTTTCCCACTTACCACTATTTCCAAGATGAACTTCCCTGGGATCATATTTCTTAATTTCACTTTACCTCTCCAACTCTAGCTTGTGACAAGTGACAAGTGACAGCTGTGACAACTCTCTGTCTAATCCTTGAACACCCAGAGCTCTTTCCCACCAGTAGCACGGCACTTGCTCTCTTTCTCCATAGGAAGTATACATAGTTTCTCCTTATTTTGCTCTAGGACTCAAATCACCTCCTTGAAAAGTCTACTGATCACCTCACCAATGCTGGCCAGCCTATAACTCCCCATCCTCACATTCGTAATATTTTTGTGAATCAACCTAATGCATAATTTTATTATATGTGTTTCCATTTTAGGATGTCCCTTACTACTTACAATTTATGTCCTTTCTACTACAGTAGAGCTCTATAAGAACAGGTATTGGTCACACCGGTATTCCTCAGTTAACACAATCAATGTGCACATAATAGGTACTTAAATATTTGCTTGAGGGCTGAAATACTAGAGTGAGTTTTTCCCTCCTACTGTAATCTCTCCTCTGCTCAATTACGCAGTGTGGACAGAAGTCATTCTTTAGGCTTCCCTCTAAACTAAAGGTTACTGCTCTTCAGGGTGCCTATTGACTCCGGACTGAAGCACTGCAGTTGGTACTGCCACCACTTCAAATCTCCTGTGCCCTACTTCACAGAGCAGAGGATGACTTTATTACGTTCAACTCTCCCTGGCTACTAGGCCTCTCAGTGCAAATTAGCCTTAAACTTATTTCAGAACAAACGATAGGGCTTTAGAAAAGACTACCAACCCATATCAGACTACAATAAAGACCACAGGACAAAAAGCTCAGCCACTGGTCCATGAAAGCAATGCTCTTTCCTTTACTCATGAGCCCCTACCCTTCCACTTCTACCCAGATTTCCCTGCTAACTAACAGACCTGCAGGAATCTGCTATTTAGAATCACTTTGGAGAGTGAATGTAAGCAATGCCACTATGTTCTACGAGACTCTCAACTAAGTGTTAAGTCTTAGCATCCACATTTTCTATGAATTCGGTGAATGTAGTTGAAAATACAGCTTTGACTACACAGGACATAAATCAGGGAGGAACTGCATGTTAAAGGTAAAGATTTGATCTATTAGCCCATTTCTAAGCACAGGCAATTGACCTGGTATTTAATGGGTAGGTAGACATTTCTGAATCATTAGATTTGGAAGGACTCTGTGGTACCAGTGGCACTTTCTTGTAGAATAACACGGTATTAAAGAAATTGTACTATATGGAGGAGCTGTAAATGAAAAGAAAGTGGCTTTATAAATGGTGGAGATATGTCCTTGGATGGAAAGTGCGGCCTTCTATGGCAGTGCACCAAGACTGTAGCCTGCTTTGTGAACTGCAGCTACTTGCTTTTGGTGGAGGGAAAGAAGATTTATTGATGTTTGGCTGGCAAGGAAAGGAAAACTTATTACTAGCTGACTTGAGACAGAGGTGTTAAGGCTTTAAAAAAAATTCACATCCACAATGGAAACCAGCTTTAGTATTTCCAAAATGACAAAACACAGCATGTGGTCTTGGCTGCAGCCAAGACAAATAAAGCCTGTCATAGTAAACAGAGCTGCCTGCATTCCAGATTGGGGGGATATTGTTCGATAACCAGAGAGGCAGGCGGGGTCTTCAGAGATGCTGCAGCCACTCAGCTTACCACTACCGCTGTTCTCGCCTCTCCACTGCTACTTTCTCACGCACTTTTAATGACTTAAACCTGGCATGTTTATTTCCCGAGCAAGGCATCAAGGCTGTGCAGTTTTATGACCTGCATATTTTTAGTGGCCTATGGTGTATGCATTTTTACTATATTGTTCAATTAACTTATTTCTTTCATAGTAGTGTATTATAAATTTATATTAGAGTCTGATGTAAAGAAAAGGCTCCTTATTCTTTACTTAGATATTAAACCTAAAATTTCTTAATTCTTGAAGTTCACTTATGGCTGTAAAAATTAAATGAAAAAATGATACACTCCAATGGGAACACTTTAAAGCTCTTCTGAGATCATTTTACTAACTCTGTAAACCCCAATGCCATTGCTGTCAAAGTCACATTCACCAAATTATGCCTTCTTGAAGTAAAATCTTTATATGGGCTACTCTATCAATGTGACATTTTCATTAGTTCGATTATTTTTGAACCATATCTTAGTACTATAAAAAAAATTCTGAACAGTGGCCTCTGCCTATTAGCTCCTAATTGTGAGTTGACAAAACTTCCTCCCCAATTCTCTGTACTGAAACTGAACCTAGAGACTCACAAATGCTGGGCAAAAGCTAATTTAAGAGTTTCACTAAATAGTTCGGGCTGGCCGTCCACTCACTCTGTAGTCCACGCTGGCCTTGGACCTGCACTCCTCCTGTCCTGGCCTTCTGAGCAGCTGAGATTAAAAACTTGTATGGTTAGCCCTTACTGACAGCATTGTTTTAAAATTATGTCACATTAGTCATGAAATAAGTGTTCCTATTGTACAGACAGACAGTTTTATCCTTTGTATTTTGTTATGTGTCTCTGTGACAGGAACACAAAGAACTGAGCTCATAATATCAAAGAAGCACAATTGGGTCACCTTTGTCACAGACTGGAAGAAAGTAAAAAAAAAAAAAAAAAGCATAAAACTGGATTTAGAATGTGCTTAGAGAAAATTCTGAAGCCTAACAATAAAGATGGTGACTCCTGCTGTTTCAAGTCCAGTGCTACTCAGAGGCTCAGATCCCCTAAAAGAGAAAGGGAAACTGGCCTTGCAACACTACTGAGGCAGACTTCATTGGTCTTCATGGCAGAATCAAATACAACAAGGGGGAGGACTGATCGAACCAATTCAGCCTTCCTTGAAGCAAGAGAGAGAAGAAACTTAACCTTCTAGCATTTTCCCGAGAAGCACTGAAGGGCACACCATGAAAGCACCTGATTATAGTACAGGAAGATGCTATGGTTGTTTGAGCCTTTATTAAGGATTATTCATTTCAGCATGACGAACGGCCCAGGCTATGGCTGCACATCACTTAGGTAGGGCTCCTGGATCTTTCAAACACAGTATGTATCTGATTAGGGAAACAACATTGTTCTCGCTTGGGTAGAGAAACTGACCTTCACTGACCAGAATTTTATTCATACAAAGAGTCCTCGGGCACACCAAAGCTCCAAGCTCACATAATCATTCATCAGCAAGCTGCAGTGTTAGTTCATGTGCAAAATCAAGAACTCTATATAAGCCTAGGTACCGCCTTGGTTATTAACAGATAATGTTGGCGCTTCTGCACAAGACTATAATGTAAATTTAATGCTGAGCTGACATTAACCAAATACTATTATCATATCTCTTGCTGAACCTATGTTCTATAAAGAGAGCTAGCTCAAGGCTTCCGTTTACTCATTTGTGCCATGTGAGAAGTTAAATGCTCCACTTCACATGCATTACCATCTAGGTATAGCATTTCTATTTTTACCCAAATGAAAAGAAACACACACCTCTTTTTGGGAACAAGCCCCCCATTTCAGGATACTGAAAGTTATGTAATCAGATGAGGTTGCTGAGGTGATGACTCAGGTCACTGGGTTCTACCTGACCTTGGGACATAGGGATAAATGATGCCCCCTGGCACTCCTCTTTGAGTTTGCAACCTGCTGTATGTGAACCGCACTCCCTTCTGAATAAATCGGAATCTAACTTAATCTTGGGTATAAGAACAGGAGAGCTATGGCAGGGCACTTGTGCAGCTGAAGTGACAAGGAATGGCACCACTGTATGGACAGGGACAAAACCTAAACTTCTCAGTAAGCAGGTACTCAGAGGCATCGATTCCGAGGGGTGCAGGAAGTGAGGCCTCAATCTACTATGAAGGTGGACTCTCAGGTGCTGTTCCAGTGCTTCAGCCCCACAGCCTGGGGACAGGCAGGATGCTAAGGCAAGGATCCTGCCACCTACTCGTGGGCCGCTGTACACAACACACTGCTCAGTTTCACTCTAACTATGCGGTTTCCGGTGAGTTTGGGGCTTCATCTTTGATATGATTGTGCCATGTGAACAATACACATTCACTCAAGGCTTCCTTGGCTCCCCTCAGACCATGGAAGAGAGATCCAGATAGCTCTGTTTCGAGTCCTTTGGTACCACGTTCAGTTGCATTTCCACCATAATCAGTCTGCAAGAACATTTTGAAAATGTTCTTTGACTGTTTGAAGTTCAGAACTTGTCTATACAGTAAGTTGCAACTTTATTAAAATAATAATTTACATACCTACGTCCCTTCTAATTCTCAGTAAAATGAAGCCATTATATTTTCCTTCATCTATCCTGGTGGTTGGTTTATTTCTTTCCAAATAAAGCTCACATCAACTTCATACACGATATACAAGCATAAAGAATTCTAGATGGAGTTTATGGATTCAGAAGGGTGATTATTAATTGAGGTAAAAGTTATATCATGCTTTATAGTATTAGCAAACTAATGACCATTTACTCATTAGTTCCACAGTGATGAGGAAATAAACAGTTCAAAGCAAGTAAGAGATGATCCTCATTGATGAAGAGCTAAAAGTATGATCAGAATATTAACATGCACAGACAGGTAAACAAGGGAGACAGGAGGTATAACAACAGGGGCATAGCAAATGCTTCAAGAGAAAGGGAAGGATGAGTACCGTGGGCTAAAGTGGGCTAAAGTGGGGAATAGTGTCACAAAAGGATTTTAAATCACTTAGTGTTTATGGACATGTAAACAAAATAGGAAGCACTCCAAAGTTTGGGTTGAATACTTGACACAAATTTTGGGGAAAATGTAAATTGAGCAAAGAGATGAAGACTAGTGGAAATAAGCGGGGAAGTTCCACGATGGGACTTCAGAGAACTTTTAATAGTTGTCAAGCCAAGCGTGATTTGTCATGTACATCTTCGAAACCACTGATAGGTTTGAATGATTTATTTCCAATATTTTGGAAGATTAACTTGTTAGTAGTTAGAGCATCATTGAGACTCAAGTGGGCAGTGACATATATAGGTTTGGTACTCATGTGAATAGCCAGAGCTAGTGATAAAAATTAGTTTTTGTTGGTGTAAAGATTGTATCTGCAGCTATGTAACTAGAGATGATCTCAGGACAGAAAAGGAGGGCTCAACATAGATCTTTGCAGCAATGCAACTTGTAGTGATTGGGTAGAGAGAAACCAGGACAAGCAGCACAACCACAGGAAAGAGGAAAGCCAGAAAGTACGTCACCACAGAGGTGGGGGTGGGTGGGGGTGGTAGTGGAGGGGGTTCCAGAATGAGGGAGCAGTCCACCACCCAGCAGTGATGTGGGCTTGTCTAGAATGGGACAGTGGAACACCACACAAACCGGAAGCTATGTGTCTAACGCTGCTCCAGAGGCACTAACCCTATAACTAATGTGCTACTGAACCACAAGCATGACTGGCTGCTGCCTAACTGAACAAGTTAAACGATATTTTGGGTCTGGACAGAGATAGCTGATGGGAGGAAAAGAGTGGAGATTAAAGTTGACTATCTTAAAGTGACTACTTAAAGGGGACAGTACATTTAAAAAGCTGTATAAGTCAAAACAATATAGAATCAAAGCTTAATTATTGGTTATGAAATAATTCTAAGAGGCATTTTATAAATAATGACTTTTTTCCCTGAAACTTTGTTTTTATTGCCCCAGCAGAAAACTTAACATCCTTATCAACAGGTGTTTCAGAAGTGAGAAACTGCAGGACTGAAAAAATACTTCAGATACAGCTGACCATTTTTCAGACTGTGAACACTACTTATGAGACTGGACAGCAAACACCCTGACATGAGGTCATGGCTTAACTCACTCAGAAACTTTCAGAAAATTACAAGCCAGGACACCCAATCTGAGCTTTTCAAAAATAATTTTTTTATTTACAGGTTTTAAACAAAGGACAATCCCCTTCTAGTGGCCCTTTCTCTGCTGTTCTCATTTTATGGGTAGAAAAAGTAGTCGTTACTATAATGTTAATGATTTCCTCAAGCTGTGTCTATCAGAACAGAAGCCCACTAAGGAAAGTGTTAAGTTGACATTATTAATCACCTTATCAAGTAGATCTGAATAAATTTGCTGGAGAGATCAAAATACTTTTAAATAAACACAGTTCACACTCAAACTTATCAATCAGGGAAATTAAGCATAAGCAGGGTAATTGCTCATTTACAGCTATGACTCTGTCTTCATATAGAGTTTACATAAGGATGCTGTATTTGAGGTCAATGCTAGCAGCAAACCACTGAAGTGAGAACAGGACCCCTTGGGGTAGAGGAAGGACTGAAAGAGTTGAAGGAGTTTGCAACCCCATAAGAACAACAATGCCAACCAACCAGAGCTTCCAGGGACTAAACCACTACCCAAAGACTATACATGGACTGACCCAGGGCTTCAACCTCATAGGTAGCAAAGAATAGCCTTGTTGGGGCACCAGTGGAAGGAGAAGCCCCTTGGTCCTGCCAAGGTTGGACCCCCAAGTGCAGGGAATATGGGGGTGGCAGTGTAAGGGGGATGTGTGGGGGGAATACTCATATGAGGGAGGGGGGGTGGGAGTGGGAGGGGGAGGGGGAGGGGAGGGATGGGGGCTTATGGACAGGAAACCGGGAAGGGGAATAACATTTGAAATGTAAGTAAAGAAATATATCTAATAATTTTTTTTAAAAAAAGGAATGCTGTGTTTGAATTCCCTGGATTATTTTTTTAACTTTAATATTCATTCATTCATTCATTCATTCATTCATTCACTCATTCATTCATTTATTGGTGAGGATTTCACAAAGATAGATCCCAAAGAGAAATACAACTGCCACTAACATGTTCTAAGGCACAGGAAAACTCATCTCTTTGAGCCTTAGTTTTGCCAACTGTGAAATGGAAATTCTACTACTTGTCTTGACCTCTCATTTTCCAGAGACTCAAGAGAAGCATGTTCACAGGTTTTAGGTCTCAAACGTCCTTGTGATCCAAGAAAGAGCAATCCCACCGTGAAGCAAGCAGGGGACTGGCCCATGCCTGCACAGGGCTTTGAACAAATTCCTATCTTTGGAAGCTGACAATCTGCTGCCCTTTGGAGAGGACCAGAATTCCTTGTGAATCCATGCATGGTGTAACTACACTTGCTTACTGTCAATCATTTCCTCTCTTTACTCACAACTCGGAAGCAGTGGTTTCTGAAACCACCGCACTGGGAAGTGGGAGCTGACCCCAGAGTGGTCTGGCATTCAGCTGGGAACTGTTTAATCACAGGAGTTAAACGTACTGTTAGACATACTTAAAATGTTATGTTAAATGACATATCCTATTCATCTCGGCAGTCTTCCCCTCATGCAGAAGCACCGCTGCCTTTGCCTTGACCTGTGGTAAGTGCGGGCAAGTGTTTTAGAATCTTTAGAACTTACCAGTTACTCCTTCCAGATCATTACTTCAGAGGAGTCTACTTCAGAATGGGACTGGTGCATGTGACAGTGTCAAGAAAAGGTTTCTAAGAAAACATCTAGCTAAAAAAACAAAACCAGTGCTAATCAAGAAAAGTCATGCACTCCACAGAATGTACCCCATAGTGTCTAGGAGTAGTCCAGAGGGAATTCTGGACCAATTATCACAATGGGGTCTGCACGTGCTGACTTCCTCCTTCTAGTCTTCATCCCAAAGATGCTGACCCAGCAACTGGCCTAGAGCCAGAGCAGCACAGTCCAATTCAGAGTGTGCAACAATGTTCAGTTCAGTTATGACATAATGGCTGCAAACCCATTTCTGAAAGCACAAAAACCTAAATAATGTGGTTAGCTTATATTAGACAGAAGGGTTTAACAGAGTTTAAAAACCAATTTGAAAATTCCATCCTCCCATAAAGATAACATTAAGACTGAGGGCAAAACCATCCAGTTCAAGGAATGGGAACAAAGTGCATAAAGAATTATGCAGACTCTTTCTGACATTTATCCTCCTTACCCAACATGACCTTGTTCCTCTGATATTTAATACTGACTCAGAAAGAAGACAGTTTCATTAAAACATTTTAATCACATTACGCTAACATAGTAATATCAGTTTCATTGCTAAAAACAAGTTTGCAATTCAAAATGTCTTCCATTTATCACTAATATTCTATTCATTTCCAATTTATCTGACCACACAAGACCTGCAAGGTATTTTGTTGCAAATCCAATAATTCATTAGTCTTTCACTATCGCTAAGTCATAAGCCTGCCTGTACAACAAAGAGTCTAATTTGAACACTGAGCACTGTCCACTTTAGGCCCTGGCAGTTCTAAGCTGTGGAAGATTCTACACTCTTCTGAGTCTTCTTCTGTTCTTCCACAACTACTAGTAGAATATTTTGATACCTTGGAACTGAAAAGGGACCTTAGATATGGAAACCATGCTTAATTCTTTTGTACAATATTTTGTTTATTCCTATTTTTTCCTTAAACAAGGGCATATGCTTATATGTTTTGTTTCAGGCTATTTTAAGGTCCATAAGAAAAAAGGAGTAAGTTTCAGACAGAAAATTCCTAGTATAAAAAAAGTTCTAATCTTTAAGTCTAACAAGATTCCCATTAGTTTCTATTTTAACATGAAGACCTTTCTCCATGTGTATATTTCAGATGGCCTCAGCTGACTTTCTATAAAGTAATATAATAGTTTCTTTCTCCTAGCTTAGCAAAAACATATATAAGAGGAAAAAAATAAAATAACTCAATGTCATGTCCTTCTCTCCTGACTGAACTAAAATCCATTTTCCTATTATTTTGTTATTTATATGAGAAAGTACTGGAACAATCAGAGGAAGTTTATATTTATAGCTGTAACACTCTGGCTTTAGATGCAGTCAAGTTCACAGACTGCAGCAGTAGTAGCCCTTCACTCTGTGTGTGTGTGTGTGTGTGTGTGTGTGTGTGTGTGTGTGTGTGTAATACAATAATACAATAAATGTAATTTATATATAAGCTCTGAACGTTGAACTCCATCACAATGTTGTAAAAGAAAGAAAAGAAAAAACAAACACAAAAAACTGTGAATTTTCTTTTCTTTCTTTCTTTTTTTTTTTTTTTTTTTAGCAATTTAGTTTAGATCAGTAACATGACAGGTCCTTGAGACAGGATCTTGACATAGGATCAAACCAAGATGCTGGTGGCCTGGTAAGTTAGTAATCAGGTTACCTTTGTAACTAATTCTTCAAATATTTGTGGAACAGATATTTGGGTGAAGGGCTGAGCACGGTAAGTCTGGAAGGAGAGTAGACATAAGGAGCTGCCGGGCCCAGCAGCCTGCGTATCCCACTCAGCAAATGCTCTACACTTCCCAGGTAGATCTGCTTAGGGGGCAGTTTGGCGACACTCTGTGGATGTCCAACTAAACCCTTCCCTGGTTCAAGCTGCTAATGAACACATTACTTCTAACCACACTCCCTGGAAGGTGACTTTTGTTTTTATTCTTTTCTCTCTGCTGCTTTCCCAGAGATGTTTTCATGTTCTCTACAGGTGCAGACTTCCCCTGAGGGACACTGCCTTTTCGTGTCCATGGCATGAACTGAGTGTATACAGTGTGTCAGGTACTAGAAACATAAAAGTGATTATGACACTGTCCCTGCCCTTAGGGAACTTGGGGCAGAGGGAAGATTCACAACACAATGGCATAGTGAGGAAGACTGAGAAGTAAAGTAGCCATTACTGCTGATGCTATGATGTTATGTGCTGGATACGTTGAGCAGGTTCAAGTGTCAGAAGCTCCACCTCCAATACGGCAATGCTGAGGTAACAGAACCTTTAAGAAGTAGAGCCTAGAAGATATCTGATCATGGGAAACTATGGCAAATAAAAGGGAAGGGGAGTTAATATTGCTTCTTTCTGAACATGGTAGGTTCCCTTCCTAGTTTCCTAGTGTGATGGCCATAGGCAGGGGACCCTTGCCAAGACTTTTGCATCCATGTATTGACATTTTGCAGCGTCTAGAATCATGAGCTGAAGACTGATACTTTCTAAATACAGCAGATATTTTAAATTCTGCTTACATCTCTGGGAAGTTAGCTCTTGAATAAGAAATAGAATGAAAAGAGAGTCCAGTCTTTGTGCTTCCTGATCCCAGTGCCTACCAGCACAGGAATAGGGTTCGGGAGGTACAATCATATGCCTATGGGAATTAGCCACAGATTTTCACTTTACATATTTTCCCCGAATAACTTTTTTCCTGGAACTTGCTAGCTATACAAAGGGAAGAGATAATAGAAGCTCATTCAGTCCTGCTACTTGTAGAGCCACACGTACCTGATCCAGAGGGTATCCCCCTTCGAAATAATTGCGAACAGGAATAAAATTTCATCCAGGAACTATTCCATCTGGCTTTTGGTTTCCTCTGATGTATATCCCTTGAATAAAACAGTGCAAAAAAACCCCTAGATTTTCAATAAGAAACATAAAACTCCTCACCACTTCACACCACATCACCTCAATGTCTTACTGTGTTTGAAATCCCAAGTACAAGCACTTGTAACTAAATATATTGGTCAGCTAGAATATATACAAGATATGAAATACAAAAACTTTAATTAAAACAAACTTATTTGAAGGGATCTCTCCACAGTGCCTCTGGGTACAGTGTTCCTGTGAGTACAATACAGCCAACCAATTGGAACAAAATAGAAACACAGCCCAATAAATTCTCCAAGTTGGAAAAATATTCATTTGTATTACTTACCTGCCAATAGTCTGTCTAAATAAAACTACAGAGCTGCATATTCCTCTAGCAAGAGACAAACATTATTGATCCTTTTCTGGCAGGTAGCGTCAAGTGGTCCAGAGCAAACAGAATATTTGGGGGCCTGTTTAAAGTAACCCAGAGATTTTAATTTCACAACTGGGCCTTTCTGGTCCCAGGCAATTCTTCAGTAAAGCAGGACCCAGGATTAGGTTTCAACATCTCGAATAGAACCATGATTAGTTCTGCTTTATCCCAGAGAAACAATAACTCAGCATTTTCCAAGACAGACTTGTTTCCATGCCTCTGCTGCTGCTGGTTGTTTGTTGAAACAAGGTCTTACTGTCTTGAGGGCTGGTCCAGACTTGAGATCTGTCAGCCTAAACCACAGGGTTGGGACTAGAGGCAAGTACCACCACCTTGCTGTTTCTCTTGCATTTTATTCTCTGCTTTTTACCCATGATACACCTCATGCATATACTTCTAAATATTTATAGAGTACATCATGTGCATTTTAAAGCTATTCCACAAAATATTAATAAATGAGATGGCTGTGGCCTCTAAGAGCCATCTCAATTCCTTCAGTGTCCAACCAAGACAGCTGGAGGGAGTGACTGGTTAACCAATGTTACAGGAGCCCATCTTAGGTTGAGCAATGTGGAATATAACATAGTCTAAGCTGCATCGATATTTAAGAAACTGAGAATCTTTGGGTCACGCTAGACCACACAGAGTTTTGGTTTTTTTTAAAGAGCACTAAAAGAGTTTTATATAAACACGATTAATAAGAATAAGGGTAAAGATAGGAAAAAATCCACTTAAAGAGAGCCTTAGACACAATTGGATACATATTCACATTAGTGGCAACTCTCAGAGGCTTTTCTACTTTTGGTCTTACTAAAAATTGTATAAGTTGGTGTTTGTCAGGGGTGAGTGACATGGCTAAGTACTTGTTGGGAACTGTGAAGTCTGATTTATTCTTTTATTGTCCACATGCCCAGAGGGCCGCTTCTACCCAATAAAGCAAAGATGGGGTCCAGACAGCGGGGTCCAGAGGGACTCAGCACTCACAATGTTCCCTTATGCACTTTTCAACCTTTTCACCCCAATTAAAGGTCAACATGGCTGCTCAAAACCACTTATTTAAAAAGGCAGTCAACTCAGCAGGCTGTCAAGTGTGATATTGCCACTTCATAGAATTCAATTAAACCCGGGACCAGGGCATCTGTGAATCACTGGAAGAAGCATGAGTTAAGACATTTTCTGCTTTCTTCGAGAAGCTGTATTTTTCCCTTCTGTCATTTATTCAGCTCCCAGAGCGCCACCACAGGCGCGCGTTTACAATCTCCCCCCAGTGGCTCAGGGATTTATAGCTCCCGGCTTAATTAAATCCCCGCTAACTGCAATGGAAGTCTGCATCGGCGCCGCACTGCGGAGGGCTCGCGGCCTTTTCCGGCGGGCACAAGCTAACACCCGGGCACTTGGAGTGCTCACCGTAGCGCCGGCGCCATTACCCACCTCAGCTTCAGGCAGTCAAGCCGCCGCTTCCGCCCACCGCACTTCCGCTGCGCGCCGCACTTCCGGCCCGCGGGCGCCGCCCTGCCTCCTGGGCTCCTTCCTCCTGTGTCGTCCTCTCTCTCGTGGGCTTGTTGCTCCTGAGTCATAGTACATGAAGAGAAAGCCCAGTTAAAATGTATTGAAAAGAAAGAAAAGAGGAAACGAAAAAGGAAGGGAGGGAAGGAGGGAAGGAGGGAAGAAATAGAGAAGAAGCTCTGTGTGTTTAGGAAACAGCATTTTAACCATTCCTGATATGTGTTCATTCATTTATTAAGGTAGCCATTTACTGACTTCCTCCTCCTTTGGGTTGGAGCTGAACTGGGTTATAAGGAACAGGATGAGCAAAACTGGGGAGCTGTACCTCCTCTCACTTTACAACCATATAATCTTGTAGGTAAGACAGACCTGGAGGAAATTATCCATTAAATAGTTTATGCATTTATTAAGGTTAAGCGTTTTCAAGGGAAGGAATATGACGTGTGAAAAGATAGGCGTATGAGCTAGTTAGAGAAGTAGTTTTTGTGATGGCATCTGACAGAAGTAACATTTCCTGGGCCACGCATAGCAGAGTGACTAGTATGCCTAAAATTTGAAGGTAATGAGGGAAGAGGTTTGAAAAGAGGCAGAAGAGTGTAAGCCTGAGCAAGGCCAGGTAGCCAGAGCAGGCTTGTGCTAGGGGCCCCTGGAATGTTTTCTGATTGACTATGTTCCTCTTCAGAAAGGGGAGCTGGAATAATAGTTTTTGTTTTCTAAGATCTCTCAGCTTTGGGAAGATAGTGGCTTAGTATAGGTGGAGCCGTCAGAAACATCAGGGAGTGACTACGTAGTATAGGCTACAGGTGTGGTGGAATTGTAAGTAGTAAGAAAATGATGGGTAATCAGTATAATAATACTCTAATATTTATTGATGACTCACCCAAAGCTTGGTGCTCATTAACATATTTAAGCCTGTGAACAGTCTTATTAAGTACCATTTTACAGATGATGAAATGGAGGCTTAATAACTTGCCTGTATCCTCACAGATAGAAAATAGCATATTGGAATTTCATTTCTGCTGCCAGTACCTGTGGGCTCATCGCTGAAATAAAAGCACTTTGTATTCAGTACTTAAAAGAAAAAAGATAAAACAGGTTAGTAGTGGACCCCTTAAACAAAACCATCTTGATTATATGATATTGGTAGAGGACACAGTTTGTAAGTGGAATTTTCCGGTTCATACTTTATCACTTCAGCATTTGTCGACAGCCAAAAGAGGATTTGGGACCTTTAAAAAGACCTATGATTATTTTTTTGTCGATATGCTCTGATAAGTCCTAATCTTTCTGAGCAGGAAAATGCCACTCTATCACAGTTACAAGTAGAGTATTTCTTAAGAACTAATGTGTCTAGCTGTAAGTATCTTGGTAGAGCATGGGTATTGTACATTTCTCAGAGCGACAGAAACTCCAGGTCAGCTTCCAAGTTTCATGTTTATTTGCTGGAAAATGGAGCTTTGTATAGTCAGTTGGATGTGTGAAATGTGATTTTACAAATTAAGGATGAATGCTTTATCTCGAAGGTCATAATGATAGCTTTGTAGCACTGGTTCCAGGTAAATTTCCCCACAGAGTCAAAGTTCATTTCCAGAGCTTGTGTTTAATTAGTAAGATCTTTTTGGTTTGTTATCCAGTTTTTAAGTTGTAGAACAGGACTTGGAATGTATAAACAGTTCCATTTAAGAATGGTAGTTCCCGGAAATGACTGTGAATTCCCAAGGATTCAGCTATCAGAGCCCGGTCACCTTGGGAATGTCTATATGCAGGCCTTTATCCTAGTTGAATAGTTTGGCTTCTAGGTCCACATTTCCCATCTGTCTCTTTGTGCCAAGCATAGGACCTTTGTTTGAGAAGATTTCTGGAGTTGGAACAGGAAAAAATGATCTCAAAAGAAAAATTGGCCACAGTAAAATTATAAACATTTATTCAAGGGTCACAAAGTAGAGCATTGTGTGAGTGTCAATGGTGTGATTTAGCATTCACTGAAAACAAGTCTTTGTTGAGACAGTCTGAATACATGAGAGCTACTACAATGCCACAAGCACTTAGACACTGTAGTGGAGTTGTTGGTAGCTGAACAATTTCAAAAACACATTTCTGAATTTATTTTTATAGAAAAAATATTAAATAGGAGGTATTTCACAGCTTTTAGCATGTTTCAGATGACGTGAGGGTAAGACTGAAGATCTTTAGGTAGCATTGGGTGTGTATATTTTGTTTACTCGCAGTGTTCTTTTTGTAGGCCTTTGACCTATATATTGTCCTCTGTTGGCTCTAGTTCTAGTGTTCGTCCTGAGAACTGAAGTGGCCATCTGTGTCCTAACAACTTTGGAACCTGAGTTTTGTGCTTAGACCTCAAGACTGTTAACCCAGTGGTTATGTCTGAGGCAGCACTGCAACTCCAGAAAAAGCCTGCTTTGAAAGGGCTGGCCTGCAACTCCTTAGATAACTCCAGTACTTTAGATGACACGGTATCAGTTCTTCCAGAGATGGCTTGGAGTCAGCCCCTTCTATTTAAGGCCTCAGAGGGGCTAGACGTGTGGGTGTGGGAGGCAGTAGATTCATTCTTTCCCCTTGACTTTGCCTCTGAGAAAAGCAGAAGTAAAGAAACGACTGTTGGTACAATAGTGCTTCCTTCAGAATGCTTTAAGAAAGCAATATCTTGGCAGGGAGCAATCATCAGGCCTGCCCTATTTTACAGTAACCTGGGTTTGTGCTGCCACTCAAAACCAACATGGAACCTGGACTTTGACTAGGAGGGACTATCGGTAATTGCCACCGTTGGGTGACACAGTGGTAGAAATATTCAGAGACCTGGGAGGAGTTCCCTGGTGTTTTTCTGGTTTTTATGACGACCCTGTTTGTTTATCTCATCCGTCACTCTTTCTAGGTACTTCCAACCGCAGGAAATGATCTGAAAGGGCCAGATATTAGGTTATGTTTAAGGTCGTGGAAAAAAAAAAAACAACAGTGGCAACCTCCCAAAGAAAAGATGTGCTTCTGAGCGTGGGATGTGTTGGGTCACTGGGTCATTGCTGACTACCTCCAGGCCAATCATTGTAGGAGGAAACAGAATTATAAGCCTGTTCCACCAGGAAAGAATGGACCTCAGAAACCTGATTTCTATATCTCCTTTGACATTTTCAAAAACTCTGCTCTTGTGCCAGACATTTAGAGGAGAGTGAAAAAAATTTCAGAGGGGAAAAGTGCTTGTTTGTTTTAAGCTTTGCTCAAGTAATCCACTTATGCCGTTTACATTAGTTAAACAACCTTTCCATGTAAACACTATTAATTATGTAGTATAAGAGTCAAATAAAAATGCTAAAATATAAAACTAATTGTAGAATAAATTAGTGTAGCTTGAGTGCCCATACATTATAGAGAAAATGCGGAGTTTTACAGGGCGGGTGTGTGATTTCTCTATTGTTTAAGCTATAGGATGGAACCAACAGAAGTGACATTTCACAGATGGATACCAAAGCTGTTAAAGTTTAAACCCTTACTGGCAGTGAAATTACAGTTTTCACAG
Organism: Rattus rattus; assembly: GCF_011064425.1. Taxonomy (NCBI): domain Eukaryota; kingdom Metazoa; phylum Chordata; class Mammalia; order Rodentia; family Muridae; genus Rattus; species Rattus rattus. The sequence continues at coordinate 74,856,839 of NC_046168.1, read as the reverse complement.
GGGCCTTGACTCCAGCTTCTCTCTTTATCCATCTTTAAAAGACGGTGAGATGAGATGAGGTTTGAGTGTTCCATGGGTCTCCCCAGAAGATCTGTTAGAACCAGACCAGAGTTGTCAACTCCAGGATCAGTAGCCTCCAACCTCCTTTTGAGTATAATAACAAGGGGATGGCTTGTGTCTGTGCTGAAGGAAATGAACTGATGTGCTGCCTGCTAGCCACAAAGAAAAAGGCTCAGGGACTGAAGCTGCTGAAAGAATGGGGTCTCATAGACATTGTGGTGACACCAGTGTAGCAGTGTAGACTCATATCACCATTTGTTAATTAACTGCTTACAATTCAATTCCCCATAACAGGATGGATGAATATATATCTATATCTATATCTATATCTATATCTATATCTATATCTATATCTATATCTATCCCACTTTACAGATAAGGCTTAGAGAAGGTCACAAATGGCATGGAGTTGGAAAGCATTTCTTCCCACCTGTATTTTCTGCCACCTCATTCATGTTTTTAAATGTGGATGCAAAGAACTATGGCTTATTTCAAAACAGTATTTTAGAATATTTGAACACTTTTAGATCATTTCCTTAGGGAGAGTTTATTTTACCTTGGGAGGCAGGAAATGGTTTTGAGACGGGAAACGTTTTTCATTTTTATGGTAAGCCCGTCTGTTAAAATCACTAAAGCCGGATCATGTAAGAGTCCAGGGTTCTCACAGCATGAAGAGGATACAGAGCTTCCCCTGGCTCTCCGATGCATACCCACACCATCAGGGAGGCCTGTTCAGACAGACAGGGCAACTAGCCAACAGGAAGAACTTCTCTTCAGACACACTCTGCCATGTTATTCTCAAGTATGTCTAACAGCTTCCTGCTTAGAAGAATTTTGAAGTACATTTTTTTTTCCAAATGATGAAAATTTGACCCTCCTTCAGAGAGATAATAAAAAAAATTAGCCATACCATCTGCTATGTATGTTCAGCATAAATTAAAGAGAAATTGTCTTTATTTATTCAGAGTAATGCTTCCAGCGTTAAGCACTGAAACTACAGTACTAAAATAAACATTCATGTCTCCGATAGTGGAACTCACAGTCCAACAAGGGAGATCGATGGTAGCCCAATGGCCGTGTTAATAAGTATTTCCTACTAGGCTTGGTGGAACACCTCACTGGTGATCTCAGCACTTAGGAGGCTGAGACAGGAGAATGAAGAGGTAGATGCCAGCCTGTGCCACAAACAAAGAGACCCTATCTCAAAACAAAACAAAACAAAATAATATTTATTGTAACTATCTCCTTCTTCAAGGAGGGTAATGTTTGTAACTAACACCCTAAAGAGAGAGTGGAGATGATATATACTGTATTTATACACATTTTGCTTTTTACTTAAAACACATACACATCTAGTTGCCAAATTTGGTCCAGCTAAGATGCCTTGTTTGAGGACTGGTGTAGTAACCTATGTGTTACTTTATCTTTCTTGTAAAAAGCCCACTCAAAATTATATATTATGTACAATTTTCAGTTTCAGCTACTTTAAAAATGAAAGATATGAAGACGCTGTGAAGTAAATTTTTAATTGCATTCATTTAGATTTTATTATCCACACAATCCTTTACACTTCTCTCGCTTAGAACTAATTTAAGAACGATCCCCACCCACTTCCCGGACTTTGCGTGTCTTTCTAAAGCATTTAACTTAGCTTTCATGGAAACAACAACTCTCCTTTTATGCTCATATTCAAACAGTTGTGTGATACTTAATTAAACTATATAATTATAGTAATCAAGTACAACTGTCATAAACAGGTTTGAGAACAAAAACAAGCCACTCTGAGTACGGAACTCAGCTGGTGCGAGTGGGGTAGCGGGGATCCCAGGCAGGCGGAACCCACAAGTGAGCATCTATCTCACTCTGGACAGCCAGTCAATACAACCTACTAAGGGATTTGAAAACATCAGATAAGTCCCAGAGGAGCTCAATTAAAAGAGCTTCTATTATAATTAAAAACTAATAAATATTTCAAGGAAAAGCAATAGGTGCCGTAAAGGTCGGGAGATGCCTCTTGCCTTGGGAAGTCAGGAAAGGCCTCAGAGAACCTCACACTTGAGCTGAGAGGGGAGCCTTTTAGATTCATCTCAGAGAGGGGCTGGGGCAGGAGTAAGGAGGGGGAGCGCAGCACCAGCATGGCAGCTGTTTGAGAACTGGGTATGTGTAGGAAATGAGGAACTGAAAGGAACCAGTGGTTGTGTGGAGACCAGGCAGAGGGCTGGTACAGGGCAAGGGAAGACAGACCACTTCTTGACAGCTCTTACTCCAGTTGTTCTCCACCTTCCTAATGCTGCAACCTTTTAACACAGTTCTTCATGTTGTGGTGGCCCCCAATCATAAAGCTGTTTTCACCGCTTCCTCATAACTGTAATTCTGCTACTGTTGTGAATCGTGATGTAGGATGGTCTTAGAGCCCTTCAATTCCCCAAAGGGGTCACAATCCACAGGTTGAGAAACACTGCCTTAGGCTTTGAAGAGCATGGTTGTCTTTACCCTATCCACAGTGAGAAGTTGCCAGTGCAGGTGAAGTAAAGGACTGTTGATTTTATAAAGAACAACATCTGATTTATAGAATCTAGATCTTCAAGTCTGATGATTAGGGAACTTCTCAATGTAAATGCATCCTGGTCTCTCTCTCTCTCTCTCTCTCTCTCTCTCTCTCTCTCTCTCTCTCTCACACACACACACACACACACACACACACACACACACACACACACACACACACACACACACACACATCTTAATGTCTTAACTTCTGGCTCCAGGATTTCTCTTGGGGAGGTAGATGTGCTTATTGAAGAAACTGCATCCACCAGCAGCTTGTGGGTCAAAGATGAGCATCTAAGGGCAAATATCAGGACAGTAAAAGGGATGCTAAATATGTCTGCTGAGAAAAACAAGAGAGAGGGAGAGAGAATTTATTTCCTAGGGCTTCTACAACCAAGTCCCACAAAGCGAACAGCTTAAAGCAACAGCTATTTATCAAGTTCTCTCGTTTCGGAGGTTAGAAGTTGGAAACCAAGGTGTCAGCAGCGCCGAGCACCCTGTGTGAGGTTCTTTCCTTGCATTCTTTTAAGGCTAGTGGCCAGCAAGCCTGCCATTCCTGCTTTGCAGTGTCGTCCATGCAGCCCTGCCTCTATTGTTATCTATCTCTCTGTACCTTGATATCTATGTCTCATAAAGGATATCGTTGTATCGGATTAGCCTCTGCCTCAATACCTTTACCTTAGCTTGCTTACGTTTGTAAACATTTGATTTCCCATTTATAGATATTGGGGTTTGGGGCTTTAAGGTTAAACCCCAGAACCTATAACAGAATCCAAAAAAGGTCGGGGAGGGGGAGGTAGGAAGGGTCTGAAAAACCATGTGAGGTCAGGTGTTTTGGGTGCTTTTAAGAAGAAGTTGCTAGTGGTGGGGTGGATGAAATCACAGATAAGGAGTTTCAAAGTACTTTTCTTACAGAATAAGATAACAAAAATGCCTCTCTACAGTACTCATGGTGGTGATTTACTCTGTCAGCTGTAGATGTGCTATTTTTTATTTATTTATTTATTTTTTGCACAGTAGAGACGAGAAGGCAAGTAACAAATAGACTCATGGAGAAGTTCTTGGTCCCAATGTTGGAGCTGCTGGCATGAAGACTGAGATCACAGTGCAGTTCAATACAGACAGGGAATTTGGGGGAAAGAGCACTGGATTTCTGAACCACCCCTCTGCACCTTTAGATGGTCATGTATGTTAGCTTCTGCTGTCCCTGGGCTGGGGTTTTGGCAGCCTTCTTTGGTTGGACTTGGACTACAACGTACAATATAATTATGAAAAAAAAACCTTTCCTGTCACTTGGCTCTCTCAGCCTTTTTAGGGTGCAGTACAGGGTTTTAGCTATGTTAGGAACCCCTGTGAGCTACTTTAAAACACAACAAAACCTTTCATACTCTGTTTCTCTTGCCCCAATGTTTTCTAAACCTAAAAATGGCAAGATCACAGCCTGAACGGAGAGGGAATGATCTTGGAAGTTCTGTGTTCATTCTTGTCACTGTCTCTACTCCACAGAAAACCTTCACGTTTTGTCTCTGGGTTGGAAACCGAGGCACCGAAGCCCTTTCATTCCCTTCACTCAGGTGGGTCCCCAACTCCCAGTGAAGGAAATGATTTTCTGTAGTGAGTCCAGATGCGTGCGTTCAGTTTTATGGCTATTAGCTACCAAGTCTGAATTGTACGAAATTAAATCTGTCCTAAAGGCCTGAAGGGAAGCCAATCTTAATAATGGTTTAATGTCCTCAGAGTGAAATAGCCTGAAGTGGGGGAGGACCCACCATCTCTGTGAACACAACCCCACACTACAGCATTTCTGCTCATTTCCGTGGCTCATTTACATTGGTATTTAACCCAAATGTGATTTTAAAGCACACATCAGCCTTCTTAAAAACCCAAGTAACTGGCAAATGGTTAGACTAATTAATAAAGCAGTTTTTAAAATTCCTGTAAGCAGCTCAAGGAAAATAAGGAACTATTCAGTGGGCAGAGGCGTTGTTAGTGGTTAATACCTCTTTCACCGCATGTGGTAGGTGCTTCATGAGCATTGAGCTTGGTTAGGCAAAATAAAACCAAACCAAACCAAACCAAACAAAAAGAGCAGCTGTCAAGAGGTTGAGATCCTATGAACCAGTAAGACCATGATTGTATATTTAGGCAAGAGACCTCTTGGGTATTTCCTGACTCGGGGAGTTTTCAGTGCACTGCTCATTGGACTGTTTAGAGAATGCTCTTCCCTGGTCTCCTCATCCCAGGCATCATCTCCTGGCTAACCCTACCTTCTGACTGTGGGGAAGGACTAGTTCTTTTGATGAAACTTGTGTTCCTTTCAAGCCTTTGAAAACCAATGGATTTCCTTAGAAAGTCCTTTCTGGACATCACCTGCAGCCTGGAAAGCTGTTCTAGAAAATGTTCTAGTGTCGGTGCCAAAGGTCCCCAGGGAATGGCTTCTGAGACTCCCTTTGGCTCAGTCCTATATCATGGGTTCAGGCTCCATACTTCTGTATCTGGTTCTTTCTTTTAATAAAAACATGGCCATTGTTGTGGTTAAAAATAAAAAATGGCGGAGATGGTTCCCAGGCATACCTTGGCGGTTGCACTCTCTCACTAGTTCTGGCTCCTGTGGGCCATTGGAACTAGCACTAATTATCTGAGTGGCTCCATGCTGCCCCTATCTACTTTCTGACCTGTTGTCCATGAGCCATTCCAACACAGCACCCTGTCAGGCCTCCCCACCCTCACTCACAGCTCTCTTGGCTGGTTTGCACCATGCCAGGCATATACATCCCAATTCCATGGAGGGGCTGGTGCATCTGGCCATCATGCATTCTCTTGAAGTCAATTAAGTCGCCACATGAAAGAACACATCACACAATCCTCTGATCCAGTTGATAAGATATAATTTGCCCATTTAGACAACACATAATCCTGTACACATGCATCCCTTAAGAACACTGTCATAACAACCTGTAATATGTGCAGAAAGGAATCTTAGCATCCGCCGCCATGTTCTCTTAGCTCCCTCTTCCCTCCAGCCTCCTCTGTCTCTCTAAAACTTTTCACCCGCCCATCCATCCTTCTCGTTCAAAGACAGGCTTCGTTCTATCCTGTACCTGCCTTTACCTGCATAATGACATCAACCTACAGGGCATTTATTTATATCTTATGTGTATGTGTTTGTCTGCACAGATGTATGTATGCCACATGTGTTCTTACTGCCCGTAAAGGCTGGAAGAGGGTATTGGATTCCTTGGGACTAAAGTTTACAGGTGGTTGAGAGCCACTGCATGGGAGCTGGGAATTAAAAACCGCTCCTCTTCAGGGCTATCAACCACTCTCGGCAACTCACTCCTCTCTTCAGAGACCTGCAGAGAGCTCTTTACCATCATGTCTGCTTTGCCCTTATTGGTTCTTTCAACCCCCTTCTAAGAGAGGTATCCAGTCAACGTCAAAGGTGTTAGGCTTCTATGACATACCTGCCTGGGTCATATTCCAAGCCAAAGGCCACCTCATATTTCTATTCAAACTCTTAAAAGCTACCATACATTCAAATGATTAGAACGCCAAGAAAAACTGTCTCAGCTTAGACAGTTGATTTTTGGCTTTGTTTTTCTCTGTGTAACCCTGGCTGTTCTGGAACTTACTCTGTAGACCAGGCTGTCCTTGAAGTCATAGAGATCCCTCTGTCTTTGCTTCCCAAGTGCTGGCATTAAAAGTGTGTGCCACTGCAACTGGGCATTCTTGAGTTTTAAATATTTCCTTCCTTCCTCCCTCCCTCCCTCCCTCCCTCCCTTACTTTCTTCCTTCCTTCCTCCCTTCCCCCATTTTTCTTTCTTTCTTCCTTTTTATTGTAAAAATTTAAAAGCTTCTTTATAAACGCAAGAGTGGCAACAACTTTCTGGAAAAAAGCAGGAAAGATAAATGATAACAATATGGCGGCAGATATGTATGGGAGAAAGAACTGGGGGTCAGCTATTCCCATTCATCAACAGGAGGAAATGGCTTACGATTGGTAGAATAAAGGGAATTTAAGAAACGACTCATCATAAGTACAAAGAAACTTGGGCATTGTTTCCCTGGATTGCTGGTGATAACTTAATTATAGTGTGGTTATATTTCTTATTTTGTAACTTAATTAGTTAAGGTGTTTCTGTGCCATTTTTCTCTCTTCCTGAGCATATCTCTGTCTGTATGTGTGCATTTTCATCTGAATATTCATGTGTGTGTGTGCACAATGTGTGTCTGAGCAAAGGAACAAAAAAGACAAGAGTAGAGGCGTGTGTTAAGCTTCATTAAGCTGAGAAAAACTGAAAACCAAGAGTTGCTCTCTCTGGTACAGCTTGTCTGCTATGCTCAGGTGGACGGTCACCTTGAAGATTCCTACTTACAGGCTTTTATTTTGCTTTTTCTTCACAACAGTCCCAGTTCACAGTTATTTGTAGCTTCTTGGTGTATGTAGCACTCTCTCCCTTTTGATCACCATTGACTCTAACTCAGGCAGATGATGGCGAAATTTAAACCAGTGGAATAGTTCACGTGTGCTCTATCCTTTATTGTCGCTCACACGTTGTCTGCTTGTATATTGTCTCTCATCACTTACATGACGTCATCTTCCCTCCTTGGCTGGGGGAGGGGAGGGGCTCTCAAGTTACTTCGTTATCTGATATTTGTGGATAATCTACAGGCCACACGGTCTCCACCTTCTGGGTTCTGCAGTTCAGTGGTGACCTTCAGTAGCTGGCAAGCTGCTAAGTAGGGCAGGGGAGGCCATTATAGAAAGGAAACAACACATGGCTTCCAAGAAAACTGCATGAAATGTTATCTATTGTGACTAGATGGATTACATATTCATGAACACTGAGAAACGAAGACTATTTCCCTTGCCAACCACTCACCTTGGCTGAGCGCAACGTCTGGCAAACAATGCAAAACTATGGCTCTCTTCTCTGTTTACCTGGCCAGTAAGCATGCTGCATGATTAGAGATTTCTGTAACATATTGTGGGAGGAAAGCTGGGAAGAGGCATTCCCAAAGAAAAAGGAATTCCATCATCATTGCTCTCCTATTTTACATCAGTGGCTGTTTATTGACTAGCCACTGCTCTCAAATTATCCCAACAAAGTTGTAGTATTTTTTGTATTATTGGGAAAGGAATTTACTGGCTGCAAAGGAAGTTTCCACACAAATACTGTGAGGATCTTCCTCCACTCCTTTAAGTAGACTGTTTAGCTGTTTTGTGTACAACTACATACAAGTTTTGATGGTTCTATTTTTTGTTAATTCCCATTAGCAGAGAATTATGGAAACTCTCCCTATTTTATCAATGGGAAAACTGAAGACAGAGGTGCTAAGTGATTTCCCAGGGGACATTATTACTGGCAGAACCAGGGAGAACATTGCTGCATTGCTCTCTCTTAGCTCTTGGTTCATATTTATTCCACCAGAACACCACACTCATATGGATTTAATTTTAGTTTTACTATGTCAGGACCAATAATGACCAAAAATAATTGGACTTTTAAAATGGGGGAATCGGGCTCTCTATCCTTCCTGTCTTTAGCTTAGCCCCTTTCTCTATCCCAGGTGTTCTTCATCTTAATACTTTTTGGTGATCAAGTGAGTATAATGGCTCATTACAACCACAACCCATACAATGTTCCTGGGCTCCTCTACTACATATGCTGGTATGAGACTCCTTTGCAGCTAGGTTTCTGGATGTGACTTTGGGCTTTTTTTTTTTTAAAGATTTATTTATTTTATGTATATGAGTACACTGTAGCTGTTTTCAGACACACCAGAAGAGGGAACCAGGTCCCATTACAGATGGTTACGAGCCATTATGTAGTTGCTGGGAATTGAACTCAGGACCTCTGGAAGAGCAGTCAGTGCTCTTAACTGCTGAGTCATCTCTTCAGCCCCGACTTTGGGCTCTTTTAAGCAGCTACATTCCCTCAAGACAAATTCAGACCTGAGTTAAATAGTGAGAACAATCATAGTCTGTTAGCTTTTATTCCTATTTCCTACTCCTAAGTGAGGAAGTCATGTGGACTAACTGGTACTACCCATGAAGAATTGCAAATAAAGCAGATTCCTGGAACCAGTGGATGCACTGGCAAACATCTTGAGTTTCAGGACTCCTAAAGATGCCAGAGAAGGCAGCTGCCATTGGGGTTATTGTACTCGAGTATTGTTCAGGACTCATTTCTTCAGAGTCCTACAGAAACTGTCTCTTCTGATCTTAAGATTTCATTAACATTTAATTCACTAAATCTCTTTCCACTGAAATTTGCTAGAGTGGTTTCTCAGAGCTGTCACAGGGTCATAACTGATCACCCATCAGCCCTCTGCACCTCGAGTCGTCAATCTGTGATCTAACACACACTTGAACTTTTAAATGCCCCCCCCCGTCTCCCACACCCAGACTACACGGTTATTCATCTTAGTCCTACTTTGATTGGGTTATGCCTAGCACGTTTCCTTTGAAAAAGTGAGAATGACTAAATGCATAGGAGCAGACACCCTGTGATGCTTTTATCATGTGAGAATGAAAAACTTGGTAAAAATGTACATATGCCATTAACATATTTTATATAAAAACTGTGGAAATGGCACGCACTTTTTAGCCTGATATTAATCATTACTTCTTACTTAAACAGTCAAATGGGATTTGCTGCTTGGCAGTTAAGTATTTGCTGTCCCTGGAAGACTAGAAATGCACGTTGATGAATGTGAGCCTCTTCTCCTGCCTCCTGCCTCTCACTCACTCATTTCTTCTTGAGCAAATTCTGAACAGGTGCTACTAGATGCCTCATTAACTGCACAGAGCCGTAGAAACCATGGGTAAGACGATTCCTTGCCAGAAAGTAAGCTTTTCGTTCCTTAAACACTGCATTGGACCAAAGTCATTGTGATTCATTCTGTGTTGCCACCAGCGACAGATACTGGCTTAAGATGCCAAGAGCTTGAATTGATGTTCTGTCTTACCTTTTTGTTCTGTTCCTCCTTTCTTGCTATTCAGTGTGCTTGCTGTCATTTTTCTGTTTATTTATATGTTTTGTTTTCCCATTAATATTTATTAAGTACCTACAGGTTGCACTGTAAATCTTGCATATTCTCTCTCTCTCTCCTTTAAAGGACTTATTTACAACTCATTTACTTCTTTAATTGATTAATTTTTTTGTAAAAAAAATAATTTGAGGCTGGGTCTCAGCTGTAGTTCAGGTTAGTGCTAAGCTCTCTGTGTACCTTAGGCTGGACTTGAACTTTTGTGATCCTCCCAAGCCCTCCCCAGTCCCTGAGTCCTGGAATTACAAGTATGAGTCACCACACCCAGCTCATTCTCTAAAGTATCACTAAAACGTTCTGAGATCTGGAGTCACTAAGATACCCGTCCTATTAGGGGGTTTGAGGGGATAGAAAAGTGTGTCCCTGGAGGTCATGCAGCAGGCCATGGAGGAGTATTGCTTTGCTGAAATCAGTTGTTGTTGTTTGGACACAGTTGTTGTCCAAATACCCTGTTTTCTACCGTAACAATAGGGATTGAGACAATAAGAAGCTATTGTGAGCCAAGGTATTACGTACGTGTTGCCAACAGAAGGAGTGTCTTGGAGAGAGGTGGAAAATCCTTCAACTTAATAATGAAAGATATTTCTGTATAAAACACCCACACAGAGAGTGCAGGCAAACCTCATCTGGTGATGACAAATCTCTTTGGAATTAACAAAGCCACTGCAGCCATCAGGAGAGGTGACGCCTACAGCTCTCTGACCTGACCTGATGGCATCTATAGGCATGATATTGGACAATGTGTCTAAGTAGGAACAGCCACTAGAAGGGGCTAGAATAGACAAATATTGTAGGAATAAAATAAAATGGGTATTGATTTAAGGGATTAGGGAGGAGAGAAGCATGGAGAGGCCATGGAGGAGTGTTGCTCTGGCTTGCTCTTCCTTTCTTGCTTAGCTCTGCTTTCTCATCGAACACAGGTTCATCAGCTCAGGGGTGACCCAACTCACAATGGGTGAGGCTCCATCATCAATTACTAATTAAGAAAATGCCCTAGATGCTTGCCTGCCTTATAACCTGATCTCATAAAGGCATTTTTCAATTGAGGTTCCTTCATCTCAGATGACTTTAGTCTGTGTAAAGTTGACATATCCAGGACAGGGGGAGAATGGGAGATAGGATCATGGTGGCTTGGTTTCTCTGTGTACCAGAGAGCAAAATATTGCAGAACTGATAGAACTACACAGAAGGACATATTTTCTGACAGTCAGAGCTTGTCTAATAATGAGGTGAATTACGCTGGAAGGTCAGTAGCTCTTTGTCGCCAGAGATACTCAAAGAAGATGGTCACCTGTCAAAAGTATGATCCAGGAGCCTTCCATATGGAGAATGTAGCTATCAAGTTGTCAGGCTAATGCTAGGTGGAGTAGCAGGCTGCACCCAAGAAATCTGTGGTAGAATCCAGAGAAGCCTTTTCAGTACAGTTCTGGACCAGAGCAGCAGCTTCCATAGAAGAAGGTGCATTTGTATTTATCTAAAGAGAAAGAAAAATTACTAGTTTTTAATATTAGTAAACCATATAGCCTGGGACATGCTAGCAAGGGCTAGCATCCTCTAACACCAAAGGCTGTTCTAGTTATCTTCATTTGTTCATTCATATCACTATGTTTCCATGTATTGTAGTCATTTTGGGCATTGTAATGAAAGTTATGGACTATACCATCTTAGATAGCAGAATTACAAATAGAATCTCTCTGATGATTTTAATGCAGGGGATAACTGTTTCATAACTTATTGTGTCACAAAGAGGTTTGTGGATCATATTGGGGTAAGTTAACATTGTCCAATTGTGCTTTTAATTGTTTTTGACAAGAGACATACACGACTATGCTGTTCTTCCGTGATGATGCTGTTAGTGGTGGGCATCAAAGCTGCACACTTAACAGGATCCACTTTTGTGTATGAGCCAGGCAGGTTCTACTCTAACTGAACTCACCAACTGCTCATCGCACAGGCTTAAGAAAGCAGAAAAAGACACTAACTCACTCCATGGATAGATGAGGAACTAGAAACCCAGAAGAAGGAAGAGACTTCACCACAACCACAAAAGGAGCTAAGAAAAGAAGGGAAGGCTGCAATGAAGGCATTTAATTAGTCAATTAAACTGGCATTGCCTTTTTAAGAGGAGAAATCATTTAAAGATTTTTTTGTGTTTGTGGCAGAGAACATATTTTGATCATAATGACCAAATAATGTTTCAATCATTCATGTTATTTTTGCTGCCAAGGCTGTCTGGATATAATCTTTAAGCATCATGATGGTGTAAACCTACAAAATAGAGTAATCGAATTTCAAAACTGGTTTAAAATTAGTTTCCATGTATTTCAAAGAACTCATTTAGTAAATAAATAAAAATGCAGCAAGTTCTAAGTTGTTGGGGGGAAATACTAGGAAAGGGAAAAAAAATGAAGCTCATGAAGCTGGTCAGTGAATTTTGACAAAAACCTTTCAAAATTGGCAGGTGGCATGTAGAAGCTCCATGTTGTATGAAGGCAGCCAACACTGCTCCTTCCTTTCCTCTAGTATTGGGATGGATACATGTTTTTGAAGAATCTTTCTCAAAAATAAAAACCATGAAATATGCACTGGACTTTAAAATCCCTGTATCCCCAAAATACCAAGAAAGAGTCTTAAAAAAAAAATAAGGATACAGTCTATTGCATTCTTCTTAGTTCCGCAATGTTATCACTGGTATTATTCTTTTAGGGAGACTATATCTTCTTTGTTCCTCATAGCACGATAAAGTAAAAATCATCTTAAAATATTTACTTCTATGTCATCTGTACAGTCTTTGTCCTTTGAATGTGTTATAGTGATTGTGACATGTCGGTTCAGTAGTGTATATATATAGCTCGCAACTGATCACATAAAAGCAACAGAGCCCCTTTTCAAATACCTTACTGATATAAAGACTCGGTCAGATGCATTTGGAGTTTATCAGCTGTTGGTTTTTAAGTTTCTCCCCATCCCTGAAGTTTCCAGTATTTGATTTAAAGAGAAATAACAGGACCAGTAGGTGAGAAAATACAGATTGTTAACAGAAGATATTCTAGCAAAGGCAAGGGGTATCCCATCATCCAACTTGTTTCCCAAACTCACATTAAGCGTGTGCACAACACGCACCCACACCCAGCAAACACTCAAAACAACATTGCTAAAGACCCACACTTCTAAGGGAGCCACCTTGATTTAAGACTTGGAGCTATGCGTGTTTGGACATCTAATGCACTGTTGGTGCTCAATAAATAACAAATTGTGATATTAATAATTAAGAATTGATGGTGCTGCTCCTATGAAACGATTTTCCGAAGAATTATTCCCCCTTCACTCATAAAGAAAAATGAGAGGAAGAGACAGAGCAACAGCTTTTAAGGAAATTTAGTTCGAGCTATTTTGTGTGTGTTAGGTGCTCTCGCTCTTCCTCTCTAGCAAATTCAATGAATCCCTGAGTAAGACAAGACCTCGAACCAACTGAAGCAGCTTCCCCTTCCCCGCCCCCATCAATTCTTTTGTATTTCTATCCTTAGGTGGGAACGTCTAGGCTGTTGAAATTATATGATTTTAAAGTTCTTGACAAACATTAATTAACTGAGGGTTGGTCTTTGTTTGAAGAGAGTTAAGTCTACTCGTGAATGTGTCTCCTATCATCCGCTCTTCGTCTTTGACTGTATTATTATCTGAAAGGTGTAGTATTTGATTTGCTCATGGGTTTAAGTTAGTAGCGTTTTTGAAATAGGTGGGAACCGTGGAGAGGTATATACTGCAACCCTAATAAGAAGCACCATTATAAGAGGATCTATGCCTATGTTCATGTATGTTACCGGTATCTACACAAACACACATTTATGTCCCTCTTTTAGTTGTTACCATGTTCTTTTTTTGTTTTGAAAGCCATTCATTTTCACAGTTTTGATCAGCCACACTGAACCAGATTTCATTCCTGCTGAGCTAGGGGGATTGTTGAGATTGGCTTTTTAATAGCAGAAAACCCCAAAAAAACACTTCAGAAAAGTGAATTAATCCTCCTGCAGAAACAAGTGTAATTAATCGAGAGAGAAAACTGGTCTTGCATGTCAACAGAGTCCAGGGAGCTGACTGAGTGTTTATTGATTCATTACCCACTGTGAACCCCCTCCTTTTACCCACACTCCCAAAGAAGGTAGGTAACTGTGGGGACAGCAGCAATACCTGATGTATGAGCCTGGAGACCAGGTGGATCCCAAACTGTTAGAGATGCTGGCCTCATGTTTGGCATAGGCCATGCATACTGTTAACTAGAAACACTTTGAACAATCTCTTAAATAATTAGCCAGGGCAGGTATATGCCTATGCAGGAATGGAGTGCAGATTTTTCTGTTGCTTAGAGAGATTTTCTATAGTAACAAAAGAACACATGTAAATTGATCCACAGCTGCAGTCCTGTGCAGACGTATGCTTATTATGTGTTTTAAAGCAGGCTTCTCAGCAAAGCAGTCACCTAGACCCTTCTATACATGTCAGTAACCTATAAATACCCACGGTTGTCACTCAGCCTCCTGTCTTTGCACAGATCATCAGCTTTTAGAGACAGTGTTATATGGTGCCAATAATAGACTTGCATGCCAAACAGAACGTGTGTGGTCCCCCACAGGTTCAGGTATTTAAGCACTTCCTTCCCAGTCGACGGTGCAGTTCAGAGAGGTTAAAGAGCTGTTAGGAGGTAGAGCCCGACTGAAGGAAGCATGCTGCTGGGGATGGGCTTTGAAAGTTGATTGCCTTGCCTACTTCTAATTTACTCCCTTTGCTTTGTGTCTGTGGTTGAAGTTGTCATCTTGTAGCTTTCCTGCTTCGGCTACCTGGTGCCATGCCTCCTCTGCCACTATGGGACCTCTTTATTCCCAAACTTGTGTCTGCTCAAGGTCTTCCAGCACAGCAACAGAAAGGCAACCAATCCAGATGTCAACTGGAATCCTTCCCTAGTGATTTATTGTACACAGGAGACTGTGAGATCCTTACCATTAACATGGGAATCACAGTTCCAGCTGCTGGTGAATTGTGGTAAGTCAATATTCATGTATTAAGTCCCCAACATCGGGCTGGGGAGGTGGCTCATGGGTAAAGGCACTTGCTGTATAAGCCTGGTGAGCTGAGCTAGATCCCCCAGAATTGACATAAAAGTGAATTACAGTGGCGTCCATCTGTAATCCCAGCACTGCTATGTTGTGATATGACTTGGAGACTGGAAGATCAGCTAGAAGCTCATGGGCCAGCATGGAGTGTGCTGTGGTATAGCAACGTAAAGAACAGAGGATCCTGCCCCAAAACAAAGTAGAAGAGAATGGACTTCAGAGAAGTTGTTTTGTTCATGCATGCTTCCACATTTATCTCTCCCCCAATAAACAAACAAGGCCTTAGTGCCTCAGAATGTGACTGTATTTGAAGATAGGACTTTTAAAGAGGTGACTATCTATGTATGCATGTGTATATATTGATATGTATGTATATATATTTATATTTATATATAAAACTCATATATAAAGTTATATATAAAGTTTATATTTATATAAACTTCAAACAAGGCTACCAGGAAGCCTTTATTCCAATCTGACTGGTGTCCTATAAGAGCAAGCTATGGACACACAGAAGGGGCATCAGAGATGCTTATGTGTATGTGGTCCACCGTGTGAAAGGGCTGAAAGAAGAGAGATCATATTCAACACTGACAGTCACAGATGACTGGTGAGCTGCCCAAGGCTGGGACTTTGCCCTCCTCACAGTGAAGGGAGGGATAGGTGCAATGACTGCAGGACACAGGAAGCCTGAGCTGAGACACTTTGAAGATGAGAAGGCTTGTTGGGCAGGCTTATACTTCTAGCTGTTTGGGAGAATGAAGCAGGGTGATCACAAGTTCAAGGATTGCCTGGGCTCCAGAGTGAGTTCAAGGACAACCAGTATAACTTAAGATACTTTTATCTCAAAATAAAAAATAATAGATAAAGTCCTGTGATATAGTGTAGTGGTTGAACATTTGCCTAGCTATGTCTAAGGTCCTAAATTATGCGTTCCTAGTTCTCTCTCTCTCTCTCCCTCCCCCTCTCCCCTCTCCCTCCCTCTCCCTGTCCCCCCCCCTCTGTATGAAATATATGACATTCTTTTTAAGCCCAGCCAAGATGTAAGCATTTCCTCTTTCTTCTTGGGAGAGGGGATGCCAAGTGAATGCCAACTAAGGGCCGCAGACACAGACACAGACACAGACACAGACACAGACACAGACACAGACACACACTAGATGAAGGCTACCTTGGAGTTATATCCACAGATTTTTATTTATTCTTGCTTTTTATTTTAAAACAAAATAAGTTACAAGGGCTGGCCTTGGACTTACTCAGTAGCTCAGGCAGACATGCTTTAAGAAAGACCTCAGAAATGTCCTCTCTCTAGTATGAATTTAGAAAGCTCGTTGGCCACTACCACTTGTATATTCATTAGTTTAACCACTACTTATTACATGCCCTCTGAGATCGAATCCCTGAAGTGCTTTCTGAGGAGCATAATAATAATTAATGTTTTATTACGTCAAAGGCAGTTATCCAGTCCTTGTATTAGTGCTGACTTTATTTTGTGGATACTATTGAATGTCTGCCAAGCAGCACGGACAGCTCAGTGGTTTACAGGCATTCTTGCAGTCATTCTAGAGGAAGCACTCACATCCCCATTTCACAGATGAGAAAACCAAGGTCCCGAGTCACAAAGCCCACAAATGCTGAAGCCACAAGTAGAGCTCAGGTTGTTCTGATCTTATGGTACATGCTTTCTTTGCCTGCACAGGAGACAATGCTGTGCCTCAGTTGAGAGCCTCTCTGCTGAGCACTGGGAGTTGCTCTGAATACAACGCGCTCTTCATAAACAACACTTATTTTCACTTCAAGCCCAGAATATTCAAATGTGCATGCCATGGAAGCCTCCCTCACTTTCCCCAGGCATTTGAGAGAATCCTGGTTACATCTGTACCTTTTGACCTTCATGTGAGTGTGTTTACCACAGCCTGACTCTGAAGAGTTGCTGGGGAGTTCAGCCCAAGTCTGGCAGGAAAGGTGGGGACTGCTCAGGCTACAGGGGAGGTGGGAGCAGGAGCTCCCACCTGAGGTGGCCTTGCTGCTCTGTGTGTTTGTGATTTGAGCTTTGCTGAAGCCCCAGGATGCTCTCCTCTCAAATCTGTTTGCTCTCCCGCTGGCTGGTGGCCTGGGTGGAGATGTTAGTGAGCAGGCAGATGAAGGTCTCATGGGGGGTTAAAGAGAGACCCTCCATTGCACTGAGTTTACATTGCGTGTTGTTCTTTCGTGCCCATCCATATGCACATCATGGAATCCTATGAGCTCACGTCAATGGAAACATGGTTTGTTGTTTAAATACAAGCCGATGCTGCTAACGGCATGCATTCCCACACCCATGACAGTTTACAAAGTACTTTCGCAGGCCTGACCTTGTTGCTTATCTCAGCAAATTCTGGGTTAGATTATTTTCTTCTTTTTCCTGCTGAGGAAGCCAAGGCTCTCAGAGCTTATGACTTGTACAGAGCCACCACAGAGGCAGTGGACAGAGGCACGGGAAATACATTTTATCCTGAAACTCTGAGGTCCTTCGGCCACGTTACTCCTAGCTGCCTCCTCTATAACATCTATTATAACGTGAAAATGCCAGGCTCCCAACTCCCAATCACCTTCACGGAGAGGCAGACATGCCTTTCTGGTCTTCCTAGCTATAGACTCTGAGTCAGAAGCCCAGTTAGGAAGGCTCCCTCTAATTCTCTTCTCACCGGTCAGCATTCACCAATCTGTTAACTGGACTCAGTGGACAATAGCCACTCTCTGGCTAGGCCTGCCAGATCTCCTTTACTCCATGTTTCAAAGGGTTGGGCGTGATAGGCTTTGGAGGTGCCGTTTTATATTTCCTGTGGGTATAGTTCTGACTGACAGGTATGAAGATACTTCTACTTAAAAGCTCTGAGGTGTAGTCCCTGTTCCTGTTTCCCTTCACACTAGGCTCTCCCACAAGATCTTAACATTACTTCCATGAGTATTTTCTTGAGAGCTCATACTTGACTCTCTGACCTTCTTTATTCCCTTGTCAGTGACCCTGGGAGGACTCCCTCACTACGGGAACCATCAACCCAAATTTGATTAGGGAAGTTGACTTTAGAGACAGGAGGTAAGGGAAGGGTGTCAGAGATAGCTCCCCACGTCTTATGGGCCATCTCATTAATATTTGTTCTCATATCTTCAGATGAGTAGTTGCAATATTTATTGGTCAACTGAGCTCGTTATTAAAATCTTTGAACTTTTCTCCTATCTAAAATAGGATAGAGAGCATCTGGAAGGTGAAGACTAGAGGAACGTGAGTTCTAGAACAGCCTGGGCTAAGTGGCAAGGAGAGGGGAGGTGAGAGAGGGCAGGAGGAAGAGAAAGGGAACACAACTCTTTCTTAGGACAATGGTAGGGATTTAATCAGATAAGGTGGTAAAGCATTTAATCTAATAACCATAGGCACTATTCAGATGTTCTTGCAATATTTTGCATGGAAATTCCTCAATAGCATTCTGGAAAACACCACCAATAGAATGAGTTCGAGTCACAGAATACGCCCACAGCAGTACAACCTTGTATCTCTGTAAATTTCATGGACTTAGAGACAAAAGCCGTTTATAGTCATGTAATCCAAATGCGTCGGGATTCAGCAGCTGCTGATTGCAAAGGCAGTCACATCGTATTAAACCCGAGTGTCAATAGCAGCCAGCAAAGCCCAGTTGACTGGCTTCTTGTTGACTCAAGGAAGCACAGACTTTTACAGAGCCCCCTCTAAAGAGTGCTCACACTGCCCACAATTATTCCTCACTATTTGCTGATCCCAGATTTGTAGCCATAAGCCCCTTTGCTTCCACAGAATGCTGATGCTAGCCTGCCAGACTGTTCCTACCATTGCTGACTGCTGTGGAAGATGGATATTCCCACGCATAATGTCTTCATAAAAAAACAGAACAGCACCACTGGTCAAGGCTTAAGGTCCTCTTTGTTGCTTTCATGAGGATGGAGGATATTTCTTTTTTACCCTTTTTCATCCATCTGTGATAGCTTCACTAGGCTGCTTGTGCTGTCAGTAGTTGCTGACAAGAATTCTTAACTGCAGGTACCAGAGCAAGGACTCCAATGAGGCCAGGTTCAATAATTCAACAGATGGCGTGGAGCTAAAAACCCTTTCCCCATTGCCTTTGTTCTGGATGCATAAGTCTTCATAAAGTTGGAAAGCCACTGGCCTTCTGCTGAATCAGGACTAACGCCATCATGCTTCAATGTCAGGGAGCCTGATGACCACCATATCTCATGGCTACCAAAGGAAGAATGTCTTCTTCTGTGTCTGGTGTGTGTGTGTGTGTGTGTGTGTGTGTGTGTGTGTGTGTGTGATGCAATTTCAATCATTGCACCCTTCGCTGTCAGTCTCCTTGAGTGTCAGGAGTGCAGAAACCTGGTACCACTCTGCAGCCATAACCTCCCCTCTCCTGCAAATCAAACCCTGTTGCTGTATCTTATGACCAAGATAAAGCAATTACTATTTAAACCACAAGTGACTGCAGCAGCTACAGCCTGGAAGTAGCATAATTTCTCTCTGGAGTAAATAGCCTTTTATTTAGCAAAGATGATGCCCCCAGGGCATGATTTGGAAGGAGCATTGAAACACAGCCATAGCCAAACCAATCAGCATAAAAAGTAAACGAGGATTTTTTTTTTCTGGATGAGAAAGCAAAGAAAGCTAGAGCAGGAAGCAGGCAAAACAAGGAAAAAGCCACACAATGGAAGGCTGACAGTCTGTAGGAGCACCAAAAGGTGGTCACTGCACGTTGGCTACCTAGGATGTTCAGAAACAAAGGGTGCTTATGGTCCCTGTTCAGAGGCCAGCTTTGCACTGAAAGGTAATAGCCTGCACTGGGAGTGTTTCAAGGAGAGTGGGGGAGACGCCCTTCTAAGTGTGAGCAACAGAATGTGGAACGCATTGAGGAGCCGTGACATGGGCTGCCGGCCTTTAGGGATTTGCAGAAATATCTGGGAGGAGACTGTCAGCTCCTTTACGTAATTCTCTCAGGTTGGGATGAGCTGACCTGACACCTGAATGACAGTTTCCTTCTGTGCGAGCCGCATTTTGCCCATCTCTGCTGTGTGAGCATTCACCGATGAGGCTAAGTCCGAGTCAGAGCACTTTTAGTTTTTGTTTATTTGCCGTTGATGTTGTTGTTGTTGTCCCCCACCCATGCACAATGCTCCTCAGATCCATGTGCCTGTTTGCAGACCATGAGTCAGAGGGAGGACCAGTGTGGACAGTTGACACGATACGTATGCCAACCCTGAATAAAAACTTCAGGTGGGTGCCGAGCCATGAGAGAACAACTGATGTCCTAGAATTTGGGAGGCAAAAACAGGAGAGAGAGGAAGTGGGTGAGGAAAAATGAAAGAAAGGGAGATGGAGGTAGGACGAGGCGGGGACTGTGATTCCAGTTTGGTATGGTGACATACATTCCAAACACCAGCGCTCAGGGGCTGAGGCCAGCAGACCTTGAATTCTAGGCCAGCCTGGGGCACCACAATGTGACCCTGGTACTAAAAAGCAAGCAAACAAACAGAAATTTAAGTTGGCAAGTAATCTTTCTCTTCAGCAAGTACAATCATAAATTCTCAACACCTCGAAGGTGATTTAAAACTAAAGTGCCTACCTCTCAGTTAAGATCCAACACGGATTGCACAAGGCAAGCAGCACACAACATTTTAAACTTCTTAAATGCAGCCTTTACTCAGTAAGCCCAGGTCCAAGAATTGTCAACACTTCAAAGTCAACTTAAAATTAAATGTTCCTTCCCTCTGAGAAGTCTCCTCACAGCAGGCAGTGAGGACATGGCACAGGCAGTGGGGTCCCTTCCTCAAGCTTCGGATAGAGGAGGGACAGAGTTAAGAGGGGGCAGGGATTTCTTACTTGGCTGACACTATTTTAGATGGGTGTGGTCTGTGGGTCTGCGAGGTGTTTGGCTTAGGCCCCTCGATTAGAGCCTAGATAGTTGGATAAATGTTCTTAGCTACTTTCCACTAAGGCCTGTTTGTCCCTCTGGGAAATCTGATTGGATAGGGCAGAAAATTATCTGTAGTATTTCTTTGTTATATAACCCATCTCGGCCTGTGGGAAATACTAATATTTTTCCTCTTGACAAACTCTGAGAGTATAAGCTGTCCAATAAAAGGTAGTCCAGGATTTATTCATCCCCTCAATTTACTTTTAAGATGAGAGCTATATACATGCCTATGTGCTCCCTAAACAGTAGTTGGTCACTGGGCTTGAGACAAAAAATAGATAACACTCTCTCTGCCATGGGGGAAACACTGGTCACAGCAGAGTTCTCTTGATGCATGACAGACTGCAGCCCCTCTGGGTCCAGATGGCTAGTGCTCTGTGTAAGTAAAAGCATATGAGACATCTCACCAATCCTTGTCACCAACTGAAATTTCTGTATGGAAATATGAAAACATTTGGTTTGGAACATCTACTGACTTTCTGTTTTAGCTGAAATTCCCCCAGAAGCACCATCGCTTCCCCTTAGAATGTGACTCTCATTAAGGCAACCCCACCCCTGCAGACACCAAGGTTTAGTAAGTCTGCTTTCCTAGCTAGCATACAATGGTGATGTGTATTATATTTCGTAGATTTCTTTCTGATGACAGGAAGTGGGTGCTAGGGTAAGTAGAAGGCTATTCACTCTGCAAACTGCCCAGTGGACTTCTGGTATAGGGTGCTGTTGTCAGGTAGTGAGATCCCTTGGGGGCACGGAGATTAGTGCCATCAGATCAGTGTCTCAACCGGGTTTCAGTGCGCATGCACCCACTGGATGTATTGACAGAGGCCAAGGCTAAGGGAAGACTGAAGATGATTTGTTTAGTTTGATTGATTGGATTGTAAATCTGGGCCATGCAGCCTGTCAAATATCTAGTCTGTAATGATCTGATATTGGCTGTTTACCTTCATCAAACTAAGTAGATAATCCGCAAAACACCATTTGACTTTGTGACAGACACACAATAATCGGGGCTCATTCAAAGTCAGGGCTTTGGTGTTTACATCTGTGCAGATGGTTTCGACGTTTGTTTCTATCTGTAGCTTGGAATTCATCTCCTAAACAGAAATCCTTATTTTCCACCAGGCATCAGGCACCATTAACAGTCTCTCCCACTCACATTTTCCTTCCTAAATATCTCATCCTGTAATTTTCATTTTCCACCCCAGCCAGTCAGTCTTAAGTTCTGGGTTCCACTATGACTGCTGTCTCCTTCACCCCTTCCAGAGGCCACCAGAGAGCACGTCCAAGCAATTTTAATGGCAAAATGTCTTTGAAATCTTCCCCCTCCTCTCTTCTCCCACTATGCTATCCCATAACTTCCTCAAGACCCAGCCTATGATTATTACAAACTCCATGTTGTTGACCTTGGTGTCCTAGTGCTGCCTCATTCCAAACCCTCCTGCTCCTCTGCCTCCCTCAACCCCAGGATTCTCACTGGTGTGGGCTTCCTCCTGGCAGTTTTAGCATCACAAGGCTTGGCTCTGACCTGACTTTCCATATGATCTCTGCTCATACCTCTTCATGTATCCTACAGCACCATCAAATCTTTGCTCATCTGCATTGATTCAATTCCTTCCTCCACTCATACCTTCCTCTGGAAACTCCACTCTCCTCTCTCTAGTCTTCCAACCCCACTCCAAGCCCATCCCAGTCTTCATGAGCCAGCTAGCTACCAAGTCTTCACAGTCTTTCTTTCAGTCTCTTGCCGGGAAGAATCCCCAATTTATCTCCGCTGTACCTTAACAGGCTCTGGTGTACCCTCTCCCCTCTAGACTGTAAGCTCTTACAGGACAGAATTTGCCTAGTCCTTTCTGTATTCTACACACTCCTCATAGATTGCATACAATAGCCACATTTTATTTTCCTGCTTCTCTTTTAGATGAATTCCTTAAGTTAGCAAGAAGTGTAATGAGTTTCACTGTGTCATTTTTATGCATCTATGTCATTATACATTGTTGTTGTTGATTTTATCCCTCTTCCCTGCAGTAGCCATTCTTAAAATAATGGTTGAATAAGTGAGTGCTTGTAAAGAATGTGGACTTTCCAATATGGTCTCTTCACCTCTTGTGTGGACTACAACACCTTATATGATTATATAAACTAATATAATGAAAAATTTCCCTTCAAGAACATAGAATATTCTCTGTTGGTTTTCTGCTCTCTGGTAATATTGGTCTTTTACCAATGTTTGTGGCAGTAATTATAAGAAGGAGAAAGGGAAGCCCTGGGAAATAGTTCACTGCAGAGGAAATGAACATGAAAATTCAGGCTATAAATGGAAAATAATAGGTTTTTCAGGAAGGACATGATGAAAGGTAATAGTCCTCTGGGACAGTGCTGTTTTTAAGAAGAATCTATTTTTTTCCCCAAAGCAACATCTTAGATTGTTTTAAAGAGAGAAGCTGAACCTGTAGGAGCTGTGGGACAATCAAATCATTGTGAAATCTGACTAGACTTGTTCTGGAATGTTGTAACCTATTGGACTTCATGAGACTAGACAAGATAGTAAAGATGACGATTGCAGTGGAGGGAAAGCATCATGGTCATGGGTTCCCGGAGTGGCTGTGGTGTAGCCGATCCCTGTGCCCTGCAGATGTTGAGCTGTTCCCACTTCTACTTCTCTGCCAAGTGCGTGGAAGCACAAGAACAAACCAAAGCAGGGGGACTGGATGCAAAGAAAACTGGGTGGAGAATGAAAGCTCTAGGAAAGGTAGGATTTTCTTTGGGACATTTCATAGGAATACAATGAAACGAGCATTTAAGGCTTTAGTGCCACGTTCAGCTAGAGTCTGGAGTCATCAAAGTGTTCCATACCAATATCTTCTTTAGAGATCTGAATTAGAGCCTTCTTGTGGTGCGGTGCAATAGGTCACAGAGGGAGACGCACATAAGGAATGAATCTCACTACTGTAACGTATAGCAACTGCAAGGCTAAATGCCATCAGGTTAAAGGCCAGGAAGACAGTTTATTGTTTTGAGACAGGGTTCCTCTGTGTAGTCAAATACACACACAGGCTCAAACGTACCTCTGCCTAAAGGCAGGCACACAAACTCCCTGCGGTTCTCACTTGCTTCAAGAGGGGCTGTCTGCTGTTGCTTTTTGAGATAGGGTCTTTCACTGGCCTGGAGCTCACCTATTACACTAGGCTGTTTGACCCATGAGTCAAGAGAATTTGTCTGTCTGTGCTTCCCCAGAGTTGGGGTTACAAGTGAGTGCCGCCATAACAGGCATTTAGAAAATATTTTTTAAAAGCCCATTATTTGACAATTTCTTACATGCATACAGTGTACCTTGATCAGATCCTCCCCCAGCTGTTCCCACCAGTGCCTCCCTAACCTCTCCCTACATGGCCCATCTCATTCCTCAGATACTTTACTAAATCTGATTCGTGTTACCTACATGACCAAGGGCAATCTACTAGCAGCTTCTCCCCAATAAACCACACACATGAAAATAACTTTCTCTTCCCCAGAAGCCACCATTTGGGAATAGTTCCTTAGCTAGAGGTGGAGCCACATGAGACCTACTGGATTTACTCTAGAATGTCAACTGTCTTGTCCAGGTCTTGTGCAGACGACTGTGGGAGTTATGGGTCGGTCCATGAGTGTGATGGCCACGCCATGTCCTTAGGACAGCATTTCACAGTGTTCCTCCCCTTAGTTTTTACATTTTTTCTGGTCAATCTTCTGTGATATTGGAACCACAGAATTATTAATATAATCTATGGGTATAAGCATAAACATTGAGAAGGCAACTTGATAACATTCCTATTTGGCAAAACGACAGTAGTGGTTTCTTCCCCTCATCTCAAGGGCCTATGAGCTCTCTAGCCATGGACTAGCTTTACCATATCAGATGTAAATTTCTTGTATGAATCAAGTCTCAAATCCAATCATATAATACTTGTGCTATTGTTGATCTTCCTATGAGGTTGCAAACTCCTTCAGCTACTTCAGCCCTTTCTCTAACTCCTCCATTGGGGACCCAGTTCTCAGTCCAATGGTTGGCTGCAACCACCAACCAGATACCCCAGAGCTCCCATGGACTAAACCACCAACCAAAGAGTACACATGGAGTGACCCATGGTTCCAGCTGCATATGTAGTAGAGGATGACCTTGTTGGGAATCAATGGGAGGAGAAGCCCTTGGTCCTGTAAAGGCTCGATGCCCCAGTGTAGGGGAATGCCAGGGTGGGGAGGCAGGAGGGAGGGGGTGGATGGGTGAGGGAGCACCCTCATAGAAGCAGGGGGAGTGGGAATAGGATAGGGGGTTTCCAGAGGGGAAACCGGGAAAGGAGATAACATTTGAAATGTAAATAAAGAAAATATCCAATTAAAAAATACTTGTGTTATTTCCATAACAACCATGCCACTATTGAACATTTGGGTGGATTCTGCTTGGCAGGTCACTATCAGAATGTACAGGGCTCACTGCTACATCAGCCCCTGGTCTGCATAGCACCTTGGGTACAATGAAAGCTAGCCAGCATGGAGAAAATTTGCAGGTCAGTTCCAGTTTGATTTATCTCTGTGCTGAAACCTAAGTGTGTTATGTCTTCACAATAGAACCTTACCATCTAATTATGATGGCAGTCAGAAGCAATGGCAGTGGTCTGTGCTGTCTTCAGAGCCTCTAGGACCTCACTGACCAAAAAGGAGGTGTTCCCTGCCTGGTATTTTCACTTAATAATCTGTGTCTTCTAGGAGAAGCAAGATAACTCTTTAAAAATTACATTTAAAGTGATCTTGCAAAGTTGAGAATTTCTATAAGACTTTCTTGTCTATCTTCAGTTTTGGTTAATTCACCCCCACCCCCCTCCTTAGTCCTCTTCTTCCCATACTTGACTAAGCCTTTAACCCTATCATTCCCCATAGGAACAACATATGTGTTCATAACATCCCCTCCTCCTTTAAGGCCTTTCTCCTTCCTCAGGATCATGGACACGTTCTAGCTTCCTGGCCTCTCCAGACACTTCAAATTAAATATACAAATATAAAAGTTCGAAGCTAGGACACACGTGTGAGAGAAAACTTGCAGTGTTTGTCTCTTTGACCTAACACCAGGTGTCTTCACATGGGTTCAAAGGATTGACTTCAGGTCCTTGTGATTGTAGGGCAAGTGCTTTAATGACTGAACCATCCCCCTACAACCCTCACCCTGTGTGTGTGTGTGTGTGTGTGTGTGTGTGTGTGTGTGTGTGTGTTTTTAACCCAGGTGATTGCCTGGGCACAGGCCTTAAACTTCTTTTCCTCTATACTCACATTCATATTTCTGTGATTCAAAATTATCTGGAGCAATGACTCCAAAACATCCAACTTCCGCTGCATCATCTCCCCCAAATTACTGCTTAGGACCTGCCTCCATCTCCTATTGGCTACAAACAGACATCTGTAATACCCAACACGTAACTTCCAGTCCTTTGTAAACCCACCCCTTCTGTGGGATTTTCCTGGTCAGCAAGCAGTGACTCTAATCTTTTATTGGCCTGCTGGAAGCCTGCAGGTGTCATCTGTGACATTTTGCTCCATTCTTTGCCCAGGTTCAGCCAGCATTGCCTTTAAAGTGCATGCAATCAACCCGTATACTCCCCTTCCTCCAGTGTCCCATTTCTGCCCTTGCTCCTCTGACCCTCTCTTCCTGGAGGCTATACTTAACTTTTTGAAAGTGCATCTTGTCATGTCTCTTCTTCATTCCAGTTCCCCAATAGGCCCTGTCTCACTCCCATTTCTGTGACTCAAAGTCATGTGACGACTGGAGACTCCAAACGTAGAGCAAAGACCTCATGATGGCCCCTCAGGCCCAGAAGAGCCTGGGTCCTCATTCCTTATCTGTTATCTCTCGCTATTCTTCTTTCTTCTTTAGAGTCTAGACATGCTCTCACACCAGGGTCTTCTTGTGCTTTTTAGCCTCAACGTAGACCCCTCTTGTTTGAAATGTTTGCACTGCTTATTCCTTTGGCCAAAGTTTTGCTTGCTGTACCCTTCCTGGAAAGCCTACCTGGAAAATCTTGTTAAAAGTCCCTTCTCGAATGATCTCCTTTTCCTACCTTATATTTCCCTGCAATATTTATTACTAGGCAACACAGAACACACTTGTTTTATTTACTTGTTTATGACTTTTCTGCACCTCCAGAATAGAAGCCCATGAAAGTAGTGATCATTTTGAATTCTGTCCACTCAGGTTCTAGCCTTGGTGTCTAACACAGTGCCTGACATCAACAGGTTACCCAGACATTATTTGTAAAAATGATTTTTTGACAAAGTATTTGGAAAAAGAGAAGGCTGACTTTCTCTGAGACACGATGTTTTGATCTGTAGGGCACCTTGACTATTTTAGTCACATCGAACGCTCTTCTTAGTTTTTGTTCTTCTCCAAGAAATAAATGCAACATCTCCTCATTCTTTGCTACATTCATTATTGCTGATAAAAACCATCAATAAAGATTTAAAATGGCACTGACTAAAAATCACTGAAAAAAAAAGAAATATTTAAAGATATCTACTAAAGAGATATTCAACCATTGTTTGTTTTTGTGTTAAAAAGAACTATGTGATTTCCTTTCAAAGATCTGACCTTACAACAGTATTCTAGTTTTTTTTCCTGTTGCTGTGATGAAAACCATGACCAAAGCAACTTGGGAGAAGAGAGGTTATTTGGGTTACAGGGTATAGTCCACCATCAAGGGAAGCCAAGGAAGGAACTCAGGAAGGAACCTAGAGGCAAGAATTGAAGCAGTAACCACAAGGGAATGGTGCTCATTGTTCTGATTTCCTTGGCTTGTTCAGCCTGCTTTTTAAATATAATCCAGGAGAAAGTGTACAATGGTGGTACCATCCACAGTGACCCTCCCACATCAATTATCAATGAGGAAAATAATGCTCCACAGACGTGTCCACAGGCCTATCTAGTGGAATTCCCTTTTCCAAAATGACTTTATCCGGCATCACATTGGCTTAAAACTAGCCAGCACAGTATACAAGTACCCGCTTTAAGTGTTCCCTGAAGATTCATGCTGCTTAGTGTCTAATTTCTTCATCAAAGAAGCAACAGAGTATTATTCCAACCAATTTCTTTTTTACTTTCAATAATAGTTGTAACCTGGTAGAATGTGTTATCCCAGCAGATCATACTTGTCATTTAATAGAATATTTGTACATTTTATTTATCAAGATCTACACCACCCAGAAAGCAGCATACCAAGATGATGATTTGTTCTGATGTCCATTAATATGAATATCATGAAACTTGAAATAGTCAGAATTTCATAGGTGCATCCTCTGTTTGTTTGTTTGTTTGTTTGTTTGTTTGTTTTTCCCTGTGTTAGACCCTGTGGAAGAGCACAGCACAGCTCTCCTCATGACAGGGAGCACTGAGGGAATGTGGTTTGGGGAGAGCCTTGAGTGGCTCCAGATCTCTAATAGTGCTCCTACAATGCTATGTTTCTCAGAATTGTACTGCAGTCTGGAGCTCTTTTTTTCTCAACCTCCCTCTTCATGTTGCATGCACATTGCTGGCTCGCAGGCATTGCAGATATATTGCCAACTGAAGTTTTCTCTGCCTCTGTGCTCCTTGCTAGCTTACCTTCATCAGCAAGCTCCCCAATAAATATCTCCAGCATTTAATCCTGTCTTGGTGTTTGCCTCTCAGAAGACCTGAATTGTTGCAAGAGGTCCCAGCGGCAGCAGCGGAAGAATTCATGAGAAGGGATCCGGGGACTGGCTGACTTATTGCCTTGTTGACAAGAAGAATTACATCCTGAAAGGAGTAGAGGACACGGATGCTCTGCAGCCCAATCAACGAAGAATTTACCTGGGATGACAAGTGGAAAATGTCTAGGTGGAGAATAACATCTTTACCAGTGTGATGATTCAGGCATTTGTAAGCTATGGGAATAATATCTATAAAAACTGCAAGGTTGTCTGCTTATTATTAGATTAGTTGTATTGATGCTTTCAGGGTATAAGGAATACTTCAATAAAACAAAACAAACAAAACAAAGCACTCAGATTGCTACCAACTGGCGAAAAGCCTGAGAGAGACAGAAGCCCTCGGAACCCAATAGAGAGGTCCCCATCCTCTAGTGGGAGAGCAGATATAGATGGGAAGCAGTCTGGGAAGCAGCCTCAGTTTAATAGGGTTTTAGAGTTTGGGTAAGCATGTTACCCTGATTTCACAGGTTGGGACTAGCAGGAGCCCTGAGATCTGAGATAGAGTCATATCCATGGATGTTTCCTGAGGAGCGTGTCTCTGCTGCAGTCTTCACAGTGAAGGAGATGTGGGAACACATGTATGAGCATGCTCGAAACACTGGGCCTCTCCCACTTCCTTCCTCATCTCCTTCATGTACTAGACTAGAGCTTAGGTTTAAATGGTGATCAGGACTAACTTCTAGGAAGCCCAGATGATGCCAAGTTTATGTACTTGCCTTTCCTCTGTGCTTTCATAATCGTCTCTTCATATTTTTGCTCCAAAACTTGGCTCTTCATGAAAACTACATAGCCTCCCAAGTGAAGCTAAAGAAGCATGAGACTACCTCTCTGTAGTGTCCCCTTCAAAGTCCCTTGCCTAAATGTCTATCCATACCGTTATATATTTCCTTAGAGAGAGTCCTCAAATGTGTGGAATAGCCTTTCAAATTTTCTATCTGTACCCCTTTTAGGTCTTTTCATCTATTAGTGATTTCTGCATGGGAAGAACATTTTTCTTATTTTTCTGTCAACTGCATACATTAGGTGTCTAATAGTTGCCTGTTAAAAAATGAATAAATGACTGAAAGATAAACCTACCACAGGGTTGGCAGGGATTGAAAAGTCCAACAATGGTGCAGGGCACAACAAGATGTGGAATCGGGTACACAGCAAGGTGACCTGGTTTCCAAAAATAGCCAGGAGAGGGGCATTGTCTAGGACACCCGAAACAGAGCATAGCGGTGCAAGAGATATCACACAGTTAG
Organism: Rattus rattus; assembly: GCF_011064425.1. Classification (NCBI taxonomy): domain Eukaryota; kingdom Metazoa; phylum Chordata; class Mammalia; order Rodentia; family Muridae; genus Rattus; species Rattus rattus. The sequence continues at coordinate 74,827,094 of NC_046168.1, read as the reverse complement.
CAAAGGTCAGAAAGCAGTCAGATAAACACAGACCCGGATGTGTAAATACAAGTAGGCAGAATGGGGCAGACAGTCCATCTAAGTCCAGACCAATGACCAAGAAAACACAGGGGAAGACAATTCCGGACACAAGATAGCCGCAGTGAGCAAGCAGTTCCCGCACAGCTGTTCTATAGTTCTTTGTCTACACAGACAATCTGCAAGAGCAGTTCAGGGAGTACAGCAATTCAAAGCACCCTGTCAACAGATGAGGCCTGAAGGGGACAAAGGACTCTGACTGCCAGCATTTTTTTCCCACATGGGTTGGTGTCTGAGGGATATCTAGTTCCAAGCTGGAGCATCTACTGAAAATTAAATGATAAAAATGCTACTGAGTTCACAAAGCCCTCTTCTTAAAAAAAATAAAGAGTGAAAAATCTGTATCTATCCTGTTCTGAGGTATTCCTTTTAAAGATTTGCTTTCAATGATGTGACAATAAATGGCTATGTTGTAGTTTGAAATCAGGACAGCCGTTATGTAAAGGAGACAAAAATTGCTTCATTAAAATGCATGAAGAGAGAAACGATGGATTATAGTATAGATCATGCGAGAGATGAGCAGATTACTGAGTGCCAGGCACACGAGGGAGACAGATTAATGAAAAATAAATAAAGGGGCTTCAGCAAAACAGCAGGAGTGTGAGCACTGGTCTGCTGCATAGCATGGACTAGAAGCCCAGAGGTGTAGAGAAATTACTCTTTTCCATTGGAATGTTGATTTGAAAATTAATATTGTTTGCTTATTTCCATTTCATATATTTTTTAATCTTTTAGATAATTAAAGATATTTTGAAGGTAGAAACATCAACATGATGGGATCTCTAATGAAGTTTTCTTATCCTAGGAAAAGTCACAGGCATACTGCAGTTTTCTCAATGGATGGACAACCATTGACAATTAGAAATACAGGAGTTGGCCTTTCTTGTTCTGACTTTGCTATGTGTTTTATCTGAAAAACATCACAGATATGACTTTGACGATGAGTGTATTAGTCAGGTTCTGCACAGGAACAGACTTGAGAGAATATATATTAAAAGGGAATTTATTGGAGTGGCTTACAGGATGTGGTCTGGCTAGCCTAGTGTTTGTGTCTCAAAGGAAAGGGTGAGAATCCAGTAGATTCTGCCAGGCTGGATCTCTCAGCTGGTCTTCAGTCTCCATTGGACTCCTGAAGAAGTAGGTTCTAATATCAGTATAGGAAATCCTTAGCAACAGCATAGACGAATTTGCAAGAGAGAGTGAGGGAAAGCAGGCAAAAACCAAACGCTCCCTTCTTCTATGTCATGTTACATGGGACGATACAAGAAGGTATGGCCCTGATTTTGGGTGGGCCTTTCTACATCAAATGATCCAATCAAGAAAATTCCTCATAGTCATGCCTAGCTGCTTGGGGTTTTGTTGATTCCGGATGTAGTCAAACTGACGACTAAGATTAGCCATCAGAAGGAAGCTACTTAAATTATCAGGAAGAGAATAGACTTTGAGATCAGATGACCCAGGGTTCAAAACCCAACTCTAGCTAACATTTGCAGTTTGTGATTTAGACAAATTTAGACTTATTTGAGCTTCAATATTTGGCAGGATAAGAATGATGCTTGCCTTAATTAACTCAGAGTTTTCAGTGCATCTCAAATGATTCATTTTTAAAGCAATCTTGAAAACCCTATATAAACATAAATCGCCAACCCTGTGCTACAAATTCCATCAGGTTTCAGCTTTGCACACTCTCACAGTCAGACTCTAACGGCTGATGTTGTCAACTACCCCATTTACTTGTCAGTCCTGACAGTGAGAGGCAGGGAGGGATTATTTTTAAGAATATTATCTTTTTTGTTTACTTAATATTCTGAAACTTGGATTTATACTTTCCACAATGTTTACATTTAAACAAAACACCAACACCTCTTTGATTTAATGAGCTATGGCTAAGTATCCTGGTGACTATATGTGTTTCTCAACATTTAATATGTTTGGATGTATATAAAAGTTATAGGAGGGGTAAAAGGAGTGGAAGTACATAGAAGAACTCTAGACATAAAACTCTTCGACGATGAACAGTGCAGATCAATCTAAAACTCCGTGACAAGTCTCTATACTGAACTGGCCCCTTCACAGTCCCTTGGTCCCTTGTTTTGGGAAAAACATAGAAGAAGGCAAGTCAATAGGAAGAACTACCTTTGTGAGGCTGTATTTGCACTTGGAGCTATAGACACTCCCAGCATGTCCCACCTCCATGTATGTAGCTAGAACACTGGCTGGTCTTGGTGGCTTTCCTGCTTTTATGATCCAAGCTTGTTCAGAGGCACCTGAGCTGCTGGTAACCACACTCTTGTCAGTCAGAGTTGCTGATGTGTTCACTTATGGTCATAATAAAGCAATACATATGAAGAGGCACACATGTAAATTTGGTTTTGCAGGTATCCCTTCTTTCCCCCACTGCATCGAAGAAGCAGCCTTATATTCCATCTGATGATGAGGGACCACTGTCCCTGCCAAGATGATGACTTCTGCCTGCTTTCTAAACACAAGGACTTCAAAGTGCCATAAGCAATAACAACTTATAGCTCATTCAGGTCTTGTATTCTCTGGCAAGAATATACTTTTGGGGACAAGGAACCCAACCTTGCAAGGTCCAGAGTCCATAAATGGGAAGCAATTCTTCCCCAATGAGAGTGAGAGTGATGGCCAATGGGAACATTGACTACAGGTTCTCTTCATAGAGACACAGTGACATATAAAGCCTCTGGTTTATAGATTATATTAATATTAAAATATTATTTCTAAGCTAGCACTTCCAAAAGCCCTTATACTTCTAACTCCATGAAACCAATTTCTTCTTGATGCATTTTGCTAAAATAAAGAAGCCACAGCAGAGGGAATAGGTGAGATTGGAGAAGGAAACAAAGGTTAAGTCACTGGGAAGTTCTGGGCCACATTATAGATCTTAGAGTTTCATCCTGGATTAACCACTTTGGTGGAAAGTATGCACGTGTGGATTTCAGTTAGGAGGTGCAACAGTCACAGGAGCAGGAGGTGACAAGCTATGGAATAAAGACATTACATCAGGAATCAAAAGAGTGAACGAGACACGTGTAGTTTAAATGTAGCATTGAGGAAGATTGGAGAGTAAACTCCTGGCCTTCTCCACCTTGGGTGTGTGTATCAAAGAAACATCACATCAGGAAAGTTCAGGGAAAGGAGTTGTTCTGGGGGAAGACTGTGGGCTTAGTTTTAAGGCAACTTAGCTTTCAGGAGAAAAAATGGCATCTGAGTCTGAAGGTAAAAGGGAGTCTGACAGGAGGTAACTACTGAGGAACCCTGGGCCCTAAGGGAACAGGTGAAAGCAAGGGAAAGAACCAGCTAAGGCGGAAGGTGGGAGGAAAAGTACAGGAAGCAAGAAAAAGGGCTGTGGAAGATGTCAGAACAAACCACAGGAGAGGACGAAGGGGTCTGCAGAGCCCGAGAGCAGCCCCTGGAATAAGATACTTTAACACGCCCAGGTTTAGTCCTGATAAGCACATTCACTGGGGTTTTCAGAGCAGGTGTGGAGAGGCCAGGATGAGAAGATATGGAAAGCAGTGATGGGACCAAGCCTGTGTTCAGAGGTTGAGCAAACAAGTACACTGTGCAGGAGGGATATTGTATGGAGAATTTTATATGATGTACAAGTGAAAGGTCATAAGCATTGCTTATTAGTGATTAGAACCTAGAACAGTGCTTCTCAGCCTTCCTGTGCTGCAACCCTTTAATACAGTTCCTCATGTCGACCCCCAACCATAAGATTATTTATGTTGCTACTTGATAACTGTAATCTTGCTACTGTTAGGAGTCATAATTTAAATATGTGTTCTCCTACAGTCTTAGGCAACCCTTGTCAAAGGGCCATTTAACTCCTCCAAGGGAGTCTTGCTTAACCCACAGGCTGAAAACCACCACCACCACTAATAATAATAATAATAATAATAATATTATTATTATTATTATTATTATTGTTAAGGTGGGAGATAATAGAGCATTTTAATAGTCTAAGAAACTAAATATTCAGAGGCTGGGGAACTGGGTCCCAACCTTGTGATACAGTTTGGGTCTTAAGTATCCTCTAAGGCACATATATTAAAGATTACTAGCCCATGATGGTGGTGGGAGCTTCGGGAGACAGGGCCTAGAATTCTCTGCCACAAACCCAATGATCTGGGGTCAGGCGACCCTGAAAGGGCGATCTGAAATCATCTTAAATTACATTTTGCTTATTTCGTTTGCCTGCCTAACTGTGCCAGTGTGCACCTGCACCATGGCAGAAGAGCCTACCGTCAGAGGGCAGCTCGTGGGACTTGGTTCCATCCTGCAGTTTCCAGGGGTCAGACTCACACCATCAGGCTTGGAGGCAAGCACTCTTACCCAATGGGCTAGATATTTCGCCGGCCCACAGTTTCTTCTTTCAGCTGAAGTCATAGCTACCAGAGAGTTGACCAGTGCATATGGGCTCCTTTGTTTTCTAAACTCCAGGTTCTTCTGTCCCATTTAGGACATTGAGCCTCTCTCTCTATACGCTAACTAGTGCAGACCTGGTTGTCTGAGATTATGATCTTGATGTTTTCTGTCATCTCTGAAGTGATTGATTTATTGAGGACCCAATCAAACGTGAATATTTTGTTCACCAACAAAGAGTGGAGTGGCGTGTTGACTTAGGCTCCATGGAAGGAGAGCAGGGGAGAGGATCAAAGGTGGCAGCAGAATGGAATTGCCCTTTCATCCCAATGCCTAGCTTTCTTCTGTGATTCTTACCCCCTTCCCGACTTGCTCTGGCAGGGAGCTCTTAGCTTCAAAGGGAATAGAATTATTTGGGAGCAGAACAAGATCAGGAAGTGTCAGTTTGCCCTGGCTTCTGGAAACCTGTGATTTAGGATGTTATTAAACCCATTCTGGAGGCAAAAAGATCAAGAGAAGGTGGGCACTGGCGGCAAATGAGAAGACCTTCTTTAGTCCAGAGCATGATCTGCTGATGACAGTGTTACCATCCTTTCTGAAAAACTGTTTGCAGGCATATTCGCCCGAAGCCCTACAGTGCACAAACGAAGTAACGGCCGCGCAGAGGTGATTAATTTTAAAGCACATGCTTTGCTGGAGCAGGGGAAAGTGACCCACATCATCTGCTCAGTGCCCACTTGACAGTCTCGGTGGGATAAAAAGTCACCCACCTCCTCTCAGGTACAGTATTGGTGTGCTGAAGCAGACTTGTTCCTGAACAGCCACAAAACAAAAATGCTAAGTGCTTTGCCACCCAGCCTTCCTCACCGCTTGGTGAGTGATGAGGAGTGGAGACTCAGGGCACTGAAGCCCAATCTGTATTAGTGTTGAAGACTTTCACCCGTTTGAAAGAGGCCGTGGAAAAGCACTGCGCTACATAATTGTAATCAGGGATGGGTGGGTTGTGTACAAATTTTTAAAAAAGGAAAATTAGGATTCTTGGTGGGTAATATGGATCACTTCTACTTAGAGACACACCAAAATTAACACACACATGCACAGGCGCGCACACATACATACACACACACACCACATATATCACACACACACACACACACCACATATCACACACACATGCATGCACTCACACACATGCACACGACACACACACGTGCACATGCATGCACGCACGCGCGCGCGCACACACACACACACACACACACACACAGAGTATATCGTCCAAATATATTTATCAGGCTTGTGATTGCCTGTACTGTTGCATGGCAGAAATACTTCTTATTTTCAGGTAGTTCATAATCTGTGATAGATCATGCAGATAAAGGCACAATAAATACTTGAAAAATAATAGCTACAGAGACAAGAATACTAGGAATTTTTGGAAAGAATATAAAAGGTGATAGAATGTCTATCCAGAAGGATTACTGCACCAGGGACTTCTGCATGGCAGCTCACATATCAAGCGACAACAAAATGAATAGGGGCGGTCCTGAAACAGCCAAGAGTTTTGCAGTGGTGTTTGGGCATTCAGAGGTGATTTTGGCTGGGAAGACAAGAAAACTGGCCCTCGGGACCCCTCACTTGCCCACAACTGCAGCGACGTGTTAGATATGCACTTACCTTTCCTGTGAGAGTAAAAACAAGAACTCTAGACATTTGAACAATGATCAGTTCGCATCACTGCTTCTGTCCAGGGCAATGTCCTTTGCCACACCTCCCCTTGTGTTGAACAGTAAAGTTACATCTGACCATGTCCCTGAGATTCAAGTAAAGTGAACTTAGGATGCTTTTAGCTCGCCTTTAGTGGGCTTCAACTGTGAGGGCACCGTCTCCTCCATACGTAGGTAAGTGGTTCCCAACCAATCATTTAGTGGAGGGCTGACGTGGAGTAATACTCATGGCGTCCACTGATGCAGGATGGCACGGTTCTGGGATCACATAGTGAAGAGGATTGTGCTACCACACCTGAGCTGGCACAGTGGGTGGTGTAGGAGAGGCAGGTTTGAACGCACACGAGTAGAAGTACTCTGGATTTTCTTTTGGTTATCTGAGATTAAACACTTTTTATTTTTTAATAAGTTGTGATGCAGTAGATGCAATGTAAGGCTTCCATGTTAGTAGCATTTTAAATAATAATATTCAATAGTATTAAATACACGTACATTGGTGTGCCATAATTACCGTCATCCCCACACGGAAACTTTTGCAAACGAAGCTCTGTATCTATTTAAACAATAATTCCTATTTCTGGTTTTTCCCAGGTTCCGGTGACCAATATTCTACTTTCTGTTTCTATAAATTTGATTATTCCAAAAACTCATATAAATAGAATCATGCAATATTTGTCTGACATATTTCACTTGGCATGATGTCCTTGGGGTGCATCCAGATTGCTACCTGTCAGAACTGCCTTCTCTCTTAAAGTCTGAATTTCTTCCATTGTCTTCATGAACTGCATTTTGCTTTGGTGATAACCTATTTAAGGACACTTGGGTTGTTTCTGACTTTTGGATATTAGAAAAAAAATGCTAAAATGAATATGAATGTATAGGTTCTCTTGAAGTCTATCCTGCTTTTAAATTTTCAAATTTTACACATGATGTGTAAAAATGGAAAAGATTGGTTAGACTGCCATTGATACCTGGTGAGAATGGAAATTCTCATCTAAGAATGCTTTCTATGATGTAGCAATGCAGTTAGAAACATAACATATTTATCTTAGTCAGATTTTGTCAACTTAACATATATGTATCTGGAGTAAGGAACCTCAATTGAGAAAATGCCTCTATTAAATTGCCTATAGGCAAGTCTGTAGGGCATTTTCTTGATTAATGATTAAAGTCTTGGAGAGAACCCCACTTAGTGGAGGCAGTGTAACCCCTGGGCAGGTGGGCCTGATTGGTATATGAGAGCAAGATGACCAAACCATTGAAAGAAGCTGGTGAGCCAGCATTTCTCCATAGCCTCTGCCTCAGTTCCTGCCTTCAGGTTCCAGCGTTTAAGTGCCTGCCCCAGCTTCCTGTCATGGTGGGCTATATGATGTAAGATGAAGTACACCCTTCCTTTCCCAAATTGCTTTTGGTCTTGTGTTTGCCACAGCAATAGAAAACAAACTGGGATGATTTTTTTTTAACGGAAATTGAACCAAATAGAACATGTCTGAATGTATATAATTGCAGCCCAAATCGATTCCAGCATTACAAAAAAAAATGATAATTTCCACTTGTGAAGTAACATTTTATATATTCCAGCTACTCAAAATGTTTTGATTAATCATCACCGAGGAAAGATTACTTCTGTTCTGTTTTCTCTAGAAAGATAAGAAATCTTTCATATGAAGAGGCAGTCTGATACAAGTGTGGAAAGAAGAATGATGGAGATGCCAAGTGGCTAATGAATAAAACTTATTTTGTTACTTTTCTGTTGTTTTGGTCGTGGCCTTTGTTGGCTTAGGATAATATGATTTTAACTCTTAAATCCATAGCCACTGTCTTACCTAATTTTGTTAGTTTAATCTTGTGACTGATCGTCTTTTTTTATTTCCTTTTTAAGGATACTATCTCATTCTGCAGTCTTAGCCGAAAATCTATTTCTTCTAGATTTTCCATCTTTTGAATATAAGTTTAAAATATTCTGTAATCTCCTCTGGGTATCACTGGATCTGTGGTAATGGCCGCTTTCATCTCTTCTTGTAGAGTTTCAGTCTCCTCTCTCTTTTGGCAAGGTTCTGGTAAGTTCTATTGTCATTTTCATTAGAGGGAGTTTTAAGTTTCCTCACTGATTTCAATGATTCAATGACTCAAGAGTATATTGCTTAGTCTCCAGGAATTTGTTTAGCTCCTGTAGTTTTCCCCGTTGTTGGTTTCTAGTTTTATTGTACTATGGATTGATAAGAGAGATTCTATTGTAATTGGTAAGCTCTAATTTGTGGCTTACAATGTGGTCCATTTAGAGAAAATTGCATGGCTATTGATAAGAATAGGAATTCTTTTGTTGTTGTTGTTGTTGTTGTTGTCGTTGACGTTGTTGCATGGAATACTCTGTAAGTAATCTGTTAAGTCATTTGATCTGATATAGTTTAGCTCAAATTTCTTTGTTGGTTTTTAGTATGGGGGCACTGAAGTTACTTCATAATTGTATTAGGACTCATATGAATTTTTATGCCCATTAGTGTTTGTCTTATGAAATTAGGACCTCCAACACTTTGTGTATATATTACACTTATTCTGTGTTCTTGCCAAATTGTAGTTTTTGGCCATATGTAGCAGCCTTCTTCGTCTCTTCTAACTTTGGCTCTTATCCTCTGTAGGGTAGGAGTAGGGGGAGCAATCAGAGGCCTGAGATCTGTACAGATGATCCGTCTTCCTATTTTCAAGACTACCGTCCATCACCCTGCTGGTTTGATGTGGCTGTGAATGTCAAGTTGACTACTGGAGCCTCAGACTTCAAGACTCCACAGCAGTGAACGGCAGACACCATGGCTCCAAAGGTTGATCCACCCAATGACCTCAGGTTCAAGGTTATCAAACTCTAGGGTTGTATATAGCTGTTGATATTCACCCAGGACACTTATAGAGGGGCTACGTCTCCCTGAACATGCCATTGCTTGAGCCAAAGCCTTGTTAACTGCGTTTTTGGCTTTTCATTGTCCAACTTTCCTGCTCCCTACAGTTGCCTCCCAAGGCTGCCTCTTACATGGGGCTGTGGCCAATTGAGGTCAAGCTCCCTGACTCATGGTTGCTCCCTGTTTCCAGGCTCTCAGGGCGGCTCGAAGAAGGTGCCCATCTCTGAGTCATACAATTTCAAAGTGAGATTCTTCTTCACTGCTGTCCCATCTGCCAGGGGAAGCAGTGTCTCACCAAACCCTGCAACTACATTTGAGGCTTAAGAGGATTAGGGGCTTTGCCCTGAGGACAAGCTTGCTGGTCTCGCTGGAGCAGCCTGGATTTCCTTTTGGCTAAAGGTCTGCTTCCCTTCTCCCTTCTACAGGGAGAGGGCACAAAGCTAGAACTATGTTGGACTTGGCTCACTTCCTTCTGGCAAGACACCTGTGTTTTCCTCTGGACTATTCATGTCTCTACCTTTGTGAATTCCCAAAGCTCTCCTGACTTTTAGAACAGAGTCTGTATTTTCTTATTCTGACTCTTCTCCCTCATGAACTCACATCTTTCTTGGAAGTGCCTGTGACCACTTCTTTATTTATTGTTGTTAGGTTTTTAAAGACAAGGCCTCCATATATAGGCTTGGACGCCACCGTGGAAACAAGGCTGTCCTCAAACTCGGCAGAGATCCACCTGCTTCTCCTTCCACAATGCTGGTATTAAAAGCATCTATCACCACGCCCACTACCTGCGGTCACTTTTTTTAAAAACTTCATTAATTTATTCATTTATTCACTTTACATCTCGATTACAACCCCCTTCCTCCTCTCCTCCCAGCCCTACCCTTACAAATCTCTCCCCCAATTACCATTACCCCTCCTCTTTTCCTCAGAGAAGGGACAGCCCCCTCCTTGGGTACCACCCCACCCTGGGACATCTCATCTCAGCCGGACTAAGCATATCCTCTCCCACAGAGGCCTAAGCAAGCAGTCCAGTTTGGGGAAAGGGGTCCAATAGCAGGCAATGGAGACAGAGACAGTCCTTGCTCTAATTGTTAGGAGACCCACATGAAGACCAAGTTGCACATCTGCCACAAATGTGTAGGGGGCCTAGGTTCACTAGGTCCAGCCCCTGCGTGCTCTTTGGTTGGTGGTTCAGTCTCTGGGAGAACTCAAGGGCTCAGGTTAGTTGACTTTGTAGGTCTTCTTGTGGTGTCTTTGACCACCCTGGCTCACTCAACTCTATCCCCAACTCTTCTACAAGACTCTCAAAGCTCTGCTTGATGTTCGGCTGCAGGCCTCTGCATCTGCCTCCGTCAGATGCTGGATGAAGCCTTTTGGGAGACAGTTATGCTGGGCTGCTATCTGCAAGCACAGCAGAGTCTCATTAACATATCAGAGGTTGGCTCTCTCACATGGGTTGGGTCTGAAGCCGGGGCAGTCGCTGGTTGGCTGTTTGCTCAGTCTCTGTCCGGTCTTTATCCTTGCACTTCTTACAGAGGGCTGCAAGCTGCTCAGTTTTGGCCTAAAACCCTCCATCCTCCTCTTCGAAGTTACACAACCAACCTCAGTGTCCCAGCTGGAGGTTTCGGGTTCTTTGCCTCCTCCCATCGTTAGTCCACACTCTCTTCCTTTCTTGTGTTCATGGGATTTCTGGTGCACAGTATGGGAGCTTTCCCCATAGGGTACAATACACTGGCTTCAGTGTGGAGCTCTCTTGAGGTAAGAGGTCATCAGTGGGGATGGCTTTAGTGTACGGTATTGGGGGGTTCATGTTTAACAGAATACTGGCCAGCAGAGGAGTGACAATTTGCTCACACACATTTCTATGAACTTCATTATTTTTGGTCTGTGGGCCATTTCCCAACTCTAAAGAATCTAAAGATTCTTGTTTGATTGATTGTTTATTGTTGTTTGCTGTTGATTTTTGTTTTTTATACCCTTCCTTCTGCCCTACATCAGAGCACCATCTTGATTTCTTTTTGGTGGGAAGAAATCCCTTTCTTTGTACATTTATCAGAGCTGCTCTTTAAGTTCTGAACATTTTTTCTTTTGTTCTTAAAAATAGACTTTAATGACCCCGCAAGAATTAGGCACTGGATTCATTAACAGCCAAAAATCTAATTCCTGCTTCCTAGGGTGGCAAGAGAGGCTGATAATTTTTCATTATTCTCTGCAAAACAAGAGAATGCTTTTTGTTACAGACTTTCAAAACAGCAAAGAAAAAGAACACCACGGAGTTAACTTGCTTAATGAAAGACAGCTTCATCTGTTAGGTCCTGACATAAATGATGAGACTTGAAAGGATTTTAGAGAGGGAAGACAGCTTAAAGGTGCTTTGGTCAACCATAGAGAGTTTACAGAGGAATGAGGAGAATCCAGGAAGGGTGAATGCAGCTGCTAATGCTAATCCTGTGGGCTCAGGACCAGGTCCATCCTGAACCTGCCTTGGGATGGTTTTGCTTTATCATATGCAGGTTTCATGTTTTGAAATAATTTTAAGCAAAGCTCCTGATATTAATATTATTTTTATATATTGAGATCAGATAAATTGAACAGTCTCCACTCCCCCTTCTCTTCTCTTCTCTTCTCTTCTCTTCTCTTCTCTTCTCTTCTCTTCTCTTCTCTTCTCTTCTCTTCTCTTCCCTTCCCCCTTCCCTTCCCTTCCCTTCCCTTCCCTTCCCTTCCCTTCCCCCCCCTTTCTCTTCTTGTCTTTCTTTTTTTGAGCTGACATTAGTATTGCCCACTTGAAAATGCTGGGTGAATTTTCTACTGCTGCTGTGTTGCTGCTGCTGCTGCTGCTGCTGCTGCTGCTACTACTACTACTACTACTACTACTACTACTACTATTACTACTATTGCTACTACTATTTTGTAGCCATTTCTCACCATACCCTTTCTTCTGTCTGTCTTTCTGTCTGTCTGTCTGTCTTTAATGTGCGCGGGTGTTTAACCTACATGTACATCTGTGCACTAATTACATTCCTTATACCTATGGAGATCATAAGAAGGTGTCAGATCTTCTGGGACTGGAGTTACAGACAGTTGTGGGCTGCCATGTAAGGTGCTGGGATTTGAACCCAGATCCTCTGGAAGAGCAGCCTGTACTCTTAGCCACGGAGCTATGTTTCCAGCTCTCAGGGCACCTTTTACAGCAGGACACTGTCATTTTCTCAGAAGAAAATGATGGGGAAAACAAAAGACTATAAAACAAATCCAAGCCTTCTGGAAACTTAAGATACACTTGGGGACTAGGTATCATCCCTTAAATATGCAAATGCATACTCACTAAATAAGAGTACACAGCAATAGAGGTTTTGTAAGTTATGATACAGACAGTTGAACTCATTGCATTCTGGGTGGGTTAACCCAGATTTTAATATAAACCATAGCTTTTCATATCTTCTGAGGGAAGGTCATCTCCATTCATCATGTTGATATTTGAGTGACAGGTGAGCCAGTGTCTGAAGCAGCAGTGTATCACCTTGATTAAATACGCTTACAAGAAAGGACGACAACACAAAGAAACAGCGTAGGAGGATGCCAATGTCCCAGTTCAGGAAAGAAGTGGTACAATCTCCTGAAAGCAGCATAGCCTTATGTTCAGGAATCATTCAGTTTTTGTATGCTCGTGGATCTGGCGGAAGTAGCAAGCGATATTCCACTACTCTAATTTTCAAAGCAATAAAGCAAGTAACATTTAAATCATGTATATCAGCTCTCCCTCGTTTCTTTTTACCCTTTACACCATTTGGGGTTGTGGATTGTTTTAGGCTTCCCATTGGAAATTTTTTCCTCAGCTGGGTATTTGTCTATGGGCCTCAGAGGTGGATGGAAGTGGAAAGAGATAAAGAAAAGTTGATATGAGAGTCTGGTGCATTCCAGAACGAAGAATGAACAGAGTCCTGGGGAAGCAGAAAGACCACAGAACGAGAATGCTTGCACGCGGTCTAGACTATTGGGTGTGGACAGCTTTGGACACTCTCATGTCCTGGCTGAGCAGTGAATTGGCAAAATGGTTATGACGTCATCAGGGAAGTCATCGATGAGGTCGTGTGATAACACCTGATCTCTTTCTTGGTCACGCCCGTGTGGACTGTAAATAACATGCCTCTATTCCAGAAACTCAGTGTGACATTGACCTCCTGAACCTTAAATACAACCAGAGCAGAACATCCTGCTTCCCGGAAGAATAGTCCTTCAAACAGAAACCAAGTTTCTCTTCAGAAGATTTCAGTTTTATTTCTGGTACTCTAAGTCTGCGTCTTGCGATTCATCTCGTCTATACCAATGTATTTCCTTTCCCAAATATGCCTTGAACTCATGCCATTGTTTAAACTATTGGTGTTTCATAGGGAGGATCCAAATTTTAAAATGGACACAGTTCTTCCTAAAACAGTGTGGTTACTTGTGGCTCCCTACCGACTTTCTGGGAACTACACACAGATCAGAAACTTCAGCACGAAAAAGTCTGATATGACACTTGGAAGAGATCAACCATTAGCAGACTCCAGCAGAGCTGTCCTTCACACGACTCTGGGGCTCTGTGTTGGACACATTCCAGGCCAGCTGTTGTACAGCCGAAACATTGGAACTCTGCTGGAATTTGTAAAATATGCAATCAGAATTTAGCAGGGTGGTGTTAGCAAAACTGGCATCCACTGAAAACAGAACTATTTCCACAGAAGGTAGAAGATGAGGCAATAAAATATGCCCTAAGTCAAACCCAAACAGACCAGCTCTCTATTTGCTGGAGGGAGGGAGGGTGAAGGGGAAGAAGGAAGGATTCATTAGGAGCCAAGTCCTGTACAACCATCTAGGGAGGAATCACGGTGCATCTGGGTTTTGGCAGAGAAGCCAATTCCTTAAGATGGGGATGTATAGACTGGATGCCTTGTGGGTTAGATGTTGTTGAACCTCCTTGGGCTTCTACAAAAAGGTCAGAGTTTGTAGCCCATTCAAACCTTGTATTGCGACTAGGAGGTCCCCAGCTCAGCCCCGGTGTGTGTTGAATAATCCATGTACCATAAAATTAGTCAGTTCAGGGCATTTAATATAACCCAACATTTCCCTATATAGTATTTTCATCATCCCTACCCTTATCCCCCCAAATCTCAGACCAGATGGCTGTCATCCCTTGCTCTTCATGCCCCTCTCTAATAACTACCAATTATGCTTTGTCTCTCCCATTTTACTTTTTCTGGGTAGCTCATGTGAACACATACATAAAGTACAGACTTTGGTGGCTGGCTTCTTTCTTGTAGTACAAGTTAATGGGACTTAATGAGCTAATGTTTCACCATTGAACATAAAGGAGTTATTATTTCATCTGCAGTCTTTATTTTTAACATTTCTTTTTACTCTGTGTGTGTCTGTGTGTGGGGCGATGTGCATGTGTGGGTGTATGCATGTGGAGGTCTGATGATAAATCATGGGAGTCTTTTCTCTCCCTCTAGTATGTGATTTCTGGGGAGAAGGAGTCATCCCTTGCGAGTAAGGCAAGGACCTTATTCATCCGCTGTCTGAAAGCGTTATACACTTGGACTACCAACTTCCCATTTCCTCTGTCTCCCAATCTGGGCAAATGCCATTCTACTCCCTGAGACAATCCGTTTAAATATTTGAGTTCCATATAATGGGAAAAATTGTTGTACCTCTCCTTCTGTGTCTGGCTTATTTCACTGAGAATTGTATCTGTCTTCAGTGTGAGGATGCCCTATTTTTGTGGCTATATAATATTCCGTTATGCCCTGTTTTCCTTATCCACTTATTTATCATTGGACACCTAGATTATTTCCACATTTGGCTCTTGTGAGTCACGTTGTAATGATTTTTGCCTAGAAGTAAAACTTCTATAATATGGTAGTTCTATTATTAGAATTTTATAGGAAAATCCTCACTGCTTTTGCTCATGGCTGCACTATACCATATATCATTTACATGTTTTCTTTTGAGAATTGTCCACTTAGGTGCTTTTTACATTTTATAACCAGATATTTGTAATTTTGCTCCAAAGTTTTTAGATGCCCTCATACTTTATTTTTATTATTAATGTCTACCAGATATACAGTCTGCAAATATTTTCTCCCGATAACTAATTTCCTTTTAATATGCTGAAGTTCATGGTTTTTGCCCAACCCATGAAAGAATCCAAACATGTAAATCTGACTGGCAGCCACTTCTAAAAAATAATAACCGTTTTTACTTACATGTATACCTGTCTGCCCATTCGTGTCACATGTGTGCATGCACCCTTGGGGGCCGTCAGGCACTCTGAACCTGGAGTTGCAGGCAGTTGTAAGTTACTCGAGGTGGGTGCTCGGAACTAAACTTAGGACCTCTTACAAGAACAATAAATGCTTTTAACCGCTGAACCATCTTTCCAGCCCTAGAGACTGCTACTTCTAATAGTCCTGCAACCTTGAGAACTGCTGTGTTAATTACCTAATGTGTGCTTCTTAATCCTGTTTGCACATAAAAATTGTCTGGGAAGCCGTTAAACCTTCTCACTCCACACATTAAGCCACCAGCTCCAGGGATAGGATCTAAGCACCTGCAATGTCTAAGAGCTCCTCAGGTGATCCTAACGTGCAGCCAGGGGTGGAAGCCAGTAGCACATGCCACGTCGTGTCATTGTTGAGTCAGAATGTTCTTGTAACAAGACGCAGAGGTGAGCGCCTACGCCTGCCCCCACAATCCTCTGCTTTTTTGCCTGATTAGAATTCTAGAAAGCCACAGTGGAACTAAGACCCAGCCTGGTAATTTCATGGCAATGCCCTAGATTTTTATATCAAATCCAATCTCATTTGTGAGGGGAGAGACAGCAGTAACTCTAGTGAAGTTTCTGTCCCGATTTAGAATATTCAGCATTAAATTCAATAGAATTTTGCCCTGAACTTTCAGACACTAAAACTTTTTTGAAATGCCAGGTTTCACTTGGACCAGAAAGTTTATTAATAATAATGATGATTAATTTTAATTATAATTAATTAATATTAATGGATATAATTACCATTGTTTTTAATTTAATTAATTAATATTAATAATTATAATAATGGTAATTAATTTTCTGGTCACAGAGAGTTATTGGAGCAATAAATGACCTATATACTTTAATGCCCCCATCAGCTGAGCAGAAATTCTGTGTATATTGATCAAAAACCTGTAGATATCTCTGTTTATACCTTATCATCGCCATATTTAGATATAAAATAAGGAGAATTTGAAAACTGGAGAGCTGGGAGGAAGTTCAGAATACCGTTCCATCTAGTGACGTGCTTTTATACTTGGATGTTTAACCTGCTAGGACGCCAGACTTCCTGATACCCACTGAAGTCACAAAGGCTCTGGCATGGACAACTACAGCATCCCTTTATCCAGCTACCACTGGCTCTCACCACCCCCACCCTGTGCTTCCTTTCTTCACATTGCTGTCTGTGAACTTTTGAATCCCAAGTCCAATCAAGTCACTTGATTCCTTGCTTCATAGTCCTTGACGAATCCACATTTCCTTCAAGTCCAAGTCCAGACTCCGCAGGTTCTCATGTAATATCTGTTAGTTGATCTGACCTCTGAGGACTCGTCCCCTCGAGCTCCCACTTCTCACTCTAAATTGCAGTCAGCCCAGGGTTAAATGTCTTAAATGCAGTTCTCCGGGCGTGTCCTCAAGGCAACCGTAGATCTGCACATGGCATGCCTGTCCTCTTATGGTGTAAAAGACCCTTCTGTTCTCAGATAGACATAACTCATTGCGGGTTATAATGACAGAAAAACTTCAGACCCGCAGCACAAGGTGAACTGTATACGGGACTCCTGGAACTGAGGACAGAGATTGGATATGGGTGTTCATATTCTGAAATAAGAAAACTTTGTGTTTTGTTTCTATATAAAGAGCTTCAAATCAAAGACAAGAAAAAGTCAAATGAATTGCAGGTAGAAACCTTTGGGGTTCATGGTGGTAGTGGTGGCTTTCCAACACCATAATTTCTTCTATCATCTATTTTTCTATCCTCTCTTTCTGTCTTTATATTTCTATCATCTATCATTAGCAATTATCAATCAATCAATGATCTGATATTAGTCAATTGTCTATCATGTATTTATCTATCTATATTATCTCTATCAATTATATTATTGATTATCTAGCTCTGTGTCAATATCTATTATCTATGTATCTATCCTCTAGCTATGTATTATCACCTATCATCTCTGTATCTATGTATGTATCTATATCTATTATCTATGCACCTATCTTCTATGTGTCTATCATCTGTGTATCTATGTCTCTATCATCTATCCATCTACTAATCTATTTTCAATCTATCTCCCATCTACTTTCTATCTACCTACCTGTCATCTATCTACTGTCTACCTACCATCTGTCTATCTTCCTACCTATCATCTTCTTTTCTCATTAATTAGACCTCCGATTCAGAAGCTTCTGTTAATGACATTCCTTACTTTATGTCAGACTACTGCTATTGGTCTACACAAACCAGCCATTTAACTTTGTTTTAAAACTTTATGAAAATTTCTATGCATGTTTCACATTGTTTTCCTCTCACAGCATAGTGACCAATTCCCACACATCTAGGTAAATTCTTTCATTTGTTTATGGTCTTTATTGTTACACATTTTAATTTTTATTGTAATACTTCTATCTCCCTGCATCTTTCATTCCCCACAGTCTTAAATACCATGTACATTTAGCATGTATATATCAAGTATATCTCTTTTACTTGCTATAACTGCCATACTTCATTCATTCATGTCTCGTCTCCCACAATGACCAACTCTCTGTTCCTCTTGTATGCCTTCTAGATGTGCAGGATATTTGGGTTAGGTACTGAGGACTGGGTCCTATGTACGCAACCTGGCCTTCTACACTGTGGACACCATATTGTGTACAACATGTGTAGCTACCTGCAAGCTCTCAGCTCTAGGTGTTTTTCCCACCCACCCCCCATACTTAGCATTGTCCTTGTGCAGCTTTCTAATATCTGGTCATACTTAAGAGTAAAGTGGTACCTCATTTATTTCTTTCAAATGAATATCACTTTGAGAACAATTTTAATGGTGTGTGTGTGTGTGTGTGTGTGTGTGTGTGTGTGAGAGAGAGAGAGAGAGAGAGAGAGAGAGAGAGAGAGAGAGAGAGAGAGAGAGAGAGTTCAGTGTTTAAGAACACTTGCTGCTCTTGCAGAGTACCTGGGTTCAGTTCCCAGCACCCACATGGCAGCTCACAGCTGGTTATAACTTTGGTTTTAAGGCATCTGATGCATTCTTCTAGCCACCACGGACACAGGCACACTTGTGGTGCTCAGATGTACACGCGGGCAAACCACTCACATACATTAAAAAATATAATAAATGCAATGTTAAAAAGAACAATGCCAGATTTGCAGCAAAATTAAGCAGAAATGACCGTTTCCTATCCTATTTCAATCCCCAGATCCCCTCGTCTCCACCTCTGACAATCAGCATCTTGCCCTAGAGTGCGTGTTTTTTTCCCAGCCAATGAACCTGACTTTACCTTCATCATTACCTAGATCTTTAGAGTTTCTTGGTGTTATCCCTCCTCCTTCTCCCCTTCCTCCTATTTCTTTTCTTTTGGTGTTGTATGTTCTATAACATATACTGGCACACTTCTACCGTTATGGTGTCATACATAATAATCCAATACCCTACAAACTCTCCACGTCCAGCCAGTTGACCCTTGCTTTCCTCTTTCCCTCTGGAAACCACTGATGTTTCAACTGTTTCTATACCTGCGTCCCCAACCCAGAATGGTACGCGATATAACATGAGACAGTATGTGAGCTTTCCCAGAGGGAGTTCTTCACTCAGTCATATGTAAGTTCACCAATCAATTCTTAGTAATAAGGAAACGCATAAGGCTCCTCCTACTCTTTCGACAGCTTGATTATTATTTTTAGGGCAAATAATGCTTTATCATTAGACATACCACGATCTGCCCCCTCAACTACTGAAGAGTGTTCATTTATTCCCACACTTGGCAAGTATGATAAAGAAGCTATAAGCATGTGGTGCAGGACTTGGTGTAGACATCAGTTTCAGTTCATCAGCATTTTAAGTAAGGATTAGGGAGCACGCCTGCCACACCACCGTGGAGGGGTGTGTTTGCTTTTGGGGCAAATTACCAAACTGCCTCTTAATGTAGCTGTACATTTTTGCTTTCCCACTAGCAATGAGCCGGGGTTTCTCTTGCTCCGTGCCCCCTCTAGCATGTGCTAGGGTCCATCTTCTGGATTTTACACATTGTCGTGGTTGGGTGGTAAATTTCATTGTTGGCTTCCTAACGGCATGCGAAGTGGACCACCTCTCCATGTGTTTACCTGCCAGCCGCGTGCGTGCTTTAGTGAGTTGGCAAAGTCTTTTGCCTACATAGAAATCTAATTGGTTGTTTTCTTCTTCAAATTTTAAAACTCTTACGTTTTGGATAACAGATTTTAATGAGTCATATCTTGTAAACTCTCTAGTCTGTGGTTTCTCCTCCCATCTCTTGATTATGTCTTTGACAGAGCACACGTTTTTAATTTTAATGAATCCAGTTTATCAATTATTTGCCTCCCAGGCCATGATTTTATCTTGTGTGTCAAAAGCCATCAACAAATCCGAGGCTCTCGGATTCTCTCCCATGTTCCATCCCATGTGTTTTGCAGTTCACATTTAGGCCTATGACTCAGTCTGAGGTAATTATAGTGAAAGGTATAAAAAAAAAAACCCAGAAAAATATACTTTGTTCCCAGGAAACTTTCCTTGATTTTTGTCCAAAGTTTTTATCCATAGCCAACCTATAATTGCAATTAATAGGTGTGATTCCAACGTAAAAGTACACTGATATTTTGACTTATGGCAACATAAAACGCAGCATCAAATGGTGAAGCCTCACATTCAGCGCTGCCTTGGTTGCCTCTCGTTGATAGCTTCATTTCGTTTTAACTAATTTTATTTGTGGTGCTGGGGCTCAAACCCAGGCCTTGTGCATGCCAGTCAAGCACTCAACAGCTAAGCTACTGTTAGCATGAAAAAATTTGTTTGCAAATATTGGAAGGCTATGTCTTAATTTGTGTCATGTTATTTACACTGTAACAGCCCTAAACCATGACTCCCCGCTTCTTTCCTCTATTTCTACCTCTCCCACTAGGCACCATGACATTAGGATTCTTTTTGAGTATGAACCCATTGACCAGGTCAGAGCTCGTAGGATCCATCAAAAGCCCATAAGCCAGCAACTGGACCCCAACACACAAGCCTGCGACAGACATTCCATATTCAAACCACGACAGTGAACAGCCTAGAGGAGCTCTGCAAACTTTCTATAAGAGCCGGGAAATATTTGAGGCTTTTTGAATAATATAATACCCGGTGCCACTGTTCAACTGCCAGTGTAGTGTGAGGGTAACCATGGTCACTACGTTTGTTTTCTAGTAAGACTTTAAAAAAATAGGTTCTGGACTGAACTGGGGCAATTAACCGTAGTATCTGCTGTCCTACACAACCAGTGCTAAGCCCTCATTTCAGCATTGCTAACTTTTGTGATGTGACTGTTCTCTCCATGGCCCATGACATGCTGTCATAGCATGCAGAGTTGGGAGGAGGACACAGCAGCAGGTCTATGATGTATTCCCACCATCCAGCCATAGAAGGATTCAGAGCCGGAAGCCTGTGAGGAAGGCTAAAATGCCACATGGTTGACGCTACCTTTAATGCTCGCGTGTGCTTCTTGCAGAAAACAGAAATTTGTATCATGGTTGCCCAATGCACACTGGTGCAGGAATTAGAGAGCACGTCGAAGACGCCGATTGGAGGCTCGCTTGCTACTTCATACGGAGGGCAGAGGTGACCCAGCAGGTAAGAAGCAGTGCCCTGCAAGCGTCTCTCAAGGCTCACTGTGCGATCTGTCATTGGCAAAGTGTAGGCAAGAGAACCTGGGGACACGCAGTTCAGCCTAGCCATGTCGCCATATTCCAAGGCCACTCCTTCCTGTAATTACTGCTTTTCCTTCTACCTGCCATAGAGCCAAGCTTCTGTTATGTTTCCCTTCAGTCCCTAGAAGAGGGCTTTAATATCATCTACCCTCTTCAGATTGTTCCTCATACTTACCTATTTTGCTGTATATTTATCTATCCATCTATCCATCTATCCATCTATCCATCTATCCATCCATCCATCCACCTATCTATCTATCTATCCATCCATCCATCCACCCACCCATCCACCCATCCACCCACCCACCCATCCATCCATCCATCCATCCATCCATCCATCCATCCATCCATCCATCCATCCATCCATCCATCTATCTATCTATCTATCTATCTATCTATCTATCTATCTATCCCTTCATGCATACTCCTGGTCTGTCATTTACTCTGTATACCAGGCTAGCCTCAAACATATACAGATCTACCAGACTCTCTGCTTCCTGAGTGGTGGGATTAAAGTATATGCCACTATACCTGGCCTTAGATTATTAAAATAAAGACTGCATCTATTTATGTATTTGCGGTGTGTGTGTGTGTGTGTGTGTGTGTGTGTGTGTGTGTGTGTGTGTGTGTGTGTCCTTGCTCTAGTGTGCATGTGGAGGCCTGAGGACGAGTTGAAGGAGTTAGTTGTCTTTCTCCCATGTGGGTCCTGAGGACTGAACTCAGGTCAGCCAGTGTCTTCACCTGCTGAGTCATCGCGCTAGCCCTAGGTATCTTATTTCTATTATGCTGCTGGATCCTTCCTGTGCTTTCTTCTCATTTTATATTGCTGTTATCACTTTGGCCCCCAAACACAATCATCACAGAAGATGAGTTCCTTCTCCACCTCTTCTCACAGTTCTAATTAGGAGGTTGAGATCCTTATCGTCTACAGTAGGGGCATGCCTTTCATGGCGTTTTAGCTATGTGGTGCTAAGAACTCCTCCCTTGGGAGTATCAGTTACTAGTATGGCTGTGTGGAGAAAGGACTCAGTTCCAGTATCCATTTACCTTCAGGTGAGTTAAAGTCAAGAGCCCAGGGACAGTCTTAGGTCTACATAACTACTGATGATCATTTTTGCTTTCCCAATGGTCACAAACCATTTCTCTCTCTTTAAGGAGAAGATTTATCGTTGCTTATGCAAGCTTGTGAGTCTGTGTGAGGGAATTCTGCATGTGTGCCTGCAGATGCTGGAAGAGGCTCTAAGAGCTCCTGAAGCTTGAGTTGCTGGTGGTCGAGAGTCACCTGAAGGCGGTGCTGAGACGGAGCTTACAACCTCTGGAGGAGCAGCCAGTGCCTCTAATGGCCGAGCCATCTCTCCAGCCCCTACAAATACATTCTCTTGCCCGGTTTTCCCATTAGAATACTGCAAGGAGTCTTCACAGGTTGGGGTAATGCCCATGGGTAGGTCGGTAGACACTGGTGACCTTGCCCTCCTTCTGATTCCTAAAGGGTTTTGCCCTGCTCTCTTCCTAACATGCAGCCTAGGTTTGGTCTTCTGTTTGAGGTGGCCAGCAAGTTTAGGTGTCCCTATGACAGAACAGAAACTTTTGACCTCCTTGAAGTCATCTCTTCCACTGACCCCCTGAGCCCCACACTAAAGTTACTCTCACCTTCTCTCCAGTCCACTCCTCGGTCTCTCCTCTCTGTGTTTAATTTTGTTGTTGTTGTTGTTGTTTTTAGTTTCTTGGCTCTGTTTTCCTCTGGCTTCTCGCTTCTCTGGGGTTGATTTCTGGGAATGTGCCAGGGGTCAGTGTAGTTTTTCATCTTGACAGGATGAAAAAATGGTTTACAGGATGAGCAGGTGAATCATTGCATCGGTGGGGGGGGCTGAAAGCAGTGGGGGCTACAGATGTGCAGCAGGAAATGCTTTGCTGTATGTGTAATTTTTATTGTAATTTATGTGTTTACTAACACGAACCGTGTGGAGAAGTACACGGAAAAGTGAATACAGAACTGAAATAAGACTTCAGTAGTGGAGCAACACTGTCAGCCGCCCCGGGTTCATTTGTGTCTCTCGAGGCAACAATTTGACATCCCTGGTTCCTGTGCAATGAATGACTCCACCCCCAACCCCTCCAGCTTCTCAATGTAGTTATGTCTCTGCTTCCTTTAGTATCCATGGTTAACTCTCGAATCCATGTGAACGCACTGTACAGCTGACACGGCCACACACTAAATACACGTTTTATATTTTTACATTGGCACTTGCCCTCCTCTGTATTGTTCAGGGATCCTTGTGTAGGCCACACCCCTACGGCAGCGTAGGATGCTTGCAGTATGGTTTGCATGGCAGCTTCTGAGTCCCAGCCCCCGACCTCTTCAGAGTGAGTCCCCCTTCCTGCTTCATACACTTTTTCTTCATCATCTGAGGGATTTTTTTTGCCTTTCTCCCAAGATATATCATCAATTTCCAAATTTCTATCTCCTTCTTTGTTGATTCTTTTTTGGGGGGAGTGTTGGCATAGAAAGTAGGACTTTCTCTAGCAGATGCTGACCTTCATAAGAGGTAAAAGTGTGAGCATGTGTGTATGTGTGTGTGTGTGAGTGTGTGTCTCTGTCTTTGTCTCTCTCTGTATGTGTGTGTCTATGTGTGTCCTCTCTGTCTCTGCCTCCATCTGTCTGTCTGTGCGTGTGTGTTTGTGTGTATGTGAGTGTGTGTCTCTCTGTCTTTGTCTCTCTCTGTATGTGTGTATCTATGTGTGTTTCTCTCTGTGTCTGCCTCTGTCTTTGTCTGTCTGTCTCTCTGTGTATGTACGTGTGTGTCTCTCTGTCTCTCTCTCTGTATGTGTGTGCATGTTTGTATGTGGACACACACCTATGCACAGAGACCAGGGAGGACTCCTGGCATCCTCCTGTATCTCTCTCCACCTTGTTCCCTTGAGACAGAGTCCTTGAAGCCGGAGCTAGGTTAGCAGTTGGCCAGCCCCAGTGATCCCAGTCTTTCTGTCCCTCACATAAGCACGCTTGGCCAAGCCACATGGGCAGTGGTATCTGAACTTACTCCCAGAGTCCTCTCTCTAATACTTGCTTCCAAGTTTTCATCACTCTCTGGGATCATTTTAACAATATTTGATATTTCTACATTATAACTCCTGGCCTCTCAACAAAGCAGACTTTAAGGCCACCATTCCCAGTCATATTACAGGCATGTTTATTTGTGAATTGCTTATTTTGTTGTGTTTGAGAGAGTGTCTCTCACTGTTGCCCAGGCTAGCCTCAAATTTGTGGTGTTCCTCCTGCTTTAGCTTCCTCCTGCTGGAACTACAGGCACGAGCCATCACATTCAGCTTCGACACGTGGTTTTGAGTCCATCAATCCAACAATGAATGTCTTAGGAATGAGGAGTGATCGGAGGCTTCCCTATTGCTGGTACAGATCTAGGTGAGAACACCACTGAGTTCTGGAGCCTAGTGAATTTGCCATGTCTGCTGGCCTGCCCACCTCTAAATCAGTAGTTTCCAACCTGTGGGTCGAGACCCCTTTGTGGCCGCATATCAGATATTCTCCATATCAGATATTTATATTATAATTCATAATATTAGCAAAGTTATGTTATGAGGAAACAACAAGAATAATGTTGTGACTGGGAGTCACCATGACATGAAGAACTGTATTAAGGGTCTCAGCAGTAGGAAGGCCGAGAACCACTGCTGTGGATGGTAGTGGAGGTAGCAGCGCTTGTCCGTTGACAGCAGCCCCCTGACTTGGTGGCTTCCCTGAGAGGCAGTGGCTCCCTCCATGGGTTTTCTTGCTACGGTGTTGGGTATCTCTCCTGGAAGTTCTCATGTTTCTTCTCTGTCTGTCAGTGTTATCTCATAACTACCTTTTTCTGAATAAAATGGTTAGAGGAAAGCTATATTAAATTAGTTTTGCCGATATGTATTGTGTGCCTCATGATGTCTTTATTCTCTACAAGACACGAGTTTGATTTGGTATAGAATCTTAATTGAGTGCCCTTTCCTCGAAGATTAAAAAATCATTGCTCACAGACTCTGGTGCCTAAGAAGAAGTCAAAAGCCACTCTCCTCAAAGTTGTGTGTGAGACTTGATTCTTTTCTGTAAAGACCTTTTGTTTTGTCCTAAAGTGATGCTGTTCTCACACTGTTTCTGTATTATCAAATCTACAAGTGGTTATACTTTTAAAAACTAAAGTTTCACGTATTGCTTTATGAGAGCTACCTGTTTCTTGATTTTTCTTTCCCCATTCCTGTTTTTTTCCCCCTGTGTGAGGATGGGAAGTGGTTACTAAGAATTGAGCAAAGAATCTACCAGGCAAGTGCTCTGCCACTGAGTCATAGCTCTAGCCTCCCATTTTCTTTTCCTCAGAAGGAATCACTTTTAACACCATATATATTTTCAAAATATGTAACTTAATTCATTTTTTGTGCAAATAAGGTAGGTCACTGCAAGTCTTTGAATAGTTTCACATTATTATATACTATCTCAGGGAAATATTATGCATCTATGACAATAGATGACTAGCTTGTGTTTAAACAGACTTTTTAGGATACATGGATTAGAGATTGAATAATGAGAAGAGCTAACCCACTCCATTTTCCGAACAGGCAGCCATGTTAGGCCTTAAGTTTCAGTTTCCCACTGAAGTAGGCAAGGCTCCTCAGGAGAGCCATGGACAAAGGTCAATGAGCCCATTCCTGAGACATCCAGCTGAAGGAGAGAACAAGGCCAGAGCTGAGTCAGTTCTTGAAATGCTTCAAGGCCTCACCAAAGCGAATAGAACTAACATATCAACCAATCAAAATTGTACTAATTTTACTGCTGCACTGCTAGTCAATCATATTAGGGGTTATCTGACCCTTCTAGAAAATTCCCCTAGCCCCACATAAAAGGAGGCCTGCGAATGTCTCTTCTCATTGCTATTTTGATGAATGGTTGACCCCCACACGCTGGCTGTTTCTTTGCCTTTGCTCATTATTTGAGTTTGGAGTCTTCCTTCAGTGATCCTCAGACCCTGACAGTTGTTGGTGAGGTTTTCTTCCTCGTGTTTGAAGATAGGAGAAACTTCTGTTTCTAGGAGATGGCACATTTATAGGCCAGGTGATGTGAGTCTGTAAGACCTTTGACCTCAGCCAAAGGCTGAGGATCGCGCTAACTGCGTGCCTTCGGAGGTCTGGGGGGGTTGGTGTCAAGCTTCTTTTTTTTTTTTTTTTTTTTTGTTCTTTTTTCGGAGGTCTGGGACCAACCCAGGGCCTTGGTTGGTGTCACCACTTCTTCCCCAGCCCCTGGTGCCTCCCCACTCAAGGACTGAAATTTTTTTCTGCATAGAATTAATGAGATTCTGTTGCCTAGACAAAGGGCAGAATCCCAGCCTCAGCTGGGATCATATTTGAGCAGCCACAGGACCCCCACCTCTTCGACGGTCACCACTACCATCATCACTAGCAGCAGCAGCAGCAGCAGCAGCGAGTAAAGCACTTCCAAGCAGCTTAGACTTGAGTTGCTCTTATGTGACTGACTACCCAGCCTAAATAAGCTATCGTCTGTAATGATTATCAGGATTTCTACTCTTTAAGGAACTGCACTGGCTCCAAATCAATGAAGTACTAAAACAGGTGCAAACGGCACTTCCTCCATAGCAGATTTGGCGTCCCAGACATCAAGATGTATGGGAGATAAGAGGGAGCTGAAGAACTGAACCGATTTCTTATTTATGTGGACATAGCGGTCTTGGGCAATCATGGGAGCCCTCTTGGGGCCAAGGTGTCTATTATTCAACTCATGAAATGAGACATACTTGCTATGTATATTGTTTTTTACTGATAGTATCTCTCAAGTTTTCTTGACAACTCTGGTTACTTGTAGTTTAATATATTTTAAGCAGCTGAAGATGAGGGCTGAAGAGAGAGGAATGCAGACTGGACCTGCCATTATTTTGATTGTGTGTGTGTGTGTGTGTGTGTGTGTGTGTGTGTGTGTGTGATGTCCTGGGAGAACCAGGGTAGCTTCTAGCACTCCAAGATGCACTCAGGTCAGTGTGTTTCTTTTCCTATGCAGAGCTGAATCAAAGGCAGTGGGGGCGGGGAGTGGCGAAGTCTGGCAGCCTGAAGCCAAGAGTCCTGGCCTTAGTTTATCTGAACATCGCCAATAAGCCACCAATATCCCACACAACCACATGTACACCAAAGCTTCCCAAACCATAAAGTAAAATAAAATAAGATAAAACAAAAATCTCAGGCAGAAACATTTGTTATGTCATGAGATCTGTGTACAGCAATAACCAACACTCAACAAATAATCGTAAGCCTTGATGGGAAACTGAGCAGTGTTGATCACGGGAGCTTCTCCAAGAATGAAAGGATATAAGCAGCTGGGAACAGCCCCAGGCCCAATACTTCCCACTCAGTAGCCTGTCTGCTCCAGGGTAGCTGTTTGCAAGGTCCTGGAAATCAGTTCTCTAGCTCAATCCCAAGGTGAGTTGGACCTACGGACTCTCAGTCATACTCAATTCTGCCTAAGCCACAATTGCAGAGCACTGTGTCAGCTGTCCCAATTCCTTGGACACTACAGGACTGCAGCTACATCTGACACTAATGAAAGACACATTTGTCCTTTGTGGTTAGGCAGAAAGGATGGGAAGGAGCCATTCCATATATTAAATAGAAGGTGTGGATAGGAAATGAACGAACTGACTCCAATAAGATAAGGGAGATTACTTAGCTGTGATAGCAAGGGGCTGAGACTTGAAGAAATTGGAATATGAGAGGTTCTAGTCAAGCAGTATTTTTTTTTTACTCCTAGAAAAAGCAGATCTCTAAAGTAAGCAAAAGTAATCAGAATGTATCAATTCAAGAGAGAATAAAATATGGCACTTGGAAAGGAGAGGTAATAACTGCAATAATAATGTTCAGGCTCTGGTACTTTCTGAGACCAGTTCAATAAAATGTAACATTAACAATTTCTCAGGGAAAAAAACCAATCAACTGTTCCCTTCCTCCCCCTCTCTTCCCCCTTCCCTATGGCTTTATCTTCTGCATGGATTACCCATTCATTACTGTGGCTACTCCCTTTTACCCAGTGTACCCCTGAGAAACTCTGGGATATTAATAACAACAAAGTAACATCTTAGTACCCATTTAAGAATAAATACCAACTAAAGTTTTATTCAATGAATGATTATCCTCTTTTTCGAAACCAAAATGCCTCCTCAACCTCAGGGATTGGTTCCACTCCATTCCGTTGTGTACGCCATATAGTATATGCCATAGATGATGATGTAACACTTCCATTTTCATCTTAACTGATCTATTTACAGACAGAGCAAATTTTTGCCATTTATTTGATAACCTGACCTCGCTCTCCAGCCTTTGAGGATGGCTGTATGATATGTCACACACTAAGTGGAAGGAAGCTGGAGGCAGTATTTTCTGCATACCTCTGTGTACTCAAGTTGTGTGCTAGATTCCATAACATTTGGCTTGGGCCTCCTTGGACCAGGCACAGTGGACCATCTTGAGGGTCTCTTGAACTAAAACTTTATGAAAAGAAAATCCCATTGAGAGTGACCAGGGCCAAACCCTGGAATCATGACCAGTGCTCCAAGTTACATGAAAACAGAAATACAGGAAGTGAAAAGATATACGAGGCAGTCAAGTGTCTGAGGGGGAATCAAATTTTGTTGAAAACCGATGTAACAGAACTCAAAGTGTTGTATGCTAATTAAAAATATAAATTCTTCCTCTGTTAAAAAAAGAGCTAACACTCAACTTCAGCATTAACAAAAACATCAAGTACAAATAAATGATCATCAAGTAGAACCTGACTTTGGTTCTCAGACCTCCCTCATCTGTATAAGCGGTCCAGGGGATTATTTTCTGTTAGCATAATGTCTAAAGTCTCTACTCTTCAATATCCCCACCCGTCTATGTAGTGATAAAGCCATTATTGTTAGTTTCAGACTGTCCTCTTGTTTCATTGCTAAACATTGCTTCAAGTCTACGCTCCATCAACTCTACTAGGACACCCTGAAACATTCTGACATTTACTCTACCTACCTGAAGATTCTATGCCTCTTTCCTTCTCATTTGAACAAGGCAGTTTATAAAATTGGGGGGTGCCTTGTGTAGCTTTATGTCAACTTGACATAAGCCAAAGTCATCTGAGAGGAGGGAACATTAATTAAGAAAATGCCTCTATAAGATCAGTCTGTAGGCAAACCTGTAGAGCATTTTCTTAGTGATTGATGGAGGAAGGTCCAGCCCATTGTGGGTGGGGCCACCCCTGGGCTGTTGTTCTATAAGAAAGCAGGCTGAGAAAGCCATGAGGAGTAAGCCAGTAAGCAGCATGCTCCATGGCTTATGCATCAGTTCCTGCCTCCAGGTTCCTGTTGTGCTTGAGTTCCTGTTCTGACTTCCTTTGATGAAGAACTGTGAGGTGGAAGCAGTAACCAACAATCCCCCGCCCAGGTTGGTTTCATCATGGTGTTTCATTACAGCAATAGGAACACTAAGACAAGGGGCTTCCTTACGGTTTCAGAGGGAGAGTCCATCACAGCAGGCAGGCAGGCATGCATGGCACTGGAGCAGTGGCTGTAAGCTTACATCTTATCCACAGGCATACAGCAGAAAAGAGAGCAAGACGGGGGGGCCCTCTATGTTTGAGGGACTCATTGGGTGGGAGCTAGTTTAGTTCAGCCCTTTCCTTAGTGACCTGGTTGGTGGGAGGCAGCATTGAGAGAGAAATTTATTCTGTCAGGTTGGCAAGGCTCAAACCCTCTGTGCTTTATCGAACAAGCTATTTCGTCTCTTCGGGTTTCCATATATCCTGCTATTAAACAAGTGTGTTAAAAACTGTACATGTGTCATAGCACTGCAGGACAAATAATCTGATACCTGACATGTGTTAAAGGCTAGGGAGATACCAACAATTTCATCACAGGGGTCTCACAGAGTCTGAAAGGATTTTACACAACCTGACCTCGGGGACTTGCTAGGATCACCATTTTATAGCTCAGTGACATGATTCAGAATGAAAATAGGTATAATAATAAAATTAGTAATGAGTAGTACCTGTTGTATAGTTTACTACATGTCAAACACTGTATTAAAGCGTTTGATTTACACGACATCATTAGCCCAGTGTTTTCCAACAGTTTATGTGCTCACAGATCACCTGAGGATGTTACAAAGTAGGTCTGATTCCAAAAGTCTAGGCTGGGACTGCAGAATCTGTAATGCATTTCTAATAAATTCTGAGATAATATCATACTTTGAGTAACATGGGTTAAATTTTAACTATAAACCTATTGACTGTAAACAGTTCTTTGTCTATATCTGATATAGAGCAAAGTTGTAGGAATGACAAACATTCTCCCGTCTATTATATTTCTCCTGTGATTCTGCTGATGAAATATTTGGCAGAGTTTCAACTTTACCAATTACACACTACCTTTTAGGGTCATTGGGTGCTGCCTATGTGATTATGGTGACATAAGGGACTGTCACCAAAATGTCCTGCCCAGCCATAGCTGAAGAAAACAAAACAAACACAAACCAAAAACCAGTGACTATGAGCCAATACTGGATGTGGAAAATGATCACAGAAGGGGAGGCTAAATGTTGTCTTTGTCTAGCATTTAATACTGCACTGACTTCCAGGTCTTGGTTGTATCTCAAACAAGAGGACAAGACATCATTGGCAGCACCTGATCTGATGATCTCTCAGAAAGACCTCACATCCACACATTCACATGTGAACATTTTGAAGAGGGAGACCTAAATGGGGACAACAGAAGGTTTTGAAGAGGAAGGGTTACTCAAAAACATAGGCTCGAATGGCTACCATTTTTAAGTGCTTCTGGCAGTACAAAGTAGATGAAAAGAAATGGCCTTCATCCCCAGGGCAGAAAGAGAATGGTTGGTCTCTGGAGAACAAGAATAGGCTGAGGTGAGGACTATGTGTTGGGGGAGTAAGAAAAAGACAATCCCATTTTCCATTAGAGCAGATTTGGGTACCAGACTTCCAGAGAGTCTTCAGGAAATGTGTGGAGAAACTAGCAAGAAATGTTAACACGGAAGACTGCACTGTGTGGTGGGCAGAAAGGTTTGAAAAATGCATTCTTAGGTCAAAGAAGAGCAGTCAAGTACAAAGAAAACCACAAGCTAGTGTCTAGAAAGCAGGCCTCACTGGATGCAAAGGTTTGAGCTAAAGTAGAATTCCTTGTCAACAAAAGATTGTCCCAGTATAGCCATGCATGAAATCAAGAAAATAAGACAAAAAATAAAACAAAACAAACCCACATAAAAGAACTCAACCAAACCTTATGTTCGAAGCCTGCTAGTTTTACAATTCTCTGATTTATGAGAAAATTATCATTTCTGCTTTTCTATTTCACCTACATCTGACATGAAGGCAGTAAAGGCCCAAGTGTGCCTTACTGAGCACCTAGCCGAGGAACCTACCAGAGAACACACACAGCGAGGTGACTGCCACCCACAGTGCTGCCAAAGTGACATCAATAAATCATGGGGTATACCCAAGAGGGCGCTGTAAATCTTTCAGAGCTGATATTAATATTTTAGATACGTTCATTTTTAGCAGTGTGTTGAATTTTAGTGTTTGCCTTTCATTTTAATTCAACACTTGATAATTGAAAAATGGGGCTATTAAAAATGATCTTAGGGTTTTTTTTTTATTTTTAATCACCTAAAAGATTAAACAGAATAAGGGACTGGAAAATGGATAGATTCATTTTTGTTACCAAAATGTCTTCCTCATGTTTTGCACACCTGGTCTTTTGGTACACAGGAAGAGAGTAAGCATAGGTCATTCTTGGTAAGTTAGAATTCAACATCCCCCATCTCACCCCCAACTCCTGACCCCCCCCATACCCAGTTATGGAGTAATCAGTTTATGTGGTAGTGAGGCAGGAGAGTAGGGCAGAGAGTAGAGTCTGGGAGGCTGAACACAAAGGCCGAGAAAGTAGCAGCAAAAGGGACCCAGACTAGGACTGGCTGGAGCTCCTGTACTGCAGAGTATCTGAAGATGGCCTCTGGCTCAGTATTAACGCTAAAATGCACACTTCTGGGTGGAGATTTAAGATGCTAATGAGATGTGATATGCAGCATTGTGAGAAAGCATGAGTAAAAAAGTCCTCAGCATGCAAATGGCCCTGTGAACTTAAAAGTCCCCATTCTTTCCATAGCACTGCCTGACTCTGCTATGGCCTGCTTCTTACCTTGGACATGTGTTCTTTTAAAAGCAATATCCCACATGTTGCTGTCTAATCACTTGTTTGGGGACACACAAGAACCTGGTATCTCTCCAGAGGATTGCACTCAACTTCAAAATCTGCCGGTATTACCAGTGTGGTAGGTGGGAAAGTGAACCCAGTAGCTAGGTTTGCCCAGGACCTCATTGGCTTTAGCATTGAAAGTCTCACATGCTAGAGATCATCTTAGTCTTAGAAACATCAGAAACAAATGACTACCTAGTGGGCCCCCCTAAACCTTCATTGACAATGCTGACTGTTGTGCTGTTGTGTTTTATAAAAAAGCTTGGGAAGTGGAGTTGGGAAGAGAGGGGGGAGAGAGAGAGAGAGAGAGAGAGAGAGAGAGAGAGAGAGAGAGAGAGAGAGAGAGCTGGCTGGCCTGGAACAGTGGAGAAGGAAGGGGATGGGGAGGAGAAGAGAGGGAAAAAGGACAGAGAGTAAGTGGAGTAAGAGAGCAAGGAGGGGGCCAAACAGCCCCTTTTATAGTAAGCCAGGCAGCTGTTGCCAGGTAACTGTGGGGTGGAACCTAGAAGGAATGTTAACAACGACTCCAGGAAAACATGGCAGATTTTACCTATAGTTCCTTCCTACCTCTTTCTGTAACCTGTCCTCTGGTTTGTCAGCTTCAGGAGTAGCCCATAATATAGTCTTTAGGACTAACTTACAACACCCTTTAGTCCCCAGATAATCATTATAGTCAGAGTAGAATACACCGACTGCCTTGGATGTTGGTATGGGATAAATTAGAGTCATTTGACTCAAGAAGGAGTGGGAAAAGGGTGCTTCATCAAAGAAAGAAAGATGTTTGTTGCCAAAGGAAGCAAGGGAAATGGATTCTGAGCAGGGAACACTGGAGAGGGACACTTGAAATGGCAGTTTAAATTGAGTTGGCTTGAAGATAAAATGCATTTTATAAACTCGAAGGCATTGTGCAATTTAAAAAAAAACACTCTCCTTTTATTAATTGATGAATTGCTTCACTCAGAATTTAGAAATGAAAGGCTTTGAAAGCCAGTGCTCTGATTTGATTAGTGGAGCATCCAACATAAAGTCATGCAAATGAAACCAGCAAAGGTTTTCTGGGCTTACAGAGGAGAGGATTGTGGTGGTGGGAGTGGTGGGGGTGGGAATGGGAATGGTGTGGGGAATGAGGGTGGTGGGGGTGGTAATGGGGGTCGTGGGAGTTGGTGGTGGTGGTCAGGATAAAGTCTGAAGGGCATTGCCTGTCAGGAAAATCTATGAGCAGCTAAATGTACTTTCCTCCTTCAAGCATACATCTTTATTTTGCAAACTAATATTGATTCTTTTAATACAAATGAAGTTCATTTGTAATTTAGTCTGTGTATAATGTGGTAAGTTTATCACATAAGCATCATCTTTAAGAGATTGCTACTTAACCTAATTCTCCTTCTTTTGCTTCCTGGAGAGAATTTTCTCTTAGTATTGTTATTGATCAGAAACTCATACTAAAACTAACTTTAACAAGGAGATGGATGGAATGCCCTAGACCTTTCACTTCCCTAAAAATAAACCAGTTCAGCATAACTCAGGAGCAAATCCTCTTTGGGATGAACAACTCAGGTCTTTTTTTGTCTAAGGAAGCTTCTGTATCGAAAATTTGAAGGACAAGGGAGAAAGGAAGAAGAAGAGAGAAAGGGAGAACAAGGAGATCAAAATGTCTGCATCATATGGGGAAGAGCCTCTGGGGCAGCCCACCTCAGTCCCTTGTCCTTTGTTTCTGGTTCTGAAACCAAACAGGTGGGATATTCACTTTCAATTTTAGTATAAAAGTTAAGAACAAACGTTTGAATAGATTCAAGATGGCAGATTGAATTTTTTTTAATTGTGTGTGTGTGTGTGTCCATGTGCATACATGTGTGTAGAGGTCAGAGGACCCCTTTTGGTGTCTTTTTCAATTGTCTTCCAACTAACGGGCCAGAGAGACAGCCAGAGAGTAAAACGAAAGGCTGGGGTCAGCAGACATCTTGATGAGTCAGCTCCTTTTGATTTTAGTCACTGAGCCCACTGATAAGGAAGGTGAAAAGTCAGGAAGAAGAAGAGGTCGGCAAGATGAGGGACAGGTAGCTTATGACAGTGCAGGCCTTTATTTGGAGGAGGGGACCTTCAGGGGGTCTCTGTAGGAATCAGGACCTACTATTGGCTCAGAAGCTGAGGTATTTATAGAGTAAATGGTGGGAAGGAGAGGGAGGCTGGAAAGCTTTCTTCTAAGCCTGAGATTGGCCAGAGTGACCATAGTATGATGAGCAGTGAGTTGAAGAACGTCCAGGTGAACAATGAACATTATGGCCAGCCTCTGTCTGGGGTCCTTGTTGGTAGCAGAAATCTAAGGGAGTGAAAATCAGTACAATGTTGTTTCAAAGAAATTGTCACTTCTTAACCAGTGGAAGAACTTTTTAAAACGGTACAACTATGGTTAACAGTAGGGCTTATCTCAGAGGAGCTGGCTTTAGCTTTTCCTAGGATACATTGACATTTTGTTTTTCTTTAGACTGTAACCCTGACTGCCACAAAAAGGCTGCCTTGTTCCTCATCCCTATCAGGCTTGCCAACATTGTAGAGAGCAGGGTACCAGGTGTCCAGGAAGGACAACCAGTAGGGACAACTAGCACTTGGTTCAGTGCAGAAGAATAGGGTGAACACAGCCGATGTTGGATCCCTGGAGAAGGCAGATGCTCAGAAATCCTCTGTCCTCCACACACACTGTACGCTGACTGCAACAGTGAAGCATCTTGAGAAGGTGTGTCTGAGCTTTTTACTTTGGGATACAAAGCCCCACACTTCCTGTCCCCACAAGCCATTAGCAAGCCTCACTTCACTATCTCAACAGGCATCTAACTTGACACCCAACATTGCTTTGGGTGTAGTTCCACCAAACCAAACCTGCTGAAGGAAACCAGTCAGTGACAAACAGGTGACCTTGCTTCCCCATTAAGACTGGTGGTTTTGTGTCCAGGTGATGTTCTGGGGACCAAGTGAATACTCCTGGTCTCACGTTGGAGCTGAGCCTTAGATCAGTAGCATCACTGAAGTAGGGTGCTTGACATGCTGTACCACCCACCCTCAGTTGCTCCATCCTTCAAATGGAATTCACATGGGCTCCTTGGATGAGTAATCTTGACTGGATTGAGAGACACTTACGGGGCCATCAGTGATGACAGTAGATGAAGACTAGAGGTAATTCACATATGAGACAGTATCTGAGAGACGTCTTGCTCCAGATGTGGGCAGTACCATCTAATAATGATAGCAGCTTAGACGGAACAAAGACGGAAGAAGGAGGGTGCGAGCCAGCATGTGAAAGGTCAATTGACATTAGGTGGTTGCTGTTGGATATCAGACTTCAGTCATGCTCTCCAGTATGCAGCCTCACTAGTGATTCTCCAGAGAGCTTAACGTCCTCAGCCTCAAACCAGGGCTACATCATTGGTCTTTCTTATTGTGTGGCTTCCAACTTCTTACACTGAGCACCAGTTTCTTTGTCTCTAGACAGCTTCTGATTGTGTTAGTGAATCTTATAAATCCTATCATATAACACACACACACACACACACACACACACACACACAGAGTTTATCGGACTTATTCCTTTTGATAACTATGTATAACAGGAGTTCCCAAGACCCAGATGGGAGCACATTGAGCAAATCCTCCAAAAGCCAATTTCTGCTAAGAGAACTGTGTACTCTGTACTAGCTCAGACTGGACAACCGAGTAACTGAGAGCTATTCCACCTGGCTAAGGCCCTGAGCCAGCTTTGTTCACATGAAGGACAACACAGGATAAGACTGGTATAGGTACACTCTTCTTTACAACTGACCATTTCAGCAGATGTGAGACTATTTTTTTTTTAACAATTTTCTTGTATATAATTTATCTGCATGCTGTTTTATATAAACATAGAGAATACACATATAAATAATTGCTTTTCTTTATTCTTTTTCCTATTTTATACTTTAATATTTCTGTTTTGAATTTGCAATATTCTTTTTCATTTTTTTTTTGAAATAGGTTCCTACGTATCTCAAGCTGGCTTTGTACTAACTCTATAAGCTAAGGATGACTTTGTATTCCAGATCTTCCTAGTAACCTGACTTCTCCAAGAGTGTATCACCCTCTAGTCACTGATTTAAAAGATTCTGACTTGGATGAAAACAAATGACAAAGAGTTCAAAGAGTGATATTTAGAATGGTCAGTGAATTCAAAGATAAATTCAGTCATATATTTTAACTAAGTGCCAAGAGTACCGAACAATTGAGGAACATTAAAAAGCAAAAGAGAGATGTGTCGAGTCACATATAATATGGTTTCTGGCAGAATAACAGACTTTCTACAGAAATTTGATAGGGCAGGAAGGCACAATATGCTGTATTTTAAGCACCATAAGAAATCAACTGGAGCATATGTTACTGTATCTAACAAAATAATCAGTCAGAATCAAAAGAGGAACAACGTCCAAGATCAGAAGGAACTAGAGAAATTAGTGATGGCAATTAAAGCTGCACTACAGAACAAAATGGAATCCTGTATACAGAAGGAGAAACAAGATAAACAGTCACAAAAGCATTACAGAAATAATTAACTGTGTCGGAAATGGAGATGGGCAAACAAGGACCTCAAAGAGTCAAACATTAAGCCTTTGACCTCTAAAATTAATAGGGAGAAAGAAATGAATGTGGACGATTTCAAAACAACCATAAGGAAAGAAAAAGAAAACACAAATAACCAGAAGTAGTACATACCTTTCGATAATAACCCCGGATGTAAAGTTATCCAACTAAAGGGTACAGATTGGCTTACTAGATTTAAAACAAGGCCCAACAATTACTGACTGTAAGAAACACAACTCACCAGCAAAGACAAGCTGAAAGAGGAACACACTGAAAGTGAAAGCTATAAAATGATATCGGTTTTAGTTTTTAAAGATTTAGGCTATTATGTGTGTGTGGGGGGGGTATTTATACCAATGTGTGGATGTGAATGCCTGTGTCCACTGAGATTAGAGGTGTCAGATCCTCCAAGCTGGAGTTCCAGGGAACTATGAGCCATCTGACATGGGTGCTGGGAATTGAACTTGGGTGCTCTGCACGAATCATCCCTTCCATCCCTGGAAAATAATGTTATAAACAAACAGACTCCAAAAGCAAGCATCCATAGGTATACTTCTATATGACAAACAGACCGCAAGGTACAATCCATTTGAAGAGACAAAGAAAGTCAGTACATAGTGGTAAAAGGAATAGTCCAGTAAGAATATGTAAAAAATATAAATAAATGCACACCAACTGTCTGAGTGACCAATTTTATAGAAGAAGGTATTGTGTACAAATGAGAGATAGTGCAAAAACTGTAAACACCGGGCTTCTTCAATACTGAACTCTCACCAACAGATCATTGCAATAACAAGCCAGCATAGGAATACCAAACGTACATCAAGCCATGTAAAATATGGACCTAAGTGAATCTACAGGCTATTTTGTTCATCAGCTGCAGAAAAAAGCATTCTTTTCATTATTGGACAGCACTTTCTTCAAAACAGATAAATCTTTAGACCACAAAGCTTGTCTTGGCAAATTAAAAAGAAAATCCTGCACCCTATCAGATCACAGTAGAGGGAAGCAGGAAACCAAGAAAAGCCACAAAGGAAGGAGCCCTATGAACACTGTTGTCTGGATGTGATCTGATGATTACAATGATAAACACAGAGCAGCTGTGGCTACATGCACAAGACCTGCACAAGATGAAAAAACAAAGGCCAAGAAGGCAGGACTAGGTTGGAAAAAGAGGGGTTGGCCTGAGTAAGAAAGGGACGAGAGGGGTGTAAATATCCCAATGCACTGGATAGACATAAAGCTGTTAGTAAGAAAAAAGAAGATAATGGAACCACATACAAATAAAAATACCTCAATAAAAGGAAGGCCATGTTTGTAAAGCTCAGTCGCACATACTCAACAGTGTAAAACTAGGAGCTTTTCCTCTGAGATCAGGAGGAAGGCAGGGACGTCTGCTCTCAGCATTGGCATTCAATACAATACTGGTAGTCCTAGCCAGAACAATTAAGGGAGAAGAAATAAAAGGCATCTAAATTACAAAGGAAGAAATAAAAGTGTCTATGTCTGAAAACATTATATACTTGTAAAACCCTGAAGACTCCATTAAAAAACAAAAACCAACTGCTGGGAACCAGTAAGTGACTTCAGCCCGTTGCAGGATCCAAAACCAACATATAAAATCTGTTGTACTCGTACACTAAAATGCATCAAAATGAATTGTCTTAAAAGGAAATTATAAAAGCATTCTACTCTACAATAGTGCCCAAAACCATAAAATACCTGGAATAAACTAAGGAGTTAGATACTTTTATGCTAAAACTATAAAATATTGATGAAGTTGAAGGAGACACATACCTCTAAGCAAAGCATCCTGTGTGTCTGGAGTTGAATACTTACTATTACCAAAATGTCCAAATTACCCACAGTAACCAACAGACCCAGCTCAATCTCTGTCATATTTTGGCGGAATTCATGTAGAAGTAGAAAAAGGCCTTGTAATTCATATGGAATCAAGGGGCCAGAAATTTCCAACTAGATTTTGAGAAAAAAGAGCAAAGCTGTAGGTATATTTCAAAATATGTTACAACTGACAGCAGCCAACAGTCCAGAATCATGTAGAGATGTCTCCTAGGCCAGTGGGGGAAAGGGAGCTCTCAGAACTGGATCTATGCATGCTCAAATCAACTGTTCCTCACAGTGGTACCAGGGATATTCCATAATGGAAGGGTACGTCAATGAATGATATTAGAAAAACTACATCCTTACACCAAAGAACAACTAGACTGTTATACACAAATCAGCTCAAAGGACTGAAGACCAAGGTAAGATCAGAAATTTAGAGTTCATTAAAGGAAGCCAAGGAGAACTGTCTAAATGCTGGTCTTGTAACTGAGTTCATGGCTCTCAAGATAAAAGCACAGATGTGAGGAAAGAAAGCAAATGAGGTTAGATCAAATGAAAAGTTCTGCACAGCAAAACGAACGCCCAAAACCCAAACCACCCACCCCAAAACCAACCAAAAACGGGAGAAGAGACAGCTTATAAAATGCCATAATCAATTTGTAAAAAAAAAAATCTTTTGACACTGTGGCATCATATTAGACACAAAGTTCATGCTTAAGAAGTACACATTTGAGTTATCCAAAGAAATATAGCAAAAATGTTTTCTGTGCTTTAAGTCAGTCTATGATTTTGTGTTGGACTTCATTCCTAGATATCCTGGGTACATGCAGCCCCATGTATCCTGTAGGCCTCAGGTTGGACACACACAAGTAAGGGGTTACTCTTCAAAACAATGAGGAAATAACAACTCAGTAGAACAAACAAACCCTAACCCTAATAACCCAATTAAAAAAATGGGTTGACATCAAAAGGAGATACACAAATGGCCAGTAGGTATAGAAAAAAAATGCTGTTTCTCTAAATATCACTGTTAGGGACATGCAAATCAAAACCACAAAAAGATACCATCTCTCATCTGCTAAGAGGATTTTTTTATCAAAAAGATAAGGGTAAGAATGTGGAGAGATTGGAATCTGTGTGCACCACTTTTGGGAAAGGAAAATGACAGAATGTTAGAGAAAATTGCATGGGGGTTCTACAAGAACAGGACTGCTTCACGGTCCCACAACCTCACTTCTTGGCAGGCAGCCAAAATTAAAATTATATTCCCTATACGCCAAGGTTCATTCCAGCACTGTTCACAACAGTTGGTGGATAAGAACAACGTAAATGCTCACTGGCAGATGAGCAGATAAAGATGTGATGTACACACACACACACACACACACACAGAGTAATGGCATTCAGCCTTAAAAAAAAAAGAAAGAAACCCTGAAATGTGCAAAACATGGATCACTCTTGGGATGTGGTGAGAAACAAAATAAGCTTGATGCAGAATGATAAACAATTCTTCTAAAATGTGTTCTTACTCTGAAATAGTCAAGTTCATAGATCAAAGAGTGAAGCAGTGATGAGCAGCAGTTGGGAGGAGAAAGCCAGGGAGTTGTGAATGCACGGACAGGAAGTGTAAGCTAAGATGTGGAGACATGGTTCCTTAGTGCTCTGAAGATCTGCCAGACACCTCACTCACCTCCAGTGTTGTTTGCTTATGTACACACTGGGGGACAATGGAGACAGCATGGCTGAGTGTTTTCTTACCAGGAGTAGGCTTATAAAATCCAAAAAGCTCCTTCCAGGACCCAGGAAGCTTCTGCTTCAATGACAACAATTCTCTCCAGTTTTGATACTTTCACAGTGTTCTGCTGGGAGAAAGAGGTGTGCCCACATTTCCAGGGCCTTTGCTGCTCCTTCTGGCTATTCTGAATCTCATCTGGCACAGAGTGGGGGAGGGGGGAACCCCTTAGGTCACGTGGTTCAGCTCTTAGGAGCTAAAGTCTCAGTGGAAGGAGTCTTTCTCCCTTTCAAATTCCATTTATTGCTCCTCCTCCACATTCAATGCTCTTCTCCATCGAGGGTAGAGCCTTTAATTAAACCAGAAACACACGAAATGGAAAAACCAGGCCCCCAGTAAGAGACAGAAAAGTACAAGAGTGCATACACATAAAATTATACATTTTTTGAATATTTTCTTATTACGGAGACACATGCTTATTAAAAATCAAAACAAAGAATCAGGTCAAAGATTTCAAAATTCACCATCAGTTGTTAACACTATGAACACTGAAATCTATTCTTCTAGCCTAGGAGAAGGGAAGCTTGGCAAGTGTATATTTTCATATTTACAAAATGGGATAATGCTCTGTGATACTGTGAATGTAAAGCATGCCTTTTGTTCACATGACAGCATATAATTATTGGTCTTATAAGAATTCTTTCTTAAAGTTTTATGTCCTATTCTTTACTTCTTAAAAATATACTTTAGAATATTTTTAGCAAAGTAGCAATTGATAATCACAAATGTAGAGAGATTTTTCTTCTTGTATTTCTTTTTCCCTTGCTAGAGGAAATCATTGTTCTTCTCTAGACAATAACTTGGTGCAAGGAAATAAATCTAAGAACTGGCCCCATAGGGTGATATTTAAAAACAGAATCTTCTTGTGTTTTTGTCACAACACAGAGACCGTCCATCTATTTGCCTGTGTGTATGACCCTATTATAAATAGACTTCCTTCCCCATGAGAGTCTTCATAGAAAGAAAGGGCAAATCAGTCTCAATATTCATTAGATTCAGGATCTCTCTCTCCTTATGCTTGGCACTTTATTATCAATGTCAATCATGCCCTTGAATGCAATGTAGAACTTGTGTACCAGCTCACTGTGGTCCTATCTGAAAAGGTGTGATTTCTCTATTTAACTTTCTGTGGCATACGATAATGCTTGCATTTTGCAAGGAGACAAAGAGGCATTCTGCATGAAAGTAATTTTATTACTGTGTTAGTCTGAATACACCCTACTGAGTAAATGTATCTTTTTCCTGAGCCACTATCTTCATACAGTGATAAATGGTGAACTACCAACTAGACAGTACCACTCTCCTACATTAGAACTGAGATGATATGTTTAATGGGTAATGTAATAGAAGGGAAAGTGTTAGCTGACAAAAAAAAAGTTGTTGACTGGTGAGAGAGAGAGAGAAAAACCTACCATTGTCAAGCTGCAGGTAGACCAGATGGCTAACTTTCAGAACCAGGGGGTGAACCTGTGTTTGTAGCAGGACTGGGCAAGGCAGGAATCAGAATCCTCTCTGGGAAGCATTTCTATAGACTATCCTTCTATTTGCTAAGCAATCTACTTATGATATTTTATAGATTACAAAGGCCATACCAAAGCAGGGTCTGGTAAGGTGTCAAGCACACAGAACTTGCAGGTTGGTGTCCACCCCATGTGGAAGATGACAAATGAGGTATTTGCAGGATGTGAGAGGAGTCTTAGCTGGGTTAATCAAGAGGATAGCAGATGGACAGCAAATAGTTAGATGTGGCTCCCTTAAAAGGTTCACATTCAGAACAAAGGGTCAAGCCTGACATCATCATTAACACATCCAACAAGACGCTAGAATGAATAAAGGCAGGAGATGTAGGTGTCAGAGCATGAGTAACCAGCAACGCCACAATGTTTGTGTTAGCCTGGGCAGTAAGGCAGATAGGTGGTTAGAGAGTGATGGGGAAAGACTTGATGAAAGATTGGTGACACCCAGTGGGAGA
Organism: Rattus rattus; assembly: GCF_011064425.1. Taxonomy (NCBI): domain Eukaryota; kingdom Metazoa; phylum Chordata; class Mammalia; order Rodentia; family Muridae; genus Rattus; species Rattus rattus. The sequence goes on along the minus strand of NC_046168.1, from coordinate 74,784,517 downwards.
TTTCTACTTGCCGAGGGATGCTGCTCTTTTTCTTAAGACAATGAGATTTTTGTGGATGGCACAACAAGGCCAGTCTTACTGAATAGACAAACTTCCAGGAAGCTATCGGGGATTACTATGGAAAGCAAGGAGCTCATTAATTGGTTCTTACAATTAAAAAAAGGCAAAGATACGTCTTGTAATATTGATTACAGGAGAGAACGTTGGAAGGAACTTAAACAGCAGACAATAGAAATGGAGCCATGGAATTGTGGAAGAAAATAAAGTAACTCTTTATGTAGTGATGTGAGGTATTCTCCAAGGCGTTAAGTGAAAGGAGTCAGATTGCATAAAAGAAGAGGGATAAATGTTGGCATATGCATGCAACCTAGTATTAATGTTAATTGGAGGGAAGGTAGCCTGGGAAGGAGGCTTATGATTCCTGGTGCAGTCTTTTGATTGTATTTTTAAATGTAAAACAATTATAATTGTTCAGTTATTTTTTTTAATGTGTGAGTGCTTTGCCTACATCTATGCCTGTGCACCACACACATGCCTATGCACAAGGAGGCCAGAAGAAGATATTAAATTCCCTGGAACTGGAGTTACACACAGTTGTGAGCTGCCATATGGGTGTCAGGAATTGAAGTTGGGTCATCTGGAAGAGCAGCCAGTGCTCTTCCCAATGAAACAATCTCTCCATCACCAGGAATTATAATTTAATAAACTTAGTTATCTATTATCAACTAACCTACATGAGAGAGAAGTTTTAGAACTCTGTAATTCCAAGCTAGGTTTCCCTGAAAGCACGTGTTTTAACTGTAGCAGTGAGGGCTTTTCAGCTAGTATTCAGCAGCTCAACCATTCTGTTTGGTGGCAGAGCAGTATAATCTGTCACTCATATATGTTCTGGTCCAAGTGGGTGATGACTTATGAAAATGTGAAATTAGAGGAATACACTGGGACCGTGACATGCTCTGTGACATGGAATTCCGCCTTATTCTCATTAGCCATATTAGCCAGTTTAATGGAGACAAGAATAAGTAATCATTTTTAATCATGTTCTGGATGCCAATAATGGATGGATAATGTAACTCTTATTTAAAAACTGTTGTTATGACAACTGCAGTAAGCCCCGTGATTTTATACTAAAGGGTAGAGACTGTCTCAGGCCACCCAGCCACTCTTTCAAACAGGTTAGTTCTTTGGAGCTTTTTAAAACTTAAACTTCTGGATGTAATGTATAAATACAAAACCAAGCTGAGATCTTCCTCCCAGTGGGTTATTCATGAGACTGCTCTTGTCTGAGACATGCCAGTTTTCTCCTGTAAGAAAGAAAAAAAAAAAAAAAAAAAAAAAAAAAACAAAAAAACCCCTAAAACCCTAGAACTCTGTAGTACAGATTTCTCAGTTTCCCCGAAGCACCTAGAATTGGTTTTCGTTTCTTCCTTTGAATCCCAGGAATGAGTCTTCTCTTCTTAGTATAGCTCTACACATATGTCATTAAGCTGAGTCACTGTATTTTGCACCACTGTAGGCTTAACTATCATAGCTTTCTCTCAATGAGAGAATGAAACAATTATTCAGACCCCTCTGTAATGAAAGGATTTTGCCTAATTATGAAAGCACTAGGGACTGGGGATTTTTCTAAAAGTCTTGATTTTATTAAGGTTTACCAGTCAGGTGGATTTGAAGAAACAGCAGTTAAGAAATTATGAACACAGATACAATGTAAGATTCAAAGCAGAAACATGTGGCCCAGAGTTTTACATGCTGACACAAAACACTTTTGAAGGATAGTTTTTCCTCAGGTTTTGTATAGCATATTGTCTTAGAGGCTATTAGATTTTGGTGGGTTTTTAATCTGCCTTTTGAGTCGTGACTCCATGTTTACCCTTTTAAACATACATGTACATTACACATGCACAAACATTCTCAGTGAAAGCTACATTTTAAGTTGTCTCTGTTTCTCTCTAACACAATAAAGAAAGATGGATGGGAAGTGATCATTTACAATTGCTTGGCTCCCAGAGGCAGGATAATCTCTGATTAAAAGCTGGGAGCATGTAGCTCAGTTGAGAGATCAGTAAACAAGAGACCATTATAGCCTACATTGAACTTGAGACCATGGTATGTTCTAATCAGAAAGGAATGACTAACCACCATGTTCAAAAGGTCATCATCCAATAAGTTCCCTCCAGGGTTTTGAAGGCATCTGAAAAGCACCTGATGACATTCACTACAGACTCGTTTGCAAGGCTTGTTAGTATCTCCCAACTTGATACCACTCAAATGTCTCACTTCATGGGCCCAACGTGTGTGGACTACGCTCATAAAAAGACAAAGCAAAGTTGAAAACATCAGGGGGTTTGTCAAATGGATTCTTGGATGCAGAGACACAGCAGAGGGACTTGAATTCTCAGAGCATTTATATGTCCTTGTCTCCCTCTGCCAGACCCGTGTGTTTCAACTGCTACAAAGTTCTCTTCTCTTCTTGGCCCTGACTTTCCTTTCTGCTCTTTGAAAAGAGCTAAGTGAGAGAAATTTTGTCAATATTTAAATAAGTATGCAATCTGTCCTAGATACTTCATGAATAAGCCACAAGTTGAGTTAAGAAGCCTATGTTACAAATAGCAAAGAGTGGGATGCGATAGCCCCTTGCAGTGAAAGAATGATGGGCGTACAATGGAATCAGACATCTGTTTTTCACATGTCCCTTATGAGAGGACACAAGTTAGCATTACATTAGGGAAAACTTTTAGATGTGCTAGAGAAAAATAATCTACCACTCTGTGTGTGTGTGTGTGTGTGTGTGTGTGTGTGTGTGTGTGTATTCCTCTGAGGAAAAACCCTCAGAAGAAAAAGGCAAAACATAATAAAGATCCATAATATTCTATTGGCTAATATTCTGTTCTATTGGTTTACTGATTTGATCAAACCGATGTTATGGGGGATCTTATGAATTTTTCCTATTTTGATTTTTACCAGCATGAACGCAAGGTTAAGTTCCTTACCAGTTAACATGACACTCCTCAGCATACTGTTCAGAAATCCCTAAAGACAATTAGCTCTAATGATATCCTGTTTTTTAGAGTTCCTAAGGCTTGGCCTATGTGGTTTTTCTAAAGCCATGAATCAAATGCTGATTATGTTTTAGGAAATGATAAATGAAACGTGTAGATAAAATAGCTGGCTTTATATAGAGAAAGTATTAACAGTAAAAACACCAACTAGAAGAGATTCACTAAGAGAAAAAGTTCTTTAATGATTACTAGGTTCCATATATTCAGTACTTGGCAAGAACCTAATACAACATCCAGTGACTTGAAGTATTATCATCAGTGTCACCAAACAATGCCTGCTAGATATGTTAGAATCATTTTTTTCTCTCTTGACAATGTTTATGACTTCCAATCCAGTCTTGATTGTCTCATGGTAGCTTGAGCTTCTGATTATAGATTATGTACAGATGTACATCAGATACGGATTTCCAAAAGCCAAAGGGAAAAACATAGGTGAGAATCATGAGAGAGTTCTTTGGGTTTCTTAATAATTTTCCAGGTAAGGTATATATAGAGGGGCTGGTGGGATGGCTTAGTGTGTAAAAGCTCTTGCTCTTGCTGAGGATCTGGGTTTAGTTCCTAGCACCCATACAATGACTCACAAATACTCCTACCTCTAGTTCCAGGGTGTTCAATCCCTTTTTCTACCTCCTCAGACACTAGGCATGCACATGGGATGCATAGATGCACATAGATGCAGGCCAAACACTCACATACATAAAACAAAGTATATAAATGAAGGTATGTTTAAGAAGTAGATGAAACTCAAGTACAGAAAGTCAAAATAGCCTTAAGAGCTAGAATCTCACTAAATGCTATTTGGATGTGATATCTGTTTCTATTTTGAGATTAGAAATGTACTTGTATTTATTTAGCCATTGCCCAAAGAACAATAGCATTGATTAAGTTCATAGCTAATTAATAGTGTGAGAAAATCCAGAAAGGTTGGACATTTTCACAGGAGAGACCAGTTCAGTACTGCACAGAGAGACTCAGGCACACCTGCTAGTTAGTTTTACTCTATTTGGATGAAGACATCATGCTTTTTGATTAGAATATGAAAAGCTTAACTTTTGCTTTGGGACAGGTAACCAGGGAAGCAATGGGTTACTCTGAAGAAGCGATTGACCACCAAATGGTCTTTCTACAATCTTTTTAGGTTTTTCGGACACTTGGCTTATCTCACGGCTAAATGAAAATTTAGTTTAGCCCCAAGGCCCAATCTACTATTGCTCTCCAGAGTTCAGCTGGAGGTAGAGAGGAACATGTTCCATTTGATCCCCAAAACTAGGCTAGGAGATTTTTATGGGTGCAGATGGGTACCGACTCTAAGTCAACTCCAATAATAACCCTGGACTGTTGAGAGCTGATCTGATTCAAAAGGCTGCATTATCTAGGACTGAAAAAGGCCAGATGAATTCAGAACAGGTCAGTGGAACTACCAACCCCTTTGAATTAAGAATTATAAAAACATGGAAAATGTTACTGGACAAATAAATAAGTTGGAAGTATAAAGGATTTTGAAAACGCTGAGAATTAATAATGAAAAAATAAGTGTGTTAGAAAGAAGAGCTAAGATTTTTCCTGGGGGATTACGTCTTCTGCCTCCAACTGGGGGGAGGGATCGTTCCTTGCTACAGAGCACATCCAGAAGGTGATGAATATCTGGATTATTACATCCTCTGAGCAGGGAGGTAGGAATAGTTATCCGAACTCTCGGGTCTTTTACTCGTTTGCTGTTGCTGCCTGCCTGCGAGACTATGAGTTAGAACTGGGAATCGGAATCAGAGAGGGTCCCAGCCTGGAGCCCAAACTGACCCCACAGCATCTCTTCTGTAGATGGCTCAGGACTTTAGTTTTCGTGTGACATATTTCCACAAAAGGAAGTAACACATTTCTTCTCTCCCCCTTCTCAACCCTGATGGTATACCAGAGTACCCATCTTGGACCATGAGGTAGGCATGCGTTGCAAGGTGGTCTTCAGCCTAGGTGCCACACCCAGACTATGGCAAAAGTAAGTGTAGTCTCTGACACTGCTGCTCTCCTAGCAACCTCTCAGTTTCTTTCATGTGAGAGATAGATAAACTTGCATAAAAGTCTTATTTTCAGGACTTTGTCACTTTCAGTCAAAGATAGCGCCTGAATTTGGTCTCTCCCTAAAAGGCAGTTACTGCGGATGCCAAGTAGCAAGAAGCATATCTAACAAAGGGGGGTGGACCAGCCATCTTTGATGAGGTTGTCCAACACCCCAAATTGGCGCCCAACACTTTTCTTATATGGAAGGATTTGTTTTCTTTAGGCTCCCACAAGAGGCATTGACCTACCCTGTTTACTCCCCTTTTTAAACATACAGAGCTGAGCCATGATATATGATGATGTGTTTTCTCTTTCCATTCCTCAAACAGGAAATTTAAACCCTTACTTCACCAGTAACCAAGTGTTAATGTCCTTCTATTCAGGGCCCTGTCTGTATTAATGGTAGTTGGGAGAAATGAGTGACTGTAACTCTCAAATTCTGGGATGGTGAGATTGTTTAGAGGATAAAGGTACTTGCCATGCAAATCCCAACAGTGTGAGTTCAAATCCAGATCCCATGGCAGAAGGAGAAATCCATCTCTTCAGAATTATCACATGACTTCCACAATGCATCGCATGGTGACAAATGCACATGCATGTGTGCAAGCACATACAAACACACATACACACACACACACACAGACACACACAAACAGATAATAAGCAAGAGAAAGAAAGGAGGGAAGGAAGGAAAGAAGAAAGAGAGAAAAAAGAAAGAAAGAAAAGGAAAGGAAAGGAAGGAAGGAAGGAAGGAAGGAAGGAAGGAAAGAAGGAAGGAAGGAAGGAAGGAAGAAACCATCCCAGGGCAGGCTATGTAGTATTTCTGTGGGAAGCCAACAGCACCAGCAAAGCCACCCTTCAACTCTCGAGTTGCTGCAGTTCATTTGAAGTTCTTGGGATATTAAAAAAAATGAAAATCTGCTCTTCCAAGAAGTATTCTAAGCAAAGTGACATACTTGATGATAACATCAGACAAATGAGGGTTTCTAATGTAAGGAGGGCTCAAAGGGAGGATGAGTAAATCCCACTGAGAATGGGAAACAGAGTAGACATCGTGGGTGGATGGGGAGAGGGAACTGGGTGTGGGTGGGGATGGGAACAGGATGAATCAGGTAGGGGGAGAATGGAAGGAGAGAGTACTTGGAGAGACAACTAGAATGGAGGGGTGCATCTCAGGGATAAGCTAGAAACCTAAGGTAATGGAATCGATGCGGGTAAAGGATTAGGACACCAACTCAGTCACAAAACCTTTGATCTACAATTCGTCCTGCCTACAAGATTTGCTGGGATAAAGGTGGTACAGTAATTGTGGGAAGGTCCAACCAATGACTGGCCTAGCTTGAGACCTATGCCATGAGAGGAAGTCCACCTCTGACACTGCATGGATGGTCAAGAGCTGAGGCTAGATAGTCCAGAGACCCACGATAAAATCAAACACAAATGGAAAAAAATTCAGTGAAATGATTCCTAATGATATTCTGCTATACTCACAGATTGGCATCTAGGGCCATAGTCATCAGGCTTCACCCAACATCTGATGGAAACAGGCAGAGACCTACAGCCAAAGATTAAGTAGAGCTTTGGAAACCCTGAGGAAAAAGGGGAGGAAGGATTGAAGGGGTCAGAGAAGTCAAGACTCCACAAGAAAACCATGAGAATCAACTAACCTGAGCCCAGAGGAATTCACAGAAACTGTCTGGCCAACTAGGGAGCCGGCATGGGACTGACCTGGGCCCTCTGTGCATATGTTACAGTTGTCTAGTGTGATCTTCTTGTGGGACTCCTAACAGAGGGAGCAAGACCTGTCTCTGACCCTATTGCTTGCCTTTGAGACCCTTCTTTCTCTTGGGTTTCCTTGTCTAGCTTCAGTAGAAGAGGAGGTGCCTAGTCTTACTGAAACTTGACATGGCTGGTTGATATCCATCAAGGCCTTCTTTTTCTGAAGAGAAACAGAGAACGAGTGGATGGGTGGGGTGGGGGTGGGAGGAGGGACAGAGGAGAAATTGTGGTCAAGACATAAAATAAAAATAAAGTAAAATTTTGCCCAAAAAAAGCATTCTAAACAAAATGGCATACCTGATGGTATCAAAGAAGTGAATGCTTCCAATGTGAGAAATTACTCAGTAACTCCACATGACATCTGACTGGGAGAAAAACTTTCAGGTTTACACTCCCCGTGTGCAAATGCTACCTAAGCTAATTCTCTTATCTTTCCTGGTAATGAATTTAGGGAATCAGACCTGGGACTGAGTTTGAAAATTCTGTGAGCCTTTAGAGAAACATCAGTCATGACTTGAGTTCTGGCTGCAAGTGACACATAGGAGGTTGTTTATCTGGATCTCACATGAAAGAGACTGAGAGGCAAGGCCACCCAGGACTGTGACAACAGCAGCAGTGTCAGAGACCACACTTACGTTTGCCTTATTCTGTATGTGTCATAAAGACTGAAGACTACCTTGCAATCCATCCCACCTCACAGTCCTGGATGACGGCTCTTCTCTACGATCATTCTGAGCATTAGGAGGGGAAGGCAAAGAGGAGAACTGTATTTACTCCCTCACAAAAGGAGTCCCTGAGCTCAACACAAAACTCCTCTTCATTCAGTTCATCGGCCAAGATGAGTCATGCCCTAGGAGGCCTGAGAGGGAGGTTGAGAAATGCCATCTTTCAGCTGGAGAACAGTCTAGTGTATCCTGTTCAAATAAGTTGAAGGTTGCTATTACAAAGAAGTATGGAGGAGAAGGTTGTGGCAGACAACTGGCAGTGTCTGCTCTAAGGAGCCTACACTCACATCCCACACCATGCCACAGCCATTAAAGAGCCCTTTAGCTTTTAGCCTCTGAGTCTATTGGATCAGAAGTTCCCACTGTCAGCCCGCCCTCATTTCAACCTCACATTTTGTTTTCCTTGCTTCTTGGAGATCAGTTATAGCTTTGCGACAGTGGCTTACCTTGAGCTCCTCTCAGCCACAGGTTGGTCCTGATCTGATCATCCATATGTTAGCAGAATGCAAGGCCTGGAATCTTAGAAATAAGATACCATGTCAGTTTTGCTATTCTCATATGGGACTCGACATCTGGTTTTCCTTAAGGACCTTGTCCCTGGGTGCTTACCCAGTTCCAGTATTAACATCATCATAATAGAAGAACAAAGACATATCTTTTTCCTTCCTCATGATACCTGTTGATGTCCGGCTGCTGAGCTGTGAGCTTGTCTCTATCTCAGACCTCTGCTTCCTCTGTGAGCACAGCCCAACGCACAGCTCCGTGGATTAGTGTCTCCCTCCGCAATTGTTTTGGTGGACTATCTTTCTAGGTAAAAGTTTTCTCCAGAACAAAGGTTCCTCTAGGCAGCAGGTTGTAGTCTCTCTTGATCTTCTACTGAGTGCTTTAATCATTTAACACTTTCCATCCCAGTTGGTTTGGAGTCAGCCCTGGAAAGGGTGGGAAAAATAAAGGCCCACATGAGAAGAACACAGGGTCAAGGTCAGAGGGGAGGGGGCTGGGATGCTGGATTCATGTAGGGAGAAAAAGTAGGGCTGGCTGTCCAGGTAAATAGTTTATACCTGCTGCCGGGAGGGACCGGCCGCTTGATGTCCTGTGTCCTGGTGCAGGTCTGAGCTTCAGCTGGGTAACTCTTTGCTGTTCCACTTGCCCTCCATGGCAGTTTCTTTAGTGGCCAAGAAAAGTTGAGTTATGACGGTGTTTCTGGGCACTTCTCAAAAAACCTTAATCGTGCCTAAAGGTGCTATATGAGCATTATCTGTAAGTGTGGTCTACTAAAAAAGTTGAGAATCATGTGAGTGGAGAATTATAGTCATCTTTATTTGATTTAGATAAAAAAGTATTTGATCAAGACTTTCCACAAGCTTGCCTGTGATTGTCTTGAAGCAGGGGGTAGGGGAATGTAACATTTTTGAACTTGATTGAATTTAGCATATCCAATGGGTGCTGATTAGTGAGTCATCGCATCTAATGGGGTCACTCAGCTCGGTCCTTGCCTAATGAAGACATAAGAAGTATGCTAGTCGAGGTTTTAGATCCCACTCAGTTGATAGCAATAGCTGAGAGAGGATTGGTGTCTAGGAACATCTCAGTGATCTGAAGCAAAGAACAGAACCTGACGGCAGGACAGTTCATGGTGGATAAATGGTGTCTACCTGCGTTGGTGTCACACAGGCCAGGCAGGCACTGTAACTGCAGGGACTTAAATATCATTGTTTTCTCTCTTTCATTCACTCGTTCAACAGATAGTTTTCAAACTCCCCCTTTGTTCAGTGCTGGAGCCTTACAGACAAGCAAGAAATAATCTCTTTCTTTATGGAAATAATTACAATGTTGCAATAAAGGATGACACTGACAATGGCAGAATAAATTAGTGTCCGCAGCAATGTGTCATGTTCACAATTAGGGAAGCTTACCCGGGGAAGCTGACAGAGAGGCTGAAATGTGAAGGGTGGATATGAGTTGGCGTACTATACAATGGGGGAGAGGAGAGCATTTTCCAGGAAGAGGGTGCAGGTTTAAAGCTCTTCAGGTAACACTGCAGGTATGGGAGTAGGTTTGTTAAAATTGTGGTGTAGAGGGCGTGGGGTCATTAATGAGGCTAAAATTGGAGAGGGAGGAGTTGGGCGGGTGTCGCAAAGTTTCGAAATTCACTTAGAGCTTGGATACTGTTTTTGTGGGACGGCAAACCCACATTTGAATGTGGGTGCAGGAGGAAGATTCAGAGGGGACAGCTGAGCAGAAAGGAAACCATTTTCCATTTGGAGGAGCATGTGTTTGGGAAGGAACTAGGTGTGTCCACTTTTGCATTTGTTGGATTCGAGGCCATCAGAACTTGTCTATGTGGCTGATGTCTGGTAGCCAATTGGATATAAGAATTTATAACGTAAAAGAGAAGTTCGACTGAGCATATAGGTTTGGGAAGAAGCCATGAGAGACAGTGAAGGAGCGAATTTGACTTTCATCTGTGTTCCTAAAAATTAAGAGATGTTTGTTCTAGATTCAGATGCAGAATGACACAGGGGGCCGAAAGCTCTGGCTTTAACCAGCTCTGACCAGCTCAAACCATTCAAGACACACAAGCTTAGCTGAAGGATCTGACTTACGTCTGAGTTTCAAATTCTTCATATTTAAGTCGTGGGTATAATAACGTTATCGCACGTCAGTTTTTCAATTAAAAAGTTTTGTGTGCATATGTGTGTGTCCATTGAGGCTAGAGTAGGTTGTTGAATCCCCTGGAGCAGGAGTTACAGGTGGCTGTGAGCTGACCAATGTAGGTGCTGTGGACTGGACTTGGGTCCTCTGAAAGAGCCGCAAGCACTCTTAGCCACAGAGGGTCTCTCCAGTCCACAGCACTTGTGTAAGAACAAAATAAGACGGTGTGTATAAGAGTTCAGTAGTAAGCACTGTTATTCAGGTTGTGTTTTACTTGTGTTTGTATGGACTCTCTTTACTAGGGTCAGAAACACTGTTTTCCTCTGAAGAGGGACTGAAACTTCATCGCACTTGAAGCTCTTGGGATCAATCTTCTTACTATACAGGAGGTTCAGATAGAACGTTCAAAGGCCCAAAGGACTTCCGGAAGAACGAGGAGTTAGAATTACCCTGTGGGAGAAATGGGATGAAATCGCAGCAGTGGCAGAAAAACTGACCTCAGCCCAATGTTCTGGAATCGTCTAAGAAGCAGGGCTCTCTAACAATAGAAAAGTTTGGCTCCCTCACTCCTCCATCTCTAAATCAGAGTCCCCATGATTGCGATGGGAAGAGTCCTTTCTTGTTACTGGGGGGATGGAAACAGATGTCTTACAAACTGTCAGGGTCTAGATGATCTGAGCAGGCTGTACAGTTAGGGCCTAGGGACTTCAGCAAAGCTCATGGGTGGGAGTCTATGGACCTTACGCTAGAACAGGCTCACACTTATCCTCTAACCATGAAAGGGATTCTCTTTTTCTCTGGGTGGGTTGAGTCTAAGACGTTTCAGAGAAAAACACCTCTTACACGCGGTGGTATTCTACACCTGCCTGGCATCTGGCATCTGTGTCCCATAAGACAGAGCCCAGGGTCAGGGGTGAAGGGAACACACTCTCAGGGTGACGTTGTGAGGTCTTGTTTTCCATCGGCCTCTCTGGTCCCTGAGAAGCATCATTCTGCCCCATCTCACCAGCTGAGAAGTCCCCCCACCCCCAGCCTTCTCTTCAGGGTACAGCTCCAGGAAAGACACGGTGCTAAGTAATAAATTAGAGGAGGGCATGATTTTCAAATTCTCCCCCAGCCTGGGTTTATTTCCTGGTAGTAAAATGGAAGGAAAATAGAGCACACCACTGTGATTTATGGGCACCCTTCCCTTCAGAGCTTTTCTAGTTGCATCTCTGTGCTGGGCTTGACATTTATGATGCAGGGTATTAATATCTTGGAAGAGGAGCTGTTGTGCTAATTATTCAGACCTGCTCTGACAGTGAACTGGCGAGCAGCACTCATATGTCAGATCCCATCTATGCATTAAGTCCTTCGGCTAAAATAGGTGGGAATTACAAGGCACCCCGGGCTCTAGATGTAGAGATTTCACAGGCCGTCTGTGCGCTGTATTAGTAAATCAAACCGGATGAGGCTGCTTGAGAAGCGAGAAGTACCTGCCTGATAAATAGAAAACGCAGGAAAGCCTTTGAATCAAGATGTGCCAGGGACACGCCAACAAAAAGGGAACACCGAAGTCTAAGAACTAGCTCTTCTGAATCTAGAAGGGAAAACATTTTCATCCCCCTCCAATTCTTCAGGTGTCAGACATGCTGCTTCCGGTAGCTATTTGTAATATTAATCATTTTAACAGTATCAAACAGACTGGGTTTTTACACTTGATAAATTTTTGATGTTGGACCTTTGAAAAATGCAGTGGTGTAATTTTTTTCCCCTCGAGTTTTCTCCCCAGAAGCCAGTGTTAATTTGCAGATGCCAACACATGACTAACGATTTTATCTGAAAAGATTAATACACATTAAATGAACACGGGATGGAGGACTCACGGCTAGAGAGCCTTCCTGCATGAGACACGCTGGGCTTTGCGAATCTGATGGACAGGCTCACTGCGGTCTCCTCACAGGTTGGCTGTTAATTGGCCAGCCAGTCAGTCTGTTGAACCTGGTCTGCTACTTCTTCTTTGCTAAAGAATACCAACTTCGTTCAAAGAGGATGGTGCTCAGCCCCAGTTAATAAACTGTCTGGCTGTCAGTAATGGTGAACTAAATTTTCTTGCCTGTGATTGGTTTCGAGAGGGAAAATTATCTTAACTCTGGCCTGTACAGTGTAGGGAGGAAACTGGAAGGTTGGAGAAGGAAGAATGGGTCTGGAAAAAAAAAGTACCAAGAGGTAGCCATGTGGGACCTTTTGCTTTCCGACAATGTCCTTCCTCATGTTGGATATGGCACCTGGAACCAGCAAACGTGTTAGCAGCTGAGGGGAGACCACAGCCAGCGCTCACTTGGAAGAGCAGCAAGGTGGGCTCTCAATGACATCATCAAGTCAGAGTACCCTAAGTAGCTTTTTTTTTTGGTCAAGGTTGGAATGTAACATCACCAACACCATCAATTTCTTAATCTTGGTATTTGCTGAAGAATTTTCTTAACACTACTGTGTGGTAGGAAGATATTACAGTGAAAATTTTCAAAACAAAAAAAATACAAAGTGAAAGATTCCTGCAGAAGTAATTTCTAAGTTTTAAATGTCATGCTATTCTGGGTGGGATAATGAAATCTCAGGAAGACACACTTGGGATGTGGCTCGCACCTCTGCCCAGCGTACCTCATGGAAACAGTCACCCGACGTGCGCCTTTCTGACTGGTTTCTCCACTTGATTTGGTCTCAGTTACTCCATTCATGTTTACGGATAGATACTATTTTACATTCATTTTCACTGTGTGTAATCTACATGCTTCAATACCTTAGAAAGCTATATATTTAAAGTTATGTATATTTATCTGTCTGTCAGTCTGTCTGTAAATGTGAGTGCAGTGTCCTTGGAGGCCAGAAGAGGTCATTGGTCCCTCTGGAGCTAGAGTTACAGATGGTGAGAGCTGCTGGACACAGGTACTGGCGACTGAAATTGGATTCTCTGAAGAGCAGTACACAGTAAACCACCGAGTCATCTTCCCAGCCCCAACACATTTTTTTTTTAAAAATGTGTTTACGGAGGTGGCCCTTGAGCCCTGGTGCCAGTGTGGAGGTCAGAGGAAAACTTGTGGGGGATGATTCTCTCCTTTCACCATGTGAGCACTGGGAATGGAACTCAAGGAGCAATCACTCTTACCAGGGGGGAGCCACCTCCCCATCTCGAAACACACACTGTTTCTGAAACGAGTTTTCACTACATATCCACGCTAGGTTTGAACTCAAGATTCTCCTGTGTGTTACTGTGCCCAGCCATAAACTACCAAGCATTTTCCCCAAGTCCCTTCAACACGTATGTTAGATGGATGTAGGACTAGAGAAATTCCCTTTGAACTTTTCTGTCATATTTTTGATTTCTTTTTGCTCGTTTTGGTAGATTTTCTTGATTTTTTTTTTTATCCTTTTTGTTCATCTCAGACCAAAGTGGATTTTGTTTGTTTGTTTCTTCGTTTGCAACTACACTTTCTATCTCTAGCAGTTCTTTCTAGTTCCTTCTTAAAAATAATAAACCTGTTTTTGTTTTACTTTGCTTTCCTGTCATTGAGTTCACATTTAACGAGCACCTATTTCGATGCCCTAGGCTGATGTAAGAGGTCTCTCCGAAGGTCCTCCTAAGGAGATGTAGGGCGTCTCCTCACGTAGACACATCCACTGTGTTCTGAATTAGGTAAAACTAGACTCTTCCTGAGTGCCTGGACTGGTGTGCCCACGAAGTGTGTGTCAGAACTTTTCCTGGATCTGAGTCAGCCATATTAACCTGGTGTCTTTTGGGTGGAGTCAGTCTTTCTGTTTAACACCCAGCTCTTAGAAACATCCTGTTGCATGCTGTCCAACAGGGCAGATGGCAACCTCACTGAACTCTCCTGGCATGGGTTACACTTCTTTAAGGAGTATGGGTTTTCTTAATTTACAGACAAGATTTGCCCTGCTAAGGCATTTAGAGGGATGATTTCTCGACAAACCACGCACAGTCTTATTGTAACTACCACAATCAAGACAGAACTGTTTCATAACCCCCACAGTTTCCTTGACTCCTCTCTACCATCTCCCTGCTAGGCTGTGGATTTCCTCAGGTGTTCAGCATCAATCTTTGGAGTGTTACTTGGGTGCCCACCCCATCCCTATAGCCCTGCACATCCCTGTAGCCGCTCATAGGCTCCCTAGGGACTGAGTGGGACGCTTAAGCACTGTGGGTGGGCCTAATGTGCTTTAGGACAATGGGTGTGGAGCAGGAAGGCTGCTTGTTTGGCAGGCCAAATTCCAAGGTCTCTGATTACTGTTGAGTCAAGGGTATAGGAATTCGGTGGGAGGGGCCTACCTACACCGGGTACTTCTTAAGGCATCAGTCGGCTAATTACTGCAAACATGGATCTTCGCCCCGTCACTCCTGACTTGTTTTCTGTATTCTACAAATGTAGGCTCTCCTGGTCCTTTCCTGAGGTAGAGAAATGGTTCCACCTATGGTAGACTTTATAAGACCCAGCCCTTTGCCCTGGATTAGCCACTAATCTAGCCTATCTTTATCATTGCCAAGAAATTCATCAAAAAAGTATTTCTGTTTGATGGCTTTCTTCCTGGCCACAGCGATAATCTGCTTTTACTCCCGCCTTATTTCTTTATTGTTAATGCCATGGGACTGTGAGGGAGTCAGGGAGAACATATACACTTGGTGTGCTGGCCAGATCAGAAGACTTAACGTCCAGGTTGTAAGAATATGGTCGCATTACATGTTATTTTCTCAAGTGAAACATTTCTTCAGGAAGCCATGTGCCTGGTACCCGTGAACAAGCCCCACGACTCACACTTCTTAGGCCATGTATTTGAACTCTACACTAGAGTTTCTTAGTTGCTTTAAACTTTAAAGTAAAATAAAGTTCTTAGCAAAAGAAAAATCAGACTCCCATAAGGAGCTTTGGGAAGTGTCTTAAAGACACTTGGAGGTGGTTTGGAGACGTTCAGTGTCGTTTTAGGTATTCTGTAAAATGACCTTTTAGTAGCTTTGCTTAGTAATTTGTCATAACGCGTGACACATATGGAAGAAGCTACAATTTTAATTTTTGCCAGGTGAAACCTGGGGCAAGGTACCTTGATGTGGTTAATAGATAAACTCAGAAGGAGTCAAGCACCATATTAACATCTACTCAGCTGGTGAGCTGAGTAACCGACCTGGCTGGCGCACCCCTGTGTGTGCACCAGCTGCCCTGTTATTTGCATGTTCCTTGGTTCCTGTCCACTGGTGGACAGTAGGGTACACACACCAACTTACTACTAGAACTTGTGCTTGGGCATGCCACCTCCCAGGAGAGTTTTCCAAACAATTCCCTGTCTGACATCTGAAGGGGATGGGGCAGATTGGGTATCCTGTAGACTACACCCATAGAGGATGGTCTCAGGTTCTTCTCTTTGGATGAGGACTTCCACAAGTTAAATATGTGTGCCTAGGAATTGATAGTTAAATCTTTTCATATTGAATGCACACAAGGACTCATGAAGGCCTGTGTGCACGCGCGCGTGCGCGCGCACACACACACACACACACACACACACACACACACACACACACACACACAGAGTAGTGTCCAGTGAATATTTCAAATTTTATGTGCCTACTTTTACAAGTCGTACTCTTTGCAGCAGTAGTACTCACTTAAAGGCATCGACAGACAAGGTACTTAGGAGAATTTCCTCAGTCTTCCTCCTGAGTGCCCGCTTGACTTTACTTGTTACTTCTGTTAAGGGTCGTATGTTGCACTTAGAATCTTGCTGAAGTGACCAAGGCCTCACAACCCACGCCTTCAGTCCTGGTGCTGCAGGCGGAGCACACAGTTCTCTCTGAGGCCAGACAAGGTTATACAGCGAGACCCCATCTAAACATTTAAAAAATTAATCTCTACTAAAATGGATATAAAATAGACAATATAGAATGGCTTACCTTGATGCAGTAATTTACATATTTTTATCATTCTTCATTGAGAATTTCATGTATGTATACAGTATATTTGAATGTAACACCTCCCAGCTCCCAGCTCCTCCCAGAATCCCTTTTCCTCATCCCAGCCAACTTCAAGTCTTCCCCCAGTCCACTGAGTCTAATTGCTATGGACACATTAGCACCAACTTTTGAAAGAAATTCTTTAAAAGAGGACAATTAATCTAAAAATAAAACCAAAACACTCATCTCAAATTGTAGGTTGAAGATAAGAGTTTCCCCATTTGGTCATCTCGTTCTCTTTCCTTCCTTAGAAACTCAAACAGAGGTAGACAGGTGTGGTATGACATCCCTGTAGTCCAGCACTAGGGAAGCTGAGACAGGAGGATGGCAAGTTCAAGGCCAGTCTAAGTTTCTTGTGAGACCCCATTTTCAAAGAAAAAAAAAGATGAATGGGTGAATAAATAAAGAAGTAATTCAAGGGGACTCCAGTAGCAGGATGGGCCTGTTTCCACAGGGAGGGAGGGAGGGATGATAGGCTGTCAATCAAGTCCCTTGTGAAAGGCTGGGCCTAGCTGGCCCGTGGTGGGTGGGTGTCAACCCTCTCCCAATCCTACCGCCCTTGCTTTTATATTGGTCTCTGCTAGAATCTCTCTCTGTTCCTCCTTCTCTAGAGAACCTAGGCATGATACACAACCAAACGGTTTATTGAATAGCTGAGGTGGTAAGTAACTTGACTGCCATCTTGCCGATGGTTGGTTTTATGCAGAACTCGTGTTTGGGTTATCTATCCTTTCACACTGAAGTCTAGCTCAGGTCTTTCCTTAATGTCAGTGATGGCTAGAAGCTGCCAAACCCTTTTACTAGTTCAGTTTTCCTCACCCTTTACAGGCATGAAAACCCCAAACACACCCCCCTCTTTACATAAAAAGACAACTCAGCGGTTTTTTTTTTTTTTCTTTTTCGTTTTGGAAAGCACGAAATTATCTGCAATCATAAGGTGAGGTCATTGCAGCTCCCCTACCCTGGCTCAAGTTCCACACCTGACCCTGCCCACCCAAACCAGCCGTTCCTGTTTCTTCTATGACTCATTATGTCATGATGGCACTTTGGACACCCGTGCACTGGCCTCTGCACGGGGCCTACTGCTGGGTACCCGTGAGTGACTCCTCCCTGCCCTTGGTGATGCTTGGCAACCCTCCAGCAGCCACCCTCTCTGGAATTAGGTTCTGCTGGTATGGCCGGCCCTGTGATTGCATATTAAGTCACCTCATGCAACCAGAACTGCGAAGTCTCAGATCAACAATGGGCAGACGGGGGAGGAGCGTCCAGAAAGCTGCTAGTAGGATATTCAGGGAGGTGCCCAGTGAGTTTGTGAATAAGACAAAGAGGGTGGGGCTGACAGGAACTCGCGGGGGAAGAACTGTAGAACTGGATAGAGAGGTACCTCACACAGGTCAAGGGAAGTTGAGGCTTTTGGAGGCTGAGTTAATATTAAGGCAGCCACATGTGAGCCTAGAAGTAAGCAATGCAAAAAGGCTGTCCGCGAACTGCACGGTGCTCTCGTCCCGAGTCACTTGCATAGGCTACTGAGACTGTTTTTTGTTTGTCTGTTTGTTTTGTTTTGTTTCTCCCACTGTGGCTCCTCCCTTCGGCCCATTTGTCCAGGGAGTGTGGGCAGCTATGTCCAAGCCTAAAGGAGGGTAGAGAGACCTGCACTGCCCTCTAGCTGTCAAAGCAGAAACTGCAACAACAACCCAGCCGCCGCTCGGGGGATAGCTGATAAACCTTTTAACATTTGGAAAGTTCTGTTATTTGATGGGGTTCAAACAAAGGTCAGTGATAAATGACAAGGGACCATTCCCTATCTTGGGTCTCTCAACACATGCTGTAGACAGCAGATGAGTCTATAACATTCCTTGTTTTTCTCATCCTCAAAGTGTCCCGCAGCATGGACAGAAGCAGCCAAAGGTGAGGAGATCCTCTGCCTCCCGCACAGCAACCTAACTTCTCCTTTCCATTTTCTTCTAAAGCACAGTTCTCTATTTTAGCATCCCCCTGTTCCCAGCCTTACCCACGGGGCAGCCGCATGGAGCCGGAAGGCAGGGCGAGCTTAATAAATCCATGCTGAGCTCTAATGTTTAAAGCTAAGTACTGACACCTGTCTTCCTGTCCCTAGGTCCGGAGCTGGCTGCATTTCCCTCTCAGGGAAGCTTCACACCCAGGTGAGAAGGTGTATGAGTGTATGAGGAGGTCCAGAGTGATTATCCTGTGTGTGTGTGTGTGTGTGTGTGTGTGTGTGTGTGTGTGTGTGTGTGTGTGTGTGTGTGTGTGTGTGTGTCTGCAGTACAACTACTATGACAACATGGAGAGAAATTCTTCACAGACCCCTTAGTCTTGTGTTTAGTTTGTTTTGATGGGGGTGGGGAGTCATTGAGTCAAGATGTTTACTGTGGAGGAGGCTCAGTGGATAAAGCAGTTGCCATGTAAGTGGGAGGACATGAGTTCAGTTTTCCAGAACCCACATCGAGTCAGACTGGATAACATGTTTCCAATCCTAGCATTCCTACTCCGAGATGGGAGGTGAGACAGGAGACCCTCAGAGGCTCCTGGACCAGCAAGCCTGCCCTGCATTTGAATGAAAAAAATAAAGAAAAAGACAAAGAACATGACTGTAGGGTGGAGGAGAGAGCTTATTATAGACATGTGGGAGAGCATAGCTAGAGGCAGGGACACCTGGGAGAGTCCAGAGTGGACATGAGCAGACTGAGCTGTGCTCCGTGAGGAGAGGGGGAGGGGAAGGCAGAGGGGAGAGAAAGGAAACCAGGAGCATCCGCAGGAGGTCCAAAAGGGAGTAGACGGAAGGAACAAGTAACCAAAATGGTTGGACTCTATGGGGAAGAGCATCTGGGAGGAGGGCAGCGCAGCCATCTAGGCTGGAGAGTTCAGGGTTAAGGAGTGAGGGGAGTAAGGATGGGGTAAGGATGTAAGGATGGGGGCAGGGGTGTACCAGCCAGGAAGACCCTGTAACAAGTGGGGGCTGAGGGAGGCAGGGAGAACCTGGCTGCCAGGTCTGCTTTGATGTGTTCAGTAGGAAGCTCAGCCATTTGTCCCAGGTTTGAAACCTATAGATAATAAATACATGACAAGTGATGACAAAATCTTCTCTCTGACTACTTCCTGCTGACCCTGAGGCAACATTGTTGGGGGCTGGGAGCTGTTTAAAGAAGCTGGAATTCTGGCCAAGTCTGGGAAAAACTGGTTGTTTGAGTCATTGACCAGGCTCTGCTGGACATTCTGAGGCAAGGCACCCGCAGTTTGGAGCAGACTGTGACGCTGGACCACCTGGTGCTAGCCACTTTGAAGCTGTCTAGGATGCAGATTTTGAGGTGGTACCTAGAGCTGGCTAGTGGCTGAAGCCGTCTGCAGCTGACTTGCAGTCTGCTGGGACTGACTGAAAAGGGAAGGAAGGTAAAGTTAAGGAGTTTAAGGGTAAGGTCTTCATCGTGGGTGTATATTAAAAACTTCCAGGCGTATGGGGGTTTGGGGAGGTAAGTCCCAAGACCAGGAGAGAGAGGAGGGAGAGGGAAGGGGAGTAGGGGGGAGGGAGGGAAGAGGAGGGGAGGGGGATGGGAGGGGAGGGGAAGGGGGAGGCGAAGGAGGAGGGGAAAGGGAAGGGGGAGGAAGAGGGGAAAGGGAAGGGGGAGGAGGGGGAGGGGAAGGGGAGAGGGAGAGGAGAGGGAGAGGGAGAGGGAGAGGGAGAGGGAGAGGAGAGGAGAGATCCACCCTCAGGAATCAGTCAGTAGGGAAACTTAGGCTGTTGGTTGACAGGCCAGGCGTTCTTAACCTGTCTGTTTGACCTGTGAGAGGTGGATCCAAGGCGATTCCCTGACGCTTACAAGATTTTTTAAAAAAGTTTTTAAAGACATAAAAGTTTTACATGTCAGCATTACCACTGTTTGTAGCCTGTACTGAGATCTACATTGTAGAAAAGGTGGTAGGCTCAATGCTTTGAGTCATGATAAAAGCTTTGGGACACAAAAATAATTCTGGGTTAAAAGCATTGACTTTGCAGAGGGCTGGATACACATGTCAGACAGGGATGTTTTTAGTACAATGAGAAGTAATGTTTAAAGTTTATACTTAGAAGACACCCAAAGGAAAGGTAAAAATTTGAGCTTGTGACTATGATAACTGTCGTCGGAGGTTAACCTAATGGCACTGAATAAGAGGCCCTGTCTCAAGCAAGGCAGCCGATGACAACCAAGGCCTGAAGCTGTCTTCTGAGGTCCATACTCGCTTGCCAAGGGACTTGTGTGCCCCACTGTTTCACAGGAAGGACGAGTGTGCACGCACACCCAGAGGTCTTTAAAAACAAGAAACACTACAAGGTGGAGTGAAGGACAGTAGGGAGGAAACAATGTTGAACTGGTCAGGAAAGAGAGACGGCGGTGAACTGAGCACTGCTACGTCCTCGGGACCGCACGCAGTTACATCACTCTCCCAACAGCCCAGCAAGGGATGTCTCTATTGATTTCTTTCTGCAGATGGGAGAGCAGTAGCCAAAGCCATGTGACTTGATGAGTTGAGATTAAAATCCTAGCCTCTGCCCTTCCAAAGCTTGTGCTTTCCCTCCTAACGGAAAGCAAAAAACCCCCAACCATTTCTACGTCCTGAAGAGAACCATGCTATTTTACTGCTAAAGAAACTCGCTCATCTCCCATTCCTCTCCTTCCAGTGCCTTCCTTTCTCAGCAGACGACAGATCTCCCAGAGCTGTCCAAGGTAGATGTAGGATGCTTACCTGTTTTGGTAAACAGAACACCACCCACACAAGTCCCCAAGCCAGCATCTGGTGCCATGTTAATGACTCACTGTGCAGGTTAGTTTATGTCTACTTGACACAGACTAGAGACAGCCTAGGGACTGCTGCCATCAGATTGGCGTGAACACAAGTCTGAGGGGGGATTTGACTCATTAACAATTGGTACAGGATGGTCCAGCACACTCAGTGGTGCCATCCTTGGTCAGGGCCTGGAAAATATATATATATATATATATATATATATATATATGTGTATATGTGTGTGTGTGTGTGTGTGTGTGTGTGTGTGTGTGTGTGTGTGTGTGTGTAAGCCATGGGAACAAGTGAGTAAGCAACACTCCTCCATAGCTTCTACTTTAAGCTCCAGCATTGAGTTCCTGCCTCGGTTTCCCTTCTTGATGAATTACAACCTGTAAGCTAAACAAACACTTTCTTCTGAATGCAGTGGTCTTCCCAGTGATGTTCCTAATTCCACACTGCACACGGCTACTTCACTAAATAGGACAGCTACTTAGCACACATCAAATAGACCCCAAGCTTTCACACTAAAGTCCGAACTTGTCAGTAGGGTCACCAGGCCCTCTGTGAGTGAATTCACTTCTAATGATCCCACTGGGATCCTGAGTTCTCGTTGGCCCCTGTACTTGGCTCAGAGGCCTCCTGTATGTACTTGTGGATGTACCAAGGGTGAGACGCCTGATGTGTTATTTTGTGGAATTTACCTCACACCTTCCCATCGACCTTGTTTCTGCTTCCATCTGTAAGATGACTACCATGTTGCGCCATGAGCTTCTTTTGTTTTGTAGTTTCTCCTTCTCCCTCTTCTCCTCCTTCTCCTCCTCCTCCTCTTCCTCTTCCTCCTTCTCCTCTTCCTCCCTATCCTCCCTCCTCTTCCTCCCCATCCTCCTTCTTCTTCCTCCTCCTCCCCCTCCTCTTTCTTGGTTTTCCAAAACAGGATTTCTCTCTCTATGTAACAGCCCTGGCTGTCCTGGAACACACTCTGTAGACCAGGCTGGCCTCAAACTCATAGAGATCCACCTGCCTTTGCCTCTGGAGTGCTGGGATTACCACACCTGACTTTAGTTTATAATTCTTAATAATCTAAAATGTAAATGCTTGATGGTGACTCTACTGTCTTATTCATTACTGTTTCCCAGGGCTTAGGTCAATGCTTGGCCTGTAGCAAGTGTTAGAACTTATTGTTAAATAAATACATGACTCGTTTGTCTCAGGATTCTTAAATCTATTCTTCATCAGTAGCCTACTGTGGCGTACATGTGTGTCTTTCTTGGGAAATTGAAAATAGAAAGGTTGACCATCAAGGCTCAGAGAGTCAGCCGAATGAGGAACTGGGAAGAAGAGAGAGTCAGAACATAGATGGAGAAGCCTGGGAAGGGGATCGGGGATCATGTCTGGGTCCTGAGCCAAGATCTTCAGGGAATGTTTCTTGATGGGGTCTTGTCACTACACGTGGAAGGAAATTCCAAATTGGCAGAAAAGCATGGGAGGCAAAGAGGCAGTGCCCAGGGAAGGGAGAGGAAGCTGTGGACAGGGACTTCAACCCAGCGCTTTTCATAGATTTTAGTCGCCCTTGACTTTGCTTTGAAAGTAATGGCGATCTTATCCATCTTCAAGGTGGAAACTATTAAACCAAAATTCCGAGTTTTTCCTGCTATTTGATCTTTCTTGCATGTGTACTACTTCCACGCTAGGTAATATACATAATAGATTTGATATGTTTTAGTTGTGAGCCTGCCCTTTAGTGGCTGAGCCATCTCTCCAGCCTCACAGTAGATTTTAAAATGGCCAGAAACTCCCTCCCTGGACACGTTGGCCTCTCCATTTTGCTAAAGTTTTATGTAAACATTCGAATGGAAATTTAAAATGCTAGTGGTTAGCACAGAAAAATATTCACTGAAAATTTACTATATACAAACGTTCGAGCCTTGAACATCATACATGGATTCTGAGAACCTGGAGGTCAGGTTCCACGTTCTGTGTAATCTGTGCTCTAGGATCCAGGACATGGCAACTTCTCCCCAAATGTTTGCTGGATCAATGTGCAAATCTACGTTGCTAGGCTAGGGACCTTGGGTGTCTTAGGGCATATCAGTAGATAGTCAGTGAAGAATTAAAGACCTAACTAGTAGGGGTGCAGATAAGAGATGGAAACACTAAGCACTTGAGGGTATGTGTTCCGTGAAGTGTGCCTGTGCTGGCTGGCTCTTTGTCTTCTTGTCAGGAACTAGAGTCATCTGAGAAAAGAGAACCCCAATTGACAAAATTCCCTCATCAGATTGGCCTGTAGGCAACTCTATGGGCATTGTCTTCATCAATAATTGATATGGAAGAGTCCAGGCCACTGAAAGTGATACCACAACTGGCAGGCAGTCACGGGTTGTATTAAAAAAGCAAGCTGAGTATGTGAGTGAGCTGTGCTCCTCTATGGTTCTTGCCTCTCCTCATCTTGAGTTTCTTCCCTGAATTCTCTCAGTGATGGACACATAGGCCAAATAAAGTATTTCCCCTCCGATTTGTTTTTGCTTATGGTACTTATCACAGCAGCAGAAAGCAAACTAGGACAGTGCCACTTGGAAACGTAGGGAAGGGTTATCAGAAGGAATTGGGAGCTTTGATGCATAAAGCATGTGTGAACAGAGAAGACGAACAGAGACAATTGAATGTATTTTGCCAAAGTACTGAGAACTTGGAGAAGAGATTGAGGCAAGAAAGCATAGTGAGCAGGGCTTGTGTTATTCAAGGGAAAGTACCTGAAGCATCGGATGAAGGGAACTGCTGGTGAGGCCCTGAATCTCAGGAGGGCTCCAAGACATGGCTCTGTGCCTTTGTGGTCGTTTGCCGAAAGCAAGTTCAACCTGGAGTATCTCAGAGAGTTGTCTTCTGCCTCTAACCTGTGCTCACAGGAGGACTCTTAACGGTCCAAATTGTTGAGTGACAGTGACTTTGCTTCTTAGCTCTTTGGGGGCCACATATTATTTTTTCACAGAGCCCCATGGCTGAGGACACATAGGCCCCTAGAGGCTGTACCTTTTATCCCAGGTACTGACAGGAGAGGAAACAGGCTGCTGGTGTCTGTGAAATCCAGTCCTTTTCAATTAGGCTTCACTGGTAGGAACTCACAAGGCCTCCATCTGGAAAAATAGACATGCAGAAAAAAGTGAACTAAAAAGTTAGATTTATTTATTTTTCATACTTAAAATTGATAGCACAAGGTCTAGGACTGATGCTGGGATATTTTTGTTATCCTAGGACCCTCTTACATCCACATTCAAGTTATATTTATGCTCTTGGGCCTCATGACACGTTGCTCTGACTCCAACATGGAAGTTTCTAGAAAGGAAGATACGGAAGGACACAGTCTGCTTTCATGGGCCATGGCAGAAGTTTCCTCCATTGACTTCTGCTTGAATTGCATCAGCAGGAACTGTGTGACACGGTCATTCGCAGGGGCACAGGGGGCCAAGGAAAGGTATTTCCACCTGGGCACATGTCTACTATGGGAGAAATTAAGGTTCTGTCAGCAGAGAAGACGAAGTGGACATTGAATTGGCAAATGGCAGTGACAGTCATAATCTGTCCCATTTTGCTCTTCTATCTAAGACAATGAGTCAGAGAACCCAAATCAAATTGGGATAACAAGTAGATCTTAAATCCTGTCTCTACACATTTGCCAAGACGTGACTGTGATTTTCTGTTGGTGTTTATTAGCATGTGTGTTATAGCTTCACTTCACTGGAAGAGACCTGATTCAGGTTACACAAGACTCTATTCTTGGATAGCACACATGTAACCATCGCACAGCTGCCTCCAACAGGCAATTCTTTTTTGAAAAATAAATTCTTTTTGAGAAAGTGTTTCACTATCTCTGTAGACCAGGCTGGCCTCAAACTCACAGAGATCTGCCTGCCTCTGCCTCCAAAGTTTTGGAAATCAAGGCATGCTTCTGCACACCCAGCTAACCGCATCTGCTTTGTTGAGACAGGGTTTCTCTGTGAATCTCTGACTGTCCTGGAACTTCCTTAGGCTAGCCTCAACCTCAGAGACTCACCTGCCTCTGCCTCCTGAGTGCTGGGACTAGAGACATCCGTCACACCCGGGTTCCAGCCATTCTTCATGGCATGCTTTCCCAGTCTTTTATCTTCTCCAATTAAAAATATCATTACATGCACTCCCCCCTCCCCTTTTTGTGAAGTTGTTTGTAAGTGTAGAGGGATCACATGTGCCATAGTGTGGATGTCAGGTGAGAGGACAACTTCTGGGAGTCCTGGAGATCTCAAGGATCAAACTCAGGTCACTAGGATTACTAAAAGTACCTTACCCATGGAGCCATCTTGGTGGCATACCTCCCACTAGCTTCTAGATGAAGACAACTATCCAATTAGTATCAGGTAGTTCAACAATCACTTACTTCCAGCTCTCAGATCCTTATGTATGGATCAGTCTCCACTTGGTCTTTGCAAGGATTCTAGAGATGAGATCTCTGATCCTCTTGTGTGCCAGGGAAGCACTTCAATGGCCAGGCTATCTCTCCAGTGCCCTAGGATCGTATTTCAGTCATCGTCATCATCATCATCGTCGTCATCATCATCATCACCATCATCATTATCATTATTGTCATCATTGTCATCATCATCGTTGTCATCACCACCACCACCACCACCACCACCACCACCACCACCACCACCACCACCACCACCACCACCACAGTGCTGAGAGACTGTCAAGTGCCAGGCATTGTACATACCTACTGAAGTTCTTACCAACCATGAGTTCCATGATTACCCATGTTACAGATGGGAAGCACGCAGAGAGAAGTTAACAGACTCACCCAGACTTACAGCAAGCAGCAAGACCATGATGAATTTTCTGGTTCTCCAGGCTATGCCCTCACCCCCAGGATGCGCTTCCTGGCAAAATTCTAATTCCTAAGTGTGCCCAATTTCCCTCTGATTTTTTTTGCAGGCTATGTATCTCCCCTTGGTTTTGGATTTATGATCTGTAGCCCCTCTCCTGAATAAGCCAGTGAAACTTTGTCTATACAAATGACCTATGTAAATGTCTCTTGGCATGACAATGGCCGGTGAGGAAATAGAAATTACATTTTGCTGTCCTTGTCTGGTTCTCTCAGTAATGGATTATGTCTACAGGATATGAATTCCATCAGCTGAGAAAGCGCAAGAATCATCATTAATAATCATATAACTGACATCATATGGCTGCTGGTGTGACACACGTAGAAGGACACAGCATCACCTATGTGATAGCATTGCCAAAAAAGGCTTCGCCTGAATCTAATCACGAGGAAACAATCAGACAAACCTACATTAAAGGACGTTCTGTAAAGTAACTGCCTGGACTCTTCAAAGGCATCAATGTCACCAAAGACAAAGAGGCTGGTGAACCCTCCAAGATCGATGGGGACTAAAGAGACAGCACAACAGAATGCCATGTATCATCTCTGCTTTGATCCAGAGTGAGGTGGAAAATAGCTATAAAGGACATTTTGGGGACAAATGGGAGATTCTGAATGTGGACTGTTGGTTGATGTTAAATGTTGATAGTGATGTAATGATTTTACGGAAGAATGTCTTTTTCACTTTGGAGATAGAGGATAAAATAAATAATACATACATTTGATATATACATTCTAAATAATACAAAGTTAACCAAATAGCAACGATGAACAAATCCAGATACACGGTGAGTAATTATTATATTATCTCACACGTTTTAAAAATGCAAATTAGAAGATGGTGGGTCAGGAGATAGACCAGAGGGCATCTGTGCTGAGGGTAACGCTTCTCTATGCTTCTCTATGGGCCTTTATGGTAGCAGGTGCTCTGGGATTTCCCACTGGGCTTTGTAATTCTCTGTGACTGAATTAACACTTCCATTCTTGGTAGGTTGGAGGCTGCCTGACGGATATATTTTTCTCACAAGTGTATTTACAGTGCTTCTTTGAGATTGACATATATTTCACACGGTTCACTAATAATTCACCAATGCCTTTCATTAAAAATATTTAGAATTTTTGTTCCTCATTGTACCTCTCTTTATGAGGACGCGGGTTTGTTGTTTAGAGTTTAATCTCCATCCTTAGATTGATGTAATCCTTTCTCACGATGTAGAGCCGCCATTGCCGTGCTGCTCCTTGAAAACCAGTGAAGTCATCCGGCTTCTGTTTGCCTTCATAATTGATATGGTGTCCTGTCAGCCCCATCAAGGAAATATTGTTTTCCAAAATTAAAATTGTGAATCAACTCATGGGAGGCTGTTGTCAAATAAACAAAGAATCATCACTTATATTACACTGCCAATTTTTTTGATAAACTTAATTCCTCTAAATGCATTTAGCTTTAATGAAGAGTAATACAATTTAATAAGGACATGAAATGGAACCGTTCATCTTCCTGATCCTGGGCATTGGGCAGATGTTTCGTGCTTAATGCATTGCTCTAAGGTCCAGAAATTTGTTTTTGTTCCTCAGTTTTGTCCCCTCTCGCTCTGTGTGTGTGTGTGTGTGTGTGTGTGTGTGTGAGCGTGCATGTGTGTGCCATGAGGAATAATCTACATCTACATACTTAATTAAATCACTCATCAGAGCCTTTCTGGTGGAAAGTTTCTGAGATTTGTTTCCAGCTCCTGAGGCAATGATATGTCTATAACCCAGCAAAATTAGCAATTATCAATATATTAGCCATGGTTATTTCAATGGTTAATGACAAAAAACCAAATTCAAAATGAAGTAAGCAAAAAGAGGAGATTCCTCGTACAATCAATGAGAGAAGCCAGAGGTGCATATGGGTCAGGGGCTCAGGTGAGTGGGGCTGAGGTCTCTCTTCATTTTCTGGTTTGCACTTTATTATCAGGTAAGTTCTCTCATTAGAAGAGACTAGGAAATGTTCATTGAACCACACACTAAGCTATTCACAGATTCGAGGTGATCTTTGGATATTTTCAAATGGGAAAGGAGTTCCAGCTGTACTTGACTTTAGAATGTGCCTGTGTTTTACTTTGGTGATTCACTTGGCTTGGTTTTTTGTGCTTAAAGAGCCATTTTGTCACAAGGCCCCTGGGAAGGAACATAGCCAGTGATCACTTGGCTAGTGCTATCTTTCAAGAGGCCTTGAATGTCTTTAAAATGAGGATAATAAGGGCTGAAGTGGTAGTTTCTTATGAAGATTTTTCTAGGTTATGAAGGGAATGTAACACTTTTGGGTATGTTAAGGCAGAACAGCACTGATGTGCCAGCCGTCTATTGGTGTCAGAGGAGACAATGTCTCCTAGAGAGACAGATGGACTCCACAGTGCCAGCTTCAGCTCCATGTGAGAGATAGTCTCTAGGGATGGCCCAAACTGCCCTCCCCTTGCAATTCTTTTGCCCCAACCTGCCTGAACTTACAAGCATGCAACGCTGAGTTCATTGTGTAGCTTGAACCTGGAGCACCCTATGGAGGGCTTATTCCTGCCCCTGGGGCTCAGAGACAGGGCAAGGCGGCTACAGAAACAATACATTACACTCTTGTTAATTAGTCCTTTCCTTGTGTATGTTTCTGTGTATGTATGTGCATGTGTGTGCACATGTGCACGTTTGGGCTTGCGTGTGAATGTGTGCATGCCTGTGACTGTGCATGCATGTGTGCGTGTGTGTGCGTGCATGCCTGTGTGCATGTGTGTGTATGTATGTGTGTGTGAACACATCATCAGGCTAGAGTTGATGCCAGAATGTCTTCCTCCATATCTCTTCTCTGATTTGTTGTTTGTTTGTTTCAGAGTCTCATTGAACCTGGAGGTTTCATTTCAATGAGGGTGGCTACCCTATAAGCCCAGGGATCTGCCTATGTCTGCCCTCCAACTCTGGCATATAGACACTCATTGCCACCCTTGCTTCTTTAATGGGGCTGCTGAGATCCTAACCCGAGGAAACTCAGCGTCACACTTGCACAGCGAGCCCTTTATCCATGGAGCCAACGCAACCCCTTAGCTTTTTAAATTTCCTTTTGATTTAAAACTTTTTTCTATAGAGGGCATTTTAATTAGTTTTACAGAGGTAAATTACATGATCCTACAAAGTTTCTTACATGGCAAGTGTATGTGATGATACAAGAAATAGGGTAATGTGTCTTGACCAGGATTTCAATTTGATAAGGTAGTAGAAAATGGGCAAATCATTTGGAAAGCCAGTGGCATCCCCAAAGAATGGTTCTCATTTCCAGCAGTAAGGAACATCACTCAACATGAGCTTCCAAAGACAGTGCATCAGCACCAGGAGAAGCATGCAGGCACTTTGTGAATAATTGGGCAGCATTGAGAACAGTCTACACACACACACACACACACACACACACACACACACACACACACACACTTTTTACACGTCTTTACATATTCATCTGCCTGTCTATCCATCTGTCTGTCTGTCCATCCGTCCGTCCATCCATCCATCCTCTTCCATCCTCTTCTTTGCCTTTGGGAAGTTAAAGAAGGACCTAATACAGGAGGGCAGGGATTTATACATTGAAACCAGTTAGGGTGTCTGCAAAAGTTAACTATAAATTTTATCTATGGGGAAAAAAAACCCCTCAATTACTTTTGTTTCTGTAAGCTCATAGCCCGGATAAAACCACTGCTAGCAGAATGCTCATTAAAGTGGATTTAAATTTCCAATGAAAAGTTATTGACTTCCAGAAAGGTAAACATGGCTAGGCAGCAAGAACCATCTGAGTTATTAAATTACCGACTTACCTACTGTTACTTCTTTAATATTTTGTTTGTTAACTAAACCATAAAGCGTAATGCTGAAAACGTAGCAGCAAGATATTTGCCAGCAGCAACTTTCCGCAGACATTTAAAATTTAATGGTCTGCTGAAAAAACGGTGATGGATTTTGGTCTCCTTTGCCCCAAAGTCCTGGCTCTCATAAAAAATGTAGCCTACTTCGTGTCTCTGGGAAGGACGGATTAGGATGGGAGATCAGATGATAAATTGTTTGCCGTCAGTATCTGGCCAGAAGAACTTAGCTTAGCCCTATCACATTTCCATGTTTATTTATGCACTGCACCATTTGGGTTTTATAATAAAATTTTTATCTGTCCCTGGAGGCAAAATTGAGTTATATATTAAATGGCTATTTTCTTTGTTTTCTGCTTAGGTATGCATTCAATGTGATGGTGTAGTCTATATTCCACACTTGCCTCATTCCTGCAAAGAGAACATTTCTGCTGCTGATAGAGTAAAGACACCCCATGCTTCCAGCCTGAGAGCGAACACATCGGCAAGATAAAATACAGATGTTCGCTGTGTTTTCTCTACCTCATGGTTGTTCTCGGTGGAGGTTAACCATCATGAGTATGTCTCCCTGACCCTGTTTGGACAGTTGGACATAGGATTTCACAGTAAATTCGAGACTGTAAAAGATAGTTTCAGGGAAAGTATTTCAAAATATTTTTAGTGAGGAAGCAGTGTAAAAATTCAGGCTACTCCTCAAACTTCCTTTTCATAAGTCCACTGAGATAAAAACTATTTTTTTCTACAGTTTTGTAGGGAGGAACTGGAAATATATAATTTCCTTCCAAATACTTTTATTCTTAAGTTAGACACAGATATGAGACTTTTTCTTAGCATAGTTTAGAAAAAATGGACTCTTCTGTGCAACATAAAATTCTAAAATGTTTATATTCTCCTTTTTCCTATTCCTGGAAAAAAATTAGAAAACAAAGAAAACTGAAATATAAAAACGACCAGCAAATGTCAAAATATTATCACAAGGCCATGTGTAAACCCTCAGCAGAAATGTCCGCTCCATTTACAAAGCAAAATGGCAGGAGGAAGCACCCAGTGTGAGCTGCTTCTTGAATTTTGACTGTCCTGTTGAAGAAATGAATTCTTCTTCTGCAATGATAATAGAAAAATTTCCTGATAAATTTAGTGGTTCAAATGTAGTGGATCAAAATGTGCATTAAGATTAAACAATGTCTATTAAATAGAGTCACAGAATTGAACTTAGTGAGGGGAAGCTAATTTTCTTGGTTGAATTAAAAAAGATCTAATGCTAATTTTGAAACTATGGACTTCTATAAAAAGTAAAGATTTAGAAACACACACACACACACACACACACACACACACACACACAGAGAGAGAGAGAGAGAGAGAGAGAGAGAGAGAGAGAGAGAGAGAGAGAGAGAGAGACTAAGTCTTGGAAGTAAAGAAAAGAATAAATATGGAACCTTTTTCTGGAATGCTGGGCATAAGCTCAAAGGGCTGGGCATTTAGAAGTCAAGTGAAAAACAAAGTTGGAAAGGTGAGCAGCAGTGACACCTCCCTAGGCATCCAGAAAGAAAGAACAGAAGACATGGCTGAAAAATCAGTAATATAAGAAGTAAAGGATTAGCTCTAAAGCATTCACTCTACACATGTCTAAGTGAACAGGAGAAAGCCCATGAGGCCTCAACCCTACACAAAGAACTTCAGACAGCTGAGGGATGCTGAGAGTGGGGAAAATGGTCTTCTCCAGGGAAAAACATGCCAACTGGTTATCCAATACCAAACGCCCAACCCTGAAAACATACATACAAGTACCATCATACGGACCGAGCAGACACATTTGTGTGTGTGTGTGTGTGTGTGTGTGTGTGTGTGTGCACGCGTGTGTGTGAATATATATCTATATTTATAGTCTCTTTGCTCATTAATTCCTGTGTTTATATTTCTATTTGTCTATTGATGTCATCTTTGTTCAGCTCATATTTAGGCAGTCTTTAGGTGAGCCATATGGCGTAGCTTCTGGCATTACCAGGGGACACAGTCTAGAGCAAACTCCCTGATTCTTCTGGCTCTGTCAATCTTCCTCCTCCTCCTCCTCCCTCCTCCTCCTCCCCTCCTCCTCCTCCTCCTCCTCCTCCTCCTCCTCCTCCTCCTTCTTTCTTTTGCTTCAGTCCTCCTCTTCCTCATTCTCCTCTTCTTTTCTCTTCCTCTTCCTCCTCCCTCCTCCTCTTCCTTTCTCTTCCTCTTCCTCATTCTCCTCCTTCTTCTTTTGCTTCAGTGTGTCCCAAGTTTTCAGAGATGTATTCACTGGGATTGGACTCCACAACTCTGCATTTTGATTGGTCGTGGTTTTCTGTAGTGGTATTCATGTGTTTCAATGGGAAATTTCCTTGGTAAGGGGTGAATATATATATATATATATATATATATATATATTCAACATGAATTTGAAAGACTGCAAGGATAGTTTGAAGTGAGGAAAGGGAAGGGAGAAATTTGTAATTATTTTAATCTCAAAACAAAAAAAAAAGTAAAAAGGAGGGAAAGGTAATCTTTCTAAATTCACATAAATAGATCAAAAGGAAAGAATGAAAAACATTTACCACAAAATATAAAGCCTACCTGTGTAAGATACAAAGCATACATAACCGTTTTCATATTTAAAAGATAACCTGAAAATGTCTGTATTAAAAAGACATTAGACATCACAATAAAGTCAGTAGACAATCTGTAGGTTAGAAAAATATTAGTTTTGTATTCACAAAGGGTAAATGTCACCATGAGTCAGTAGGAAAACAATAAAAAAATAGGTAAGTAGTAAAGAACAATTTATAAAAATACAAATGTTCAATAAACCCTAGAAAATTATCTGTATCATTGGTAGTCTTAGAAATATGCATTAATGTGATAACATTTTAATTGACTTCCATTCATCCGATTAGGGAAAAATTCAAAGCTCAATATTAAGGTGCTGATGGGAGGAGGATAGAGTAAAGTTTCAGAACGATTCTCCGATTTACGGTTTTAAATGTGCATGTATGCACACGCAGTTTGTACATAGGAGTACATGAACACATTTGAAAACACCAGAGGCAGGCTCTAAAGTGCTGACCCTGGTTAACTCTGGGTACTTTTTGGAGTAGAGTAAGAGAGGGAGTCTCTAATATTTTTAGTTTTTACACTTTTATATCATTTTAACTTTTTATAATGAAACCCACCCTTGCACATCATGTATAATAAAGGTCAATGAAGCATAATAGCATTTCTGCTGTAAGAAAATCAAAGCAGCACTGGGAGGCAGGTGGCTTCCTTACAGAGTATTCCTGAACTTCTTAGCTGCCTCCTGTGGATTTAGAGGTGTTTTAGAGTCAAGTCACGGCAACATTCTAAGTTATTCAGCATGTCTAAGGCAATCCCAAACCAAACCGGATAAAGGTAGCATACAATAAGTTCACAATCCATACCCAGAGGACAAATGCAAACACCTAAAGTATTAGGAATAGAGTTTATAACAAAGTACCACTCATGGGCTCCAAAGCAAAAGTTATCTAACACTGCGACAGTCAGTGTGCTCTACACAGTCATCTAGAGATGACATCCCACACAGAGCCATTCTCTCGATGTGTTATTAATGAGCCAGTAACTATTCTTATTTCTTCTATAAAATAAAGAAATTAAAAAAAGGAGTGTATGGAATGTTTAGGTGGGGGAAGTATTAGCTAATGGGTAAAATACATGGTCAAGTTTCTAGCTGATATTAATATAAAACACTTGGGAAAACTAGAGGTATTTTTATGCTATTTAAGGACAATACAACAAATTATTTCCATTCTTTTTTTCTTTTTTTTTTCAGAGCTGGGGACTGAACCCAGGGCCTTGTGCTTGCTAGGCAAGCGTTCTACCACTGAGCTAAATGCCCAACCCCTATTTCCATTATTAATATAGTATTCTACAAGTACTGATCAACACAATGGGGTGAGTTAAAAAGTAAGCAGTAGTATTGGAAAAGAAAATTCCAATGCAGTTCTAATTCCTTGTGTATTTATTCCATTGTCTACTGATGACTGGCTAAAAATTAGAAGATAGACATTCGGTAAGCTGGCCATTTCAGGGTTTTCCTAGAGACTAGCAATCTTTGGTTGTGTTACATGATGGAAACAGATGACATCGTAATACACAACATGACTCAATGACAGTAAGTGCATCCCAATTACCAAACCCTATTTGAGAACAGAAAAGCTTAACCTTGTGTCTAAAGGAAATAATATGTTATAAAGGACCTACTTCCCCATCAATTTTGTTTTTGCAAACCCAACAGGCATTAAATGAATGCAGAATCTAATTGGGGGAAGCTTTAGTAGTGATTATTTTTCTAAATCTTTTTAATCAAAAATTATTTTCATAGGTATGGTGGTGCTCATGTACAGTCAACCCCCTCAAGACTGAGGCAGGCAGACTGAGTTCAGACCCAGCCTTGCCAAAACAACGAGTTCTAGACCAGCCTACACTGCCTAGCAAGACCCTAGCTCTGGCAATAATTATAAATTATTATGGGATACAATACGTGATTCTGATGGTTCAGCATTCATTGAAATGTTATTATTTCTTGTCATTAGTGCAAACATTGCCAGCTCTAAGTGTGTAAGTTCTGTTGGCCTATGACAGTCACCTCCAGTTTTCCCCTTTCAGGTTTGTAACTCTCACAGCCGGTCAATGGTTTCCAACGTGAGCAATTTTATTGATACTAACATTAGTATTTTCAAGCACATGGACTTGTGGTTACATAAGCTTTGTTTTACTGGTTTTTTTTTTTTTTTGCTTGTTTTTTTTTTTTTACTATTACCTGATTTCTTTTTTTTTTTTAACCACTCATTGTTTATTTGTTCCATGCTGACTACTTTGTACTCAGTGAAACAAAAAAGAAAAATAGACATTTTCAACAACCTTTTCTGAAGTCTTTTGTCATTTAGAAAAGGCTCCACATCTTTAGGTAATGAATGACCATTGATAATAGGACGCCTGTACTGACATCTGCCTCCATGCCATTCTCCTTATCTGTATTCTTTCTTTTTTCATCTTTATTAACTTGAGTATTTCTTATTTACATTTCGAGTGTTATTCCTTTCCCGGTTTCCGGGCCAACATCCCCCTAGCCCCTCCCCCTCCCCTTCCATATGAGTGTTCCCCTCCCCATCCTCCCCCCATTACCGCCTTTCCCCCCAAAATCACGTTCACTGGGGGTTCAGTCTTGGCAGGACCAAGGGCTTCCCCTTCCACTGGTGCTCTTACTAGGATATTCATTGCTACCTATGAGGTTAGAGTCCAGGGTCAGTCCATGTATAGTCTTTGGGTAGTGGCTTAGTCCCTGGAAACTCATGTTGGTTGGCATTGTTGTTCATATGGGGTCTCAAGCCCCTTCAAGCTCTTTCAGTCCTTTCTCTGATTCCTTCAACGGGGGTCCTGTTCTCAGTTCAGTGGTTTAATGATGGCATTCGCCTCTGTATTTGCTGTATTCTGGCTGTGTCTCTCAGGAGCGATCTACATCCGATTCCTGTCAGCCCTGCACTTCTTTGCTTCATCCACCTTATCTAGTTTGGTGGCTGTATATGTATGGGCCACATGTGGAACAGGCTCTGAATCGGTGTTCCTTCTGCCTCTGTTCTAAACTTTGCCTCCCTATTCCCTCCCAAGGGTATTCTTGTTCCCCTTTTAAAGAAGGAGTGAAGCATTGGCATTTTGGTTATCCTTCTTGAGTTTCATGTGTTCTGTGCATCTCGGGTAATTCGAGCATTTGGGCTAATAGCCACTTATCAATGAGTGCATACTATGTGTTTTTTTCTGTGATTGGGTTACCTCACTCAGGATGATATTTTCCAGTCCCATCCATTTGTCTATGAATTTCATAAAGTCATTGTTTTTGATAGCTGAGTATTATTCCATTGTGTAGATGTACCACATTTTCTGTATCCATTCCTCTGTTGAAGGGCATCTGGGTTCTTTCCAGCTTCTGGCTATTTTAAATAAGGCTGCTATGAACATAGTGGAGCACATGTGTTTGTTATATGTTGGGGCATCTTTTGGGTATATGCCTAAGAGAGATATAGCTGGGTCCTTAGGTAGTTCAATGTCCAATTTTCTGAGGAACCTCCAGACTGATTTCCAGAATGATTGTAAAATCTCACCAACAATGGAGGAGTGTTCCTCTTTCTCCACATCCTTGCCAGCATTTGCTGTCACCTGAGTTTTGATCTTAGCCATTCTCACTGGTGTGAGGTGAAATCTCAGGGTTGTTTTGATTTGCATTTCCTTATGACTAAAGATGTTGAACATTTCTTTAGGTGTTTCTCAGCCATTCGGCATTCCTCAGCTGTGAATTCTTTGTTTAGCTCTGAACCCCATTTTTTAATAGGGTTATTTGTCTCCCCTCGGTCTAACTTCTTGAGTTCTTTGTATATTTTGGATATAAGGCCTCTATCAGTTGTAGGATTGGTAAAGATCTTTTCCCAATCTGTTGGTTGTCGTTTTGTCCTAACCACAGTGTCCTTTGCCTTATAGAAGCTTTGCAGTTTTATGAGATCCCATTTGTCGATTCTTGATCTTAGAGCATAAGCCATTGGTGTTTTGTTCAGGAAATTTTTTCCAGTACCCATGTGTTCCAGATGCTTCCCTAGTTTTTCTTCTATTAGTTTGAGTGTATCTGGTTTGATGTGGAGGTCCTTGATCCACTTGGACTTAACCTTTGTACAGGGTGATAAGCATGGATTGATCTGCATTCTTCTGCATGCTGACCTCCAGTTGAACCAACACCATTTGCTGAAAATGCTATCTTTTTTCCATTGGATGGTTTTGACTCCTTTGTCAAAAATCAAGTGCCCATAGGTGTGTGGGTTCATTTCTGGGTCTTCAATTCCATTCCACTGGTCTATCTGTCTGTCTCTGTACCAATACCATGCAGTTTTTTTTATCACTATTGCTCTGTAATACTGCTTGAGTTCAGGGATAGTGATTCCCCTAGAAGTTCTTTTATCATTGAGGATAGTTTTAGCTATCCTGGATTTTTTGTTATTCCAGATGAATTTGCAAATTGTTCTGTCTAACTCTCTGAAGAATTGGATTGGTATTTTGATGGAGATTGCATTGAATCTGTAGATTGCTTTTGATAAAATGGCCATTTTTACTATATTAATCCTGCCAATCCATTAGCATGGGAGATCTTTCCATCTTTTGAGATCTTCTTCAATTTCTTTCTTCAGAGGCTTTAAGTTCTTATCATACAGATCTTTCACTTGCTTGGTTAAAGTCACACCGAGGTATTTTATATTACTTGGGACTATTATGAAGGGTGTCATTTCCCTAATTTCTTTCTTTGTTTCTCTTTTGTGTAGAGGAAGGCTCTGATTTATTTGAGTTAATTTTATACCCAGCCATTTTGCTGAAGGTGTTTATCAGGGTTAGTAGTTCTCTGGTGGAACTTTTGGGGTCACTTAAATGTACTATCATATCATCTGCAAATAGTGATATTTTGACTTATTCTTTTCCAATCTGTATCCCTTTGATCTTCTTTTGTTGTCTGATTGCTCTGGCTAGAACTTCAAGAACTATATTGAATAAATAGGGAGAGAGTGGGCAGCCTTGTCTAGTACCTGATTTTAGTGGGATTGATTCAAGTTTCTTTCCATTTAGTTTAATGTTAGTGACTGGTTTCCTGTATATGGCTTTTACTATGTTTAGATATGGGCCTTGAATTCCTATTCTTTCCAGGACTTTTATCATGAAGGGGTGTTGAATTTTGACAAATGCTGGCTCAGCATCTAATGAAATGATCATGTGGTTTTGTTCTTTCAGTTTGTTTATATAATGGATTACAGTTGATGGTTTCCCGTATATTAAACCATCCCTGCATGCCTGGGATGAAGCCTACTTGATCATGGTGGATGATTGTTTTGATGTCCTCTTGGATTCTGTTTGCCAGAATTTTATTGAGTATTTTTGCGTCAATATTCATAAGGGAAATTGGTCTGAAGTTCTCTTTCTTTGTTGGGTCTTTGTGTGGTTTAGGTATAAGAGTAATTGTGACTTCATAGAAGGAATTTGGTAGTGCTCCATCTGTTTCAATTTTGTGGAATAGTTTGGATAGTATTGGTATGAGGTCTTCTATGAAGGTCTGATAGAATTCTGCACTGAACCCATCTAGACTTGTGCTCTTTTTGGTTGGGAGATCTTTAATGACTGCTTCTATTTCATTAGGAGTTATGGGGTTGTTTAAATGGTTTATCTGTTCCTGATTTAACTTTGGTACCTGGTATCTGTCTAGGAAATTGTCCATTTCCTGCAGATTTTCAAGTTCTGTTGAATATAGGCTTGTGTAGTAGGATCTGATGATTTTTTGAATTTCCTCTGATTCTGTAGTTATGATTTTGTTAATTTGGACACACTCTCTGTGTCCTCTCGTTAGTCTGGCTAAGGGTTTATCTATCTTGTTGATTTTCTCAAAGAACCAGTTTTTGGTTCTGTTGATTCTTTGTATGGTCCTTTTTGTTTCTACTTGGTTGATTTCAGCTCTGAGTTTGATTATTTCCTGCCTTCTACTCCTCCTGGGTGTATTTGCTTCATTTTGTTCTAGAGCTTTTAGGTGTGCTGTCAAGCTGCTGACATATGCTCTCTCCTGTTTCTTTCTGTAGGCACTCAGAGCTATGAGTTTTCCTCTTAGTACAGCTTTCATTGTGTCCCATAAGTTTGGGTATGTTGTACTTTCATTTTCATTAAATTCTAAGAAGTCTTTAATTTCTTTCTTTATTTCTTCCTTGACCAGGTTATCATTGAGTAGAGCATTGTAGAACTGGGCATTCTTTCCTTATTGTTTACCCCGTGGTGGTCTGATAGCACGCATGGGATTATTTCTATCTTTCTGTATCTATTGAGGCCTGTTTTATGCCCAATTATATGGTCAATTTTGGAGAAAGTACCATGAGGTGGTGAGAAGAAGGTGTATCCTGTTGTAGGATAGAATGTTCTATAAATATCTGTTAAGTCCATTGGTTCATGCCTTCTCTTAGTCTGTCTATGTCTTTGTTTAATTTCTGTTTCCATGATCTGTCCCGTGATGAGAGTGGGGTGTTGAAATCTCCTACTATTATTGTGTGAGGTGCAATGTGTGCTTTGAGCTTTAGTAAGGTTTCTTTTATGTATGTAGGTGCCCTTGTATTTGGAGCATAGATATTTAGGATTGAGAGTTCACGTTGGTGGATTTTTCCTTTGATGGATATGAAGTGTCCTTCCTTATCTTTTTTGATGACTTTTGGTTGAAAATTGATTTTATTCGATATTAGAATGGCTACTCCAGCTTGCTTCTTCCGACCATTTGCTTGGAAATTTGTTGTCCAGCTTTTCACTCTGAGGTAGTGTCTGTCTTTGTCTCTGAGGTGTGTTTCCTGTAGGCAGCAGAATGCAGGGTCCTCATTGCATATCCAGTTTGTTAATCTATGTCTTTTTATTGGGCAGTTGAGTTCATAGATGTTGAGAGATATTAAGGGATAGTGATTGTTGCTTCCTGTTATATTCGTATTTGGATATGAGATTATGTTTGTGTGCTTTTCTTCTCTTTATTTTGTTGCCAAGACGACTAGTTTCTTGCTTTTTCTAGGGTATAGCTTGCCTCCTTATGTTGGGCTTTACCATTTATTATCCTTTGTAGGGCTGGATTTGTAGAAAGATATTGTGTAAATTTGGTTTTGTCATGGAATATCTTGTTTTCTCCATCTATGTTAATTGAGAGTTTTGCTGGATTCAGTAACCTGGGCTGGCATTTGTGTTCTCTTAGGGTCTGTTTGACATCTGTCCAGGATCTTCTGGCTTTCATAGTCTCTGGTGAGAAGTCTGGTGTGATTCTGATAGGTCTGCCTTCATATGTTAGTTGACCTTTATCCCTCACTGCTTTTAATATTCTTTCTTTATTTTGTGCATTTGGAGGTTTGACTATTATGTGACAGGAGGAGTTTCTTTTCTGGTCCAATCTATTTGGAGTTCTGTAGGCTTCTTGTATGTTTATGGACATCTCTTTCTTTAGGTTAGGGAAGTTTTCTTCTATGATTTTGTTGAAGATATTTACTGGTCCTTTGAGCTGGGAGTTTTAACTCTCTTTTATACCTATTATCCTTAGGTTTGATCTTCTCATTGAGTCCTCGATTTCCTGTATGTTTTGAACCAGTAGCTTTTTCCGTTTTACATTATCTTTGACAGTTGTGTGGATGATTTCTATGGGATCTTCTGCTCCTGAGATTCTCTCTTCTATCTCTTGTATTCTGTTGGTGATCCTTGTATCTACGGCTCCTTGTCTCTTCCTTTGGTTTTCTATATCAGGGTTGTCTCCCTTTGTGCTTTCTTTATTGCTTCTATTTCCATTTTTAATTCCTTCATCTGTTTGATTGTGTTTTCCTGGGATTCTTTCAGGGATTTTTGTGATTCCTCTTTATAGGCTTCTAATTGTTTATTTATGTTTTCCTGCATTTCTCTAAGGGAGTTCTTCATGTTTTTCTTGAAGTCCTCCATCATCATGATCAAATGTGATTTTAAATCTAGATCTTGCTTTTCTGGTATGTTTGGATATTCAGTGTTTGCTTTGGTGGGAGAATTGGGCTCCGATGATGCCATGTAGTCTTGGTTTCTGTTGCTTGAGTTCCTGCGCTTGCCTCTCACCATCAGGTTGTCTCTGGTGTTACCTTGTTCTGCTATTTCTGACAGTGGCTAGATTGTCCTATAGACCTGTGTCAGGAGTGCTATAGACCTGTTTTCCTGTTTTCTTCCAGCCAGTTATGGAGACAGAGTGTTCTGCTTTCAGGCATGTAGTCTTTCATGTCTACTGGTCTTCAGCTGTTCCTGTGGGTGTGTGTCCTGTGTCCACCAGGCAGGTCGCTTGGAGCAGAAAAGTTGGTCTTACCTATGGTCCCACGCTGAAGTTACTCCTGGGGGCCTGCTTGAGCTCTCCATGAGCGAGGCAACCAGGAGGGCCTGTGCCGCCTTTTCCCGGGGCCTCCGTGCATGGGGTTTCCAGATGGCATTAGGTGTTTTCCTCTGGTGTCAGAAATGTAGGCAGAGTGCAGACTCTTCTGGGTTCCCAGGTGTGTCTGCCCCTCTGAAGGTTTACCTCTCCCTCCCACGGGATTTGGGTGCAGGGAACTGTGTCCCTTCAGGTCCGGGCGGTGTCTGGTCCACAGGGGACCTGCAGCTTGAGTGCCCTATTACCTGATTTCTTAATGTGGGAGATAGAATTTGATTTGCTTTTCTTCAGAAACCCGTCTCCTTCCTTGTGCTCAAATGCACACCTTTTGATGCCCAGACAACTGCTTCTCTTTTCCAGGCTGATACTTTTTAGTTATAGGGAACATTCAGTTAAGTTAATCTTAGAAACCTAGGGAAATATTATCCACAGATGAGTGTCATAGTTTCTGCAATTTTCTTTCACACACAATGTGCTTTCTTAGGAGTCAATGATTGTTCTTAATGTTCATATTTATTGGACGCAGAGTGATCATTTATATATATATACATATATATAAATATACATATATATATTTTATTATATATATTTGCGTGTGTGTGTAATAATCAAATCAGTCTAATGCTGTAACTCTTATTTTATAAGTTTACTGTTTCTTTGTGGTCAGAGATATTTGGAGTCTCTGTTGTTTACCACAGAATGCCCTGTTGTGACTGATGGAAGGTTACCAAAGACAGATACAAGTAACGTAACAAGTTCATCCTGGGATAAAGAAGACTAGGATGCAGGTAGCTAATCATGTTTGGCATCTCTTTAGGGAAGCAGATGTGTGTGTGTGTGTGTGTGTGTGTGTGTGTGTGTGTGTGTGTGTGTGAGTGTGTGAGAGAGAGAGAGAGAGAGAGAGAGAGAGAGTATACAATCATCCAGGAGAAGGGGTTGCAGGATATTTGATCACACTGATCTCCAAGATTGTGTTATTTACTGGAAAAACCTGTTCCTAGTTGTGTTGTGGCTCAGCCTTAGTGAGCACGTGCACGAGTGCACTCGAACACACACACACACACACACACACACACACACCTTTGATTCAAGCACTTTCTGTTTATTGTAAATGGGATTAAATAAAGTCACCCATCGATGAAGGGACAAAACCAGCAATCAGTTGACAGGGAATGAACACAGGAAAAAAACTATAAAGAGTAAGAGAAATTCGGGGAGATAGATTGAGAGATGCACAGGAAGTAGAAAGGAAGAACATTTGGTTTGATAATTTTTTTGAGACAGTTTGGAGAGAGCTTCCTTCTGGGACCTCAGCTGTTGAGGAAGGTCAGCTGGGTGCTTCCTCTGCCTCTCTGAGGTAGTAGGCATTCACCCCATCTTCTGGCTTCCAAGTCTCCATTGGTAAAATCGAATGATTGATGGTTTCTTTAAAAACAGTACAAGGAAGCCTTTGTTGGCACTTTTTACACTTTGCATGTACTCGTTTTGGCTAAGGGCTAACCTTTTCGGATCATCTGAACTCAAACTCAGCTAGGAAAGACCTTGCCATTGCTATGGTGTCCTTGACATGGCCGTGCATATGTTGATAATATGCAACCACTGAGGACCTCAGCTGTTCTCTATTCTGTCCATGGTAGTCTGTCCACCAGACAGTAAACAACGGCACGGCCCCGTTACTGTGCCTGCCAATACTGTCCTATTTTTAGAGTTTATTTGTTGTTGATAATGAAGTAAGGAAGAGGGAGAGGGCAAGATCTTGATATAGTCAGGTACTTATGGAAAGACCCCCAAATCCCAGCCTGGATTCATCCTTCCACAGAACCTGCTGCTTTGTACACTTGCCTCCTCCCTGTGCTTTGGTGCCTGGCTCTTCTAGTCATGCTGGGGGCGTAGCTTCTCCCATTTATCAATTCCATGTCTACCTCTTTCATGCTTTATATTCTGGGATGGAGAAGTGCTTTATCTAGAAAGTTCCGAGACTGTGGTAGGACTGGCTTATAGAAGAGTGCTGTCACCGGTGCCCACCAGGGCGACAGACACAGCTGCTGTCATTTCTGCATCTTCCACCTTAAACTCATCATCTGTACCCTGTGGGGAACCTTCGCCCCATTACTGCTCCTGTTGAGGTCCTGAAGCGCTCACACTTTCTGAACCTCCACATCAGAAGCTCTGCTTGCCACTGTATTTTATGTTTAACCTGTCTGGCCCTTTTCTTTAAATACATCTTTGCAAGTCTTATTTTTAAATGTTAAGACACATCTACTTATGAAAGTCAACTTTTTTTTTTTTTTTACACAAATTGGAATAGCTGGAGCTCAATCAGGAGATGCCCAACTTTCACTGCATTGGTGGGATGAAGCTAATCTATTATGACAAATTTAGTTTATAATTCTAACCAACTTAGCACAGGGTTTCCTTTTTCTTCTTGTTTTTTTTTTATTATTTTTTAAACAGTTTCACTACATAGCCTAGGCTAGCCTTAAACGTTAAATTTCTCCTTCCTGTACATTGCTGGAGTTTTTGATCTGTTACCATTATGCATGCTCAGCAGATTTTGATTCTATTTATTCTCAATAATCATTTCATCAAATGTGATGACAAGCTCTTTTCTTTTATTAAAATTAAGACATGTTCCTGAGTCCTCTGAGGGATTAAGTTTGATCATGAGCTTCTTTTCCCATTCTTGAGGAGTTGATGTTAGGCTAAAGTTCTGTTATTTTAGGGGGTAAATTCTTCATACTTTGTATCTGACCTGCCTACACTTTGCTTTGTCTTCCTCTGGCAATAATCCTGTCAAATCAGTAATTTTGCATTCACAGATGCACTTGCTTCTTGCTTATAAATCCCTACAAGTACTTGTTGGAGTTGGGATTGAGTGCATTCTTTACCATCACTGCAAGATCCTGGAGCAGGAGTTTCTATGGCAACTATCCTCCCTCTCCTTTGATGAAAATCAGACTCACCACCTTTAATAAGTCATAATGAGT
This sequence comes from Rattus rattus, assembly GCF_011064425.1. Classification (NCBI taxonomy): domain Eukaryota; kingdom Metazoa; phylum Chordata; class Mammalia; order Rodentia; family Muridae; genus Rattus; species Rattus rattus. The sequence goes on along the minus strand of NC_046168.1, from coordinate 74,740,712 downwards.
TTTCTTTAGTAATACTAACCTACAATGCATGGTCTAATGGTAAAGTTGTAGGTCAACTTTTATAAAAATATTTAAAATAAAACCTCAAATATTATTTTTAAAATGTCCTTAGGATTAATACCAAAGCAGAAATTCAGCTCTTTGGCAAAAAGATACAAAATGGTTATACTTTTAACTTTACTTCTTTCCTTCCTTCTCCTCATTACTCTCTTTCCCCTTCCTCCTCCTCTTCTCCTCCTTCTGCCTCTTCTCCTTCTGCCTCTTCTCCTTCTGCCTCTTCTCCTTTTGCCTCTTCTGCCTCTACTGCCTCCTCCTCCTCCTCCTCTCCTCTTTCTCCTCCTCCTCCTCCTCTTCTTCTTCCTCTTCCTCTTCCTCTTCCTCTTCAAAAGCAGGACCTCACTATGTAGCCCAGGATGGTCTGAGTATCAGTATGTAGCTCAGGCTAACATCAAACTCTTATCCTCTTGTCTCAGCCTCTGGAGTGCTGGGATTACAGGTGTTACAATGATGTCTAGTGCCTGGCTCTAAATGCACCCCTCTCTCTCTCTCTCTCTCTCTCTCTCTCTCTCTCTCCAACCCATCTGTCCTTCCTTCCTTCCTTCCTTCCTTCCTTCCTTCCTTTCTTTCTTCCTTCCTTTCTTCCTTCCTTCCTTCCTTCCACAGCCAAGTGCATGCTGGGCAAATGCACTACCTTGAGCTTTCACTAAAAGTAGATTTCTTAGTGGAAGGTCCACACGTAATTGCTATGCACTTGCAGATTTAAAAAGTGGCACAAGCTAGCATAGGAAGTAAACAGATCCTAGTTTTCCAAATTTATTAAAAACTGATCTGTGTCTACTATTCTGATAACATTTTCTAGCAACCGTTCAGACAAAACACAAGGATGATATTGTTTTCGTCATGACAATCTTTTAAAATTTCTGCAATGAAAGTTTGACAATGGGAGGCAGACGGAGCCCCCATCAGTATGATAGACATCTTTACTTTTTGATTGCATTCTGGAATTTTGCTTTCACAGCAAATTATCCTTTTACTAAAATGAAATTGTGGAAAACTTTTCTTGTCCTTCAAACTGAGATATTTGTGCTAGCATAAATGAGCCTATCCTTTGAGTGATCTAAAGGAATGAGAAGAAATGGGATTTGTTTTAAGATGTTGTAATACTTAAATGAGAAAGATAAAAGACAAGGAAAGAGGGATTGTCTGCTGATAGTACCTGTGTCAAGTACCAAGGCACTTAAAGTCTACATTAATTAGAGAAGATGATTGTAAGTCCTTTCATGTTCCAATTTGGAGGTGAATGGCATCCATCAACAGTTATTAAAATATATTCTTTGTGTCGAGTTTGAAACACTGACTTGGGAGACATGCAAGGAAAAATAATGGAATTAGAGAACAGAATTTATGAGTATTCACAGTTCTCTTACCTTTCTGTGGTGTGTTGCTTCCAAACTCGTGCTGACATTTAACTGTCGTTGCGAAGGTGTCTGGAGGTGGAGGAGTCTCCCTCCCAGAAGTGCCATCCTCAGAAATGAGCTGATGTCATCGAATGAGAGGGGTCACTCCCTTCCCAGTCTCTCTTGCCTTCTCTTCATTCATCTGCCATGTTTTACTTCCTACCATATATAACGTATAACATAAGAAGCAAAAGATGCCAGACTCTTCCCAGCCTCAATCTGCAACTGAAAATTTTCTGCCTCTTATAAATGAATGCATTGGTATCTGAGATGACAACTCAAAATGGACTGAGGTACCAGTGTGTGCACAACTCTATTCTGATCAGATAACCTTAGAGTTCAGGGTTACTGAACAGTGGCAGAGACATGACTTCCATACTAATCATGGCTATACCACAAGTCTATCACACTACAACTTCCATTAGTGATGTCATTAGATTTTGAGGTGTGGACAATTCCAGAAGGGGAATTTGCAGTGGGCTGGCTGTGACCTTCCAAGAGTTAGTCAACACAGGATGGGGGTGGGGATGCCCCAGATAGCTAAGATAAGCACAGATCCCCAACACTTATCCACCAAAGGATCTCTGCTTCATTGGAATACAACTCTAGTGTTCCAGTTTTCTAAACCTGTAACATCACCTTTTCTATGGCTGACAAACTTTGTTTTAGGCCCCCATTCTGTGTGGTGGAAGGTAATCGGCAGAGTCTAGTCATCATCCTTTATAAGGTAGTTACACTAAAGTGTCAGGTAGGGAGTATGGCCCCAGGGTATCATAATTTGCTGTGATGTTAGTGCCATCTGATCTTTTGGTCACCATACTTCCACTGTGGAGTCAGCCATGATACCGACGCTCCCACAAATGGTGCTGTGAAGCCATGTCACCCTTCTCACAGTTTGCTCTTCTTTTCCTTTCAATCTTTGTGCATGGGGATCATAGCGTGCAGCTTTTGGTCACATGGTGTCTTTTTTTGGCTTCTGATAGAACCTCAGGCTGCCATGTCTTCTTATCAGGGCTTTGAGGCTCCTCTAGGTCTACCAGTACTCCTCAGTGACATTTCCAAGTCATTAAGGGTAAGTAACCTGGGGTGATCTCTTAATCTACTGTGAGGATGTGGAAAATTGTAGAGCCGTCTTAAGCATTCTGTACTTACAGAGATTCCCAAACCAAGATGGCTCAAGGCATCAGCTAAGAAAATCACTTCCAATTTCCTTAAGTCAAGACACTCACTTGTATAAGAAAGTGAAAGGGGAGATGGGTTCCAAGCTATATTGATCCAATGGGTTTCACTATTGTAGTTACATACTGAAGCTCTCTGGCCTCTCTGCCCTGTTTCTGTGCTGTCACTTCTATTGGTTTGGTTACATGACAGCTGCCAGTAGAAATCATAGATTTTCTTATCTAATGAGTTGCTCATGATTTTCATTTAATTATGAATTATTCACAGAAGTGTCTGGAAAAGTCCTCCTTTCATTGGTGTAGTCGGACTGCATTTCAATTCTGAATAACCTTTTATTAAAGGAAATGAGATCACCCTACCTTAGATCAAGGCCAGACTGAATGGCAGAGCTAAGGGTAGAATAATTGCTTCCTAAGGAACTTGGCTGTATTGGGAGAGAGGGGTATCAGAACAAATGAAAGACGACTTAGGCAGAGAATGAGCAGGAGGATAATGTTCTTTAGGCAACAATATTCAGGATCTACCTGAGAAAACAAGGCCCTCGGGGGCTGACAATCAGAGTGGGATTTAACCCAGAGAATTAAGGCAGAATGCCACTGGAAAGGATGGGAGAATGAAAAGGAGGGGGCAGACGATGTTAGTCCATGGTCAGTACCATATCTGTCCAGTCTGAACTACTCCAAGCCTCTCTGCCCTGGCACAGTGTAGTTCCTTCAGGGGTACACTACTGTCACAGCTAGTGACTATGCATGTGACTGCCTTTCTCCTTCCCCTTAGTAAGTATAGAATTCATCCATTTAAAATGTAATTCAGTGCTTCTGGTATGGTCGCAGGTTGTGATTTATTAGATCTAGAACACTTTCATTACAACCAAGAGAAACCCCTCTGCTCAGATATAGCATCCAGAATTCCTATGCTCACCTTTCACCCCCAGCCCCCACTGACTGACTTTTCACCTCTACACCTACTTCACAGAAGCAGGGCTTGAGTCTTTTAGAGGAGGTAGTGACAGTTGACAGGTCATACACACGCTTAGAATATCTCAGTCCTTTTTTTGACTTTTTATTTTGAGACAGGGTCTCCCTAAATTATCCTTGCTAACTTGAAACTCACTTTAAAAAAAAAGATTTATGTTAATGTATGTGAGTACACAGTAGCTGTCTTCAGACACACCAGAAGATGGCATCCGCTCTCATTTCAGATGCTTGCGAGCTACCACGTGGTTGCTGGGAATTGAACTCAGAACCTCTGGAAGAGCGGTCAGTGCTCTCAACCGCTGGGCCATTTCTCCAGCCCTGAAACTCACTTATAACCTGGAAAATCCTCAGATTTGTAATGCTCCTGTCTCGGCTTTTCAAATACCATGGGGTACAGGCTTGTGCCAGCAGGGCTGGCTTGAATTAATTCGGATGTTTTCAACATTGCAGTTCATTCTTGTTGTAGTATGTGTCAGTGTGTCAGTTACTTTTATTGCCAAATAATATTCCCTTGCATTGTTATACCACATCTTTATTACCTGTTCATCAATCAACAGACATTTTGTTTTTCTACTTTTCTGCTACTGTTAATGCTTCTGTGCATAGGCTAGTCTTTGTCAGCTTAACATAACTCGAATCATCTGTGAAGAGACCCTCAAAGAAGAAGTTGCCACCATCAGACTGGCCTATGGGTATGTCTGCAGGCATTTTGTTGATGAATGGTGCATGGGGGCAGGCCCAGTCCACTGTGGGCGGTGCCATTCCTAGTCAGGTGGGCCTGAGCTGTGGAAGAAAGGTAACTGAGCAAGCCAGAGGAATCAAACCAGTAAGCAGCTCTCCTCCATGGCCTACATTCAGTTCCTACCTTAAGGTTCCTGCCTTGAGTTTCTGCCTTGACTTTCTTCAGTAATGGACTGTGGTATAGAACCGTAAGCTGAAATAAACCCCTTCCTTTCCTTTTGGTCATAGTATTTCTCATAGCAACAGAAAGCAAACTAGAGCAGCCTATTAATATATTGTACAAATGTCTGTGTTGGTTATAGATTTCATAATGGGCCTTCTGAGTCAAATAACTGAGTTTAACTCTTTGAAGACCTGCTAAATGGACTTCCACAACAGCCCCACCAGTCCACATTGACTGTCTTAGGGTAACAGTCTCGTCTCATTCTCTCTCTAGTATTCGTTGATGGTTTATTAAAATTATCTGTGTTATTGTAGCTTTCTTAGTGGGTGTGAAGTGGTCTTCCTGTGTGACTTTGATTTCATTTACCTGATGATAATGGTGGTCACTTTTTCTTGTATTTGCTGGCCCTTCATTTATCTTTACAAAGCATTTCTGAGATGTTTTGAATACCTCTTAGTGATACAGCTTACTTTTTAAAAGCATCATTTATTATAATAGTTCTCTGTAGAGTCTAAATACATGTATTTTATTTGATATGTGATATAAAAATGTCTTTCTCCGATGATGTGGGCTTTTACTCATTTTTCTCTAAACATAGATTCTAACTACTATACCCAGGCTGGCTTTGAATTTATGACTCTCCTGCCACAACCAGCAAGTGCTGGGACTATAGGAGTGCCACGTCCAGGTATCTTTCATCTTTTGATGATGCCTTTGGATGGTGCCTAACCATTCTAAAATTTGTTGAAGAACTTTTTTTTCCCTCAAATTTCTTTTTCTGCTTAAGGTTTGGAGTCCTGTCTATGAATCTGCTGACAAACCCAAGAACCTGTAAGTTTTCTTCAAAGAACTTTACAGTCTTTGTAGGTGTAATGAGGACTCAGATCCATCTGTGTGTGGTGTGAAGTAGGGGTACAACCTTCTTTTTTTTGTGGGTTGCTGTGCTGTTATTGCTTTGCTCCTCTTTAATCTTGAGAAAGTTCTAATCTGAAACGCATCAATTAAAGGGACTGGAGTAGAGGTTCGATCTTTCAGCCCCTGTGATGTAATGGAGAGCTTCAAAGAGTAGAAACCAGCACACAGGATCGGTGTACAACCAATGCAAACATCAGAGTGCCATGGGGATTGGCCTGCTGATGACTACACAGAAAGCAGTCCAGAGAGAAGTTCCCACTTACTCAAAGATCTGAAACCCATCAGAGATCATTTTCTCACTTCCAACGTTTATCTGAATGAGTAAGGAGGGTCCCAATTTACTTTATTCCCTTTCTCTCACCTCCATCCCTCCCATCCCAGTCTAGAGACCTCTAAAACTGGCTCTGAGGGATTGTGTCATAGCCTTGCAGATGTCCCTGATCTACACACTTCTGTTCTCTAGCACTCCTGAAATCAGACTTTAAGTGAGACTGCTTGGACCGGAAAGGAGGGCCTTGTAGAGATGAGGGAAGGTTTGTATCAATCAATGCTTTGAAGTTTTATCCTGCTGTACACGGGTGATGGTAAGAGATGTGATGAGCAAAGAGGGACATAAACTCGTCCAGTATTTGCTGACGGTAGCAGTAAGAGCCATGCTAAGACACAAGGACAACAGCAACAGCAACAAATTCCTACTGGTGAGCTGAGTGTGCAGCCCATGCTATAGTGTGTGCTTAGCATGTGCAAGGCCCTGCGTTCAAGCCCCAGCCCTCCTCCCAATGCCAACTCCTGTTGCTTGAAGAAATAAGAAAGTAAACAAGTAGTTGCCCCTGTTTTAGGATACACTGCATTGCTTTTACTAGTTTTGGAGTTGTCTGAAATATTATGATGAACTTTTAAAAGAATGAAAGAAAATCTTAACAGGCACAGGAGATCACTGTAGACAGGTCATTAGACGGTGAAACGCCGCTCTTTGCCTGACATTGGGAAGGTGGTTTCTTGAATGTGAAACAGTGTGTCACAGTCAGGATGAAACCTTGCAAAAGGAAAATGGATAATTATAGATAAGGAGCTGAAATTAATAGGTGGGCAGGACATTCATGCCTTTGCTGGAGATTTCTAATATGACCGAGCAGGTATTAGGGGTAATTTGGCAATGATTTTACAACTGTATTTTATAATGAACTGCACCATACTAATATGGACTGAACTGTTTAAACATCTTCGAGACTTTAATTTATTCAGCTTAAAAGCTTAGCTGAAGCAAAAAAAAAATGAGAGAAAGTAAGCTGTGAGATTGCTTTTCCTGAATTCTAAATGTAGCTTAAACATATTTCTAATCCTTTCTACTAAGGATACTTTTATGGAAATATACTTTGAGTTTTATAACCCGATCACCTTTATTAATACAGGGATTTAGATGGGCAGAAACATGCTTACTTTATTTTACTGTGTCGATTTTTTAGCCCAAGTAATCCTGTAAATGATTAGCTAATTATATTCAGTCTTCATATTAAGCTACTTAGCTTAAATCCAGCGTGATCCCAAAGAGTGAGCGCATCTTCAGTGCCAGTAGAAGAGAGTCTATTCTCTGTCTGCACTTGCAAGGGCCAAAGGAATGGGACCGTGTGACCAGAGGTTACACATTAAGGTCCCCACATACTAAAGACAGAAATGAAAAATAAGAACAGCTTGTGAGAAGAGCAGCATGAATTCCCGGCACCATTTGAAGCCTGCATGAGTCAAAGCCAAGTACTGCTGCTGCCCAAACCCCTTCCTTTATGACACAAGCTGGGGAGCACCCGATTGCCATGACATGCTCTCTTCTATTTTAAAATGTATGCTCCAGGGCTGGAGAGATGGCTCAGGGGTTAAGAGCACTGGTTGCTCTTCCAGAGGCCCCAAGTTCAATTCCCAGCAACAGCATGGTGGCTTACAACCATCTGTAATGGGATCTGGTGTCCTCTTCTGGTGTGTCTGAGGACAGCGACAGTGTACTCATATATGTGAAATAAATAAATCTTTTAAAAAATGTATGCTCCAGCGATCTCACATTACATATGGGTATAAACAAAACTTGTTAATGAGAGATAAAAATAGTGTAAAAACTCAAGGACGTGGGTTCAGTATGGCTCACAAAGGAAATTCAAAACAGGACCAAGCGTGTGGATAGCATCTCCAACATATTTAACACACTTGTCTCAGTTTGTTCTCATGGCAAGCATCTCCACGGGTAGACAGGGAAAGTAGACCTAGAGTGCATTAGAATCCAGGACTAGAATCTTTACTCTAGTCTGAAAGTGCTTTTCAGGTACTAAGACCACTCAGGTACTAAGACCACTGGGACATAACTCAAGTTAGCTTAGGAAAACCAAACACTTTATGTTCCATAGAACTGGAAATCATGTCAGACATGGGGGCTCATCTCTGTAATCCCCTCACTTGGGAGTTTGAGCCAGAACTATTTTTTGCCTGGAGTTTGCGAACCCCTTGGGCTAGAGTGAGTTTCAGGTCAGCCTTGACTATGGTGTGGAATTCCGTCACAAAACAGATGAGCAATAGACCCCAAACAAAGTAAAACCACTTCCTCCCCTGCCCTCCTTCCTGACACACAAGGGAAAAACCTGGCAAGCTTACACATGGTTGTAATAGTTACCAACACCGGCTGCAGGCATGGCTGGATCCAGGGGATGAATGGGAACTCTTTCTGTGCCTACATTTGACTTTCCTCTGCTGTGTTACACCACGGTCACCATTGAGCTCACCATTGGGATCACAGAGATGCCAGTTTCAATCTTCCAAGTCTCAGTTCTATTGGAACCAAGAATCCTCTGTCTATATTGGACTGAAAACTCCAATATTGAATCTCACATTACTAGATTGATCCAGGGTAACTGAGCCACAGGCTCTGAGGCAGTTCTTAAAAAAAAAGTCAACCTTTAGACATATCTGTTGCAGAAAAAGTAAGTTCTAACCCCTGAGACTTAGGTATATATGTCAAAAATATAACCTGCAGAAGCAGCGCCTCCATTTATGAGACACTTCTTGAGTGTACCATGAACTGACCATGGGTATTCCTAAGAGGACAAAGATCTTTGCTTCTCTGAAGCTGAATAGGCCTTAATCATGCAATGAGGTCAAATCTACAGCTTAGTTTGCATTTATATGATAATGTCTTTTTCTAGCACATTTTCTTAAGAGCCTATTTGGGTTGCAAAAAAACCAGCATTTATCAAGCATTTATTCTCATGCAGAATAGCAGAAGACAGGTACTTCTTTTCTATTAACATTTTTATTAGTTTTTTTTAATGTTAGCATTCAGAGCAATGGGCTTCATTTGGGTATTTTCGTAGATACTTCATTCATATCTGTCTCCTTCCCTACTTCTCTCCCTGTCCCTGTCCTCCCTTGCTGCTTACTCTAACAGTGCCATTCCTACTCTCCTGTCACATATATTCCATTTTCTTCTCTTTTTCATCCTCTTTGACCATGATCTATGCTTCCCCCTTTCTCAGTTCCCATTTTAGTTTCATGACCTTCTGCCCCCATATGGCACACATGTGTGCACATGTGTGCATGAGTGTGTGTGCGTGCACACACGCACACACACAGAAATCCAGTTTTACACACAAAATAAAACCATAATATTTTTGTTTCTGAATATGGTTTATTTCCCTTATAGTGATTTCCTGTTCTATCCATTGAGGATGCGGTGATTTTATTTTTCTTTATGGCTGAATAAAATTCTAATATATATATATATATATATATATATATACACACACACACACACACACACACACACACACACACACACACACACACACACACATATATATATATATATATATATATATATATATATATATATATATATATATATGCTGTGATGAGTTCAACAATAGCCATTGATGTGCACGTGTCTCTGGGTAGGACCTACTAGACTCATTTGAGCATAACCCCCCAGGAGTGGCAGAGCTGGGCCATGAGCTAAATCTCCCTTTACTTCTTGGGAAGCCTCCTTGGTGGCTGCACTGTTCATTGCTGCACCCATGGTGTGTATGGACTCCAGCACGAGTATTTCTTCACGACGTCCTTGTCGGCATGTCATTCATTTGGTGGGGTGACACGGACTTCCAGGTTAGTTTTAATTTTCATTTCCCTGATGGCCAAAGATGTTGAACACATTTTCAAGTATTTGACCATTTGTGTTTCTTTGGGAAATTTCATTAGCCCATTTATAGATTGGATAACTTGGTCTTTTGATATTTAGTCTTTGCAGTCATCTACATAGTCTAGATACTAGCCCCTTCTGATGTACATAGTTGGTAAGCGTTTTCAGCCATTCTGTAGACTCTTCTCTCTTCTTTTGCTGCAAGGAACATTTTAATTTCATGTAAGCTCACTGCCCCGTTCTCAGGGCTATTTCTTGTGCTGTTGGAGTCCTTATTAGAAAGTCCTTGCCTATGTCCATATCTTGAAGTGTTTTTTTCTCTAGTAGTTTTAAACTTTCAGGTCTTTATTATTAAGTTTTTATTTCATTTTGTGTGGGGTAAGACATGGAGATTGAGTTTTATTTTTCTACAGGTACACATACAGGTTTCCTACTACCGTTTGTTGAAGAGGGTGTCTTTTTTCTAGTGTATGATTTTTGACAATTACGTGGCTGTAACTTTGTCAGTTTATTTCTATGTCCTTTATTATTTTCCTTTGATCAATGTGTTTGTTTTTGTGACAGTACCACACTTGTCACCTGAAGCATCACCGTGGCTTTGTGGTAAAGTTTGAGGTCAGATATTGTGGTGTTTCTAGCATTATTTCTTCCTTAAGATTGCTTTTTGTATTTGGTGTCTTTCATGTTTCCATATGAATTTTAGATTTTTTTCTAGTTCTGTGAAGAATGTCATTGGAGTTTTGATGGAAATTACATTCGAATATATAGATAACTTTCCATACCATAGTCATTTTCACATTCTTTTTCCAGTCTGTAAGTAAGCATGAATGGTTTTTCTTTTTTCTTTTTTTTTTTTTTTTTTTTTTTTTTTTTTTTTTTTTTGAGCTGGGGACCAACCCAGGGCCTTGGCGCTTCCTAGGCAAGCGCTCTACCACTGAGCTAAATCCCCAACCCCAATGAATGGTTTTTCCATTGTCTAATTTTTTTTTCTTGGTGGTTTGTTTGTTTGTTTGTTTGTTTGTTTGTTTTTTGAGCCATGACTGATCTGGGAATGTTTAGTGCATTGGGTGTTAAAGCACAATGGTGGTATTCTATGCTGGCCTATCAGTTGGTACAGTTTACAGTTTAAAACACACTCACTTTTTCTGGGGCACCGTGCACACAAAGATCTACATTCCACAGTGGGGCACCAATGAAAGCTCTGAACTATACTCTCATCCATGGTACATCTGGTAAGGATCCCCAGCCCACCGGTTGCACCTATTCCAGAAACATATCATCAATTTCTCTCGGAGTTTACTCTGGGTCTTCTTGCAGACTCTATAAATTCCCTCAAGAGCTTCTTTCTTGCAGTTGACTTTTTCCATAATTTTTTTCCTATAACCAGTCTTTCTCCTTAGCCAAAAGCCAGATGGAATCAAAGGAAGCGAATCAGACCACTCTTCTTTCTTTCTCTTGCCTTCCATGTGTTGAAGGATGTTAGAGTTCTGACTGGTGGCTTCAGGACACTGGGAACCAAGGTGGTCACTCTATCAGGGACTGTTGCACTATGCCCAGATGCCAGGTGTCTGCACCAGGTATGACAAGTCTTAGAGCAGAGGAAACAACTGAAATCCGAATATGTCTAAAATGAATGGTAGACCATGAAGAATTAAGACAGGCATTTTTGGCAGGTTCCTATAGGTTGAAGATGCCAAGACATTCAGGGGGCGTAATATTCCTGAAGCAGCTTTCACCATACCCATGAAGACAGAGGTCATCACCTTGAAGCCTGATGGTTTAGTTTTAATTGTAAAGGTCTTTCTTTCCTTGGTTAGATCTATTAGTCATTTCTTTACTCTCTGTGAAGCTATTAGGATTAGGATATTTTCTTAATCTTTTTTTTTTTGTGGCACGTTTGCTGTTGTATATAGGAAAGCTACCGATTTTTACATGTTATGTTTTGTATTCTGATACTTTGCTGAAAATGTTTATCAAATATAAAAGTTTTCTGGCAAAGGCTTCAGGGAATTTTAAATATGGGACCATGCTCTCTCCAAATAGGGATAATGTGAGTCCTTTCTTTGCTATTTTATATTCCCCTTTATATGAATGATTCAATTAACACTGCTGTGTGCAGCTACTTAAGATTAAAAATTAAAGTAATTAAAACTAAATTAAATTCAGTTCCTCAGTTGCACAAGCTACACTTCAAATACCAAAACTACACTTCAAAGACCGAATGACCGGGTGCCAATGGCTAATATGTTAGGATAGATATAAAACACTTCTGTCCTAACAGAACATCCCATTGGATTTCTCTGGATGCCTACCTCGTCTTTACTTTTTAAAAGAATTATCTAAAAATCTTAGATCACACAAAATAATAGAATGAATGAGACAGCAAGTTTAGAATGTAACATGTTTCTAAAACATTGGTTCTCAACCTTCCTAATGCTAAACCCTTTAATACAGTTCCTCATGTTATGGTCATCTTCAACCATAGAATTATTTTGTTGCTACTTTATAACTGTCATTTTGCTACCATTATTACCTGTAAAGTAGACATTTGATATACAGATCATCTGATAGGATCCCAAAGGGGTCTCGACCCACAGGTTGAGAACCAATGACTATTCTGCACTTAGAAAGGTCATTGTTGAGCTGGAGAGATGGCTCAGTGGTTAAGAGCACTGGTTGCTCTTCCAGAGGTCCTGGGTTCAATTCCCAGCAACCACATGGTGGCTTACAACCATGGGATCCGATGCCCTCTTCTGGTGTGCTTGACTGAAGGAAGCAACAGTGTACTCACACAAAATAAACAAATAATTAAAGAGTCAGTGTCATGGAAGAAAAGGAGGCAGCATTGGGGCTGTTCTAGATATTCATAAGTTATATGTGTTGGCTGGTTTTATGTCAACTTGATACGAGTTAGAGTTATCTGAAAGGAAAGAACCTCAGTTGGGAAAGTGTCTTCATAAGATCCAGCTATAGGGCATTTTCTCAATTAGTGATTGTGGGGGACGGCTCTGTTCGTTGTGAGTGATGCCATCCCTGGGCTGGTGGTCCTGGCTTCTATAAGAGAGCAAGCTGAACAAGTCATGATGATCAAGCTAGTGAGCAGCATCTCTCCATGGCCTCTATATCAGCTCCTGCCTCCAGACTCCTGCCCTGCTTGAGTTCCTACTTTCACTGCTTTAGATGATGAACTATTATATAAAATGGGAGTGAAATAAACCCTTTTCTCCCTAGTTGCTTTTAATCATGGTGTTTCATCCCAGCAATAGTAAGCCTAGTAAAGACACTAAGAGAACTAACACCAAGTGTAATGCTTGACCCCCAGTCCAAGTAGATGCACCATGCTTGCTGGCTAGTGTTTGTTAACTCATCCCAACTTAGAACCACCTCAGAAGAGAGCCTCAGTTGAGGAATTGTCTGAACCAGCCTGGCCTGTGGACATGTCTATGGGGGGTTTGGCTTGCTTGTTTATTTTGGGTAGGAAGACCCATCCTAAACAAGGGTGGCACCTTTCTATGGGCTAAGCTCTGAGCTTTACAAGAGGGCAGAAAGCTAGCCGATTACCATAGCAACAAGCAGGCAGCATGAATGCACTCCTTTCTCTGGGTTCTTGATTGTGAATGAAGTGCAACCAACTCTCCCAAGGGCCTGCCTCTGTGGTTTCTCTGCAATGATGGAGCATAACCAGGAACTGTACACTGAAGTAAACCCTTCTCCTGCCACACTGCTTCTCATCAGGTACTTTACCACAGCAGCAGAAATGAAACTAGAACAGATACCTAAACTTGTCTCAGAGAGGAAATCTGAAAATGCACCAAACATCAAATGGTGCTATGGAGTCACCTGTTTATTTAGCTGTGGTAAAGATACAATGGTGCTATTGCAAGAGAATATTCCCATTTCTGGAGATCTACACCGAAGCATTTAGGAGTGAAATATTTATGATGTTTCGAATTCAATTTGGAAGGGTAGAATAGAAATCTACAGAGAAGTCAGGTGATGGTAGTCCAATGTAAATAATGGTTAAGTGTTAGGTACTGTTGTTTCCAACTTCAGTATTAAAATTTTTCAATTGAAGTAATATTTTGAAGAACTCATGTTTTTAGAACACGAGTTTGACTCCACGATCACACTCGGAAAATATTTTCTCAAACAAGGATTTTAAAAATAGCCCTTGAGATTATCTTTGAGTATTTTTGCAAAAGATACATTTTATTGTTAATTATGTGTCTGTGTGACTGTGCGGAAGTACGTGTGTGTGAATCCAGATGTCTTCAGAGGCATCTGATCTCCTGGGAGCTCTGGGAGTAGCATAGTGTGAGTATTGAGAACCAAACTCTGCAAGAATAGCAAGTGCTCTTGACCACTGGGCCGTCGTCCCACGTCCTCTTCCAGTATTTTTAATGGGTTATTTCTTCCACTACTTAAATCTTTCTTCTGTTTGAATTTTGTTTCGGTGTTAATATATGAGATCATGATCAGTTATATTTTCTATCTAATTTAGCTAATTCTATTTTGAGGTACGGTATCCCAGTGTCCTTGGGCTAGCAAGGAACTCATGACCTCATGACACAGCCTCTAGTGCCAAGATTGCAGGGTGTACCTTACGCCTAGCTAACTTTTCTCTTAAGTAGTTAGACAGTAGTGGGTATTTTCAATTTGCTCCTTTGACTTCACTCACTGCCATTTTCTGGAATCAGTCCTTGGTTTTCATTGGGAGGCTCGGACCATTCCCTTTCTGGTTATATACATGCTGGGGAGAGAAGGTGTTTGCTTTGTTTCTTTGTAATAAGAAAGCAGATAAATAAAAGCCTGCTGTTTTTCCACTTGTCCTTGGCCAAGAAGCACCCGGGTCAGAAGCTATAGCCCTGCAGTCTTGCTAGAGCAGTGGGAACTGAGGATGAGACTGGGCAGAGGCTTGAACGAGCATCACTATGTGGATCATCAGATCCTGCTTAAAGGATGGACAAGAGTTGGGAGAATTCAGCGTTGATCATCATATATGTTATCATGAAATGGGAGCTGAAGCAGGCTTTAGCCTCTGCAGTATGGAGAGCAAGAAGAATTTATGAGAAGAGGTCAGCAGACAGATCCAAAAAAGAGTAAATGGCGTCCAAATGTTTATTTTAAACTTTTTTTTTGTTTTGTTTTGTTTTTTTTGCTTTGTTTCGTTTTCAGTGTTCAGGATCGAGTATACACTGATCAAGTGTCTAATCACTGTATCACATCCCTGCCTTCCTGATTAATTTTAAGGACATAACTGTTATGTTGAAGTCTAATGTGGGGACTATATATTCTACAGGCAAAGATATACTTGTAAGACTTTGGGTGAAGAGAACCAGTTGAGGCTCTGAGCCATGTTTGTCACCAAAGGATCCTCTCCAGCCACTAGTTGCTCGGAATTAATGGCCTCTGACATCATCTGACCCAGCAGAGGTTCTCCATTGAAGGGCAGCCAACCTGAGGGCTGCCCGGGGCTGCAGAGCAGGCTGGCCAAGCAGAGCAGCCTTGCCAAAGTTCCAATCCCCTTGCCTGCCCCAGCATAATACATAACAAAACCAATCCTTATCTTAATCTATTATGAAGAAGGCTGCAAAACGCTGCTTTTTTTTCTTGGCAAAGTAGTCTTTTGTCATTTTAAATATGAATAGCATTCCAGAGCATGAAGGGTCCAAAGTGAATTACTGCATGGAAACTGCCAGGAAAGTCTCTTCCTGGGCAATCCATCCTCACCTGTGTGGACACATGATGCCCACAGAAAGCATTCACACTTGTGTGGACACACGGTGCCAACAGAAGGCAGGAGTTCACAGGATGTAATATTCATATCCCAGAGGATGTGTTAGGTAAATAACAAAGAAAGCTGATATAAATTTCCTTGGATTTTTGGAAAAGTTAGAGCATTGATTAATTAATTCTCTATTTGCGGTTTCACTTCCCTTTCTTTGTGTTTGCAGCAGGAGAGAGATAATAGTTACAATAGGAGAGACACTCTTACTTCTGCTGAGAGCTGCATTTGGACAAGTTGGTGGTTTGTGCATTAAGTGAATTAAATAAATTCATTCTCTGAAGCCTCTGATCTTAAAAGCACTTTCTTCCTTTGAAAAGATAATTTCCAAATGGAGAATCAAAACATTCCACTGAGTTATAAAACTTTTGCTTAAAATATGTTCATCGTATCTGAGGATTATCATGCATGTAGGCATCTCATGGTGCCTGGGATGTATCAGTAAACAGAGAAGACACAGTTCCTCAGTCTTGGGAAGCTTAGGTTCTAGCCAGGACCAGACAGAGACCAAACAATACACATAATGATTAGGTAAATTCTGTAGGATGTCATAGATGAAAAGGATACAGGAAAAGAAAGGAAGGAAGGAAGGAAGAAAGATAAAAAAGAAAAGAAAAAAGTATAGTATAAAAGAGTGGAATTGTGCCAGGAAAGGCAGGATTGGCTGTAAATAGGAAGAACACTGAGAATGGGTGTTGTTGGCATGGATCTTACATGAACGTCCACAGGCATATGGTGAGGATTTGGTCTCTAATATTACCTTCTTCAGAGATAGGGCCTTTGGTAGGTGATTGCATAGTGAGGGCTCTGCCTTTGTGACAGATCCACCCATGGATAACCTGATAGGTCTGTGAGAATGATTTTGTCAAGAAAGCAAGCTGTCTCTCTCTGCTTCCCTTCTGCCACGGAGTTAGCGACCCTGTTCTACATGCATCCCTGCCCCCATGTTCTGCATGATTACGGGCCTAGACACAGTAGAACCAACTGACCATAAACCCAAACCCCAGAAAGCAAAGGGCAAGACAAACCTTGGGCTGATCTACTTCAGGTTTCTTTCCATGGTAACAGAAACCCAACACAATAAATAAGATGTGGCAGAAATCAGGCAACGGGCTTCATGTTCAAAGCAGAGAATGCAAGGGCCCAGCAGGGAATGAACCAGGTGTATTTGAACAAAGGCCAAGAAACTACAGCATTTGAGGCAGAGAACAAAAAGGACTGAAGTAGCTGAAGGGGTTTTCAACCCCATGGGAAGAACAACAATATCAACCAACCAGACACCCCAGAGCTCCCAGGGACTAAACCACCATCCAAAGAGTTCACGTGGACAGACCCATGGCTCCAGCTGCATATGTAGCAGAGGATGACATTGTCTGGCATCAATAGAAGTCCTTGGTCCTGTGAAGGCTCGATTCTCCCAATGTAGGAGAATGCCAGGGCAGGGAGGTGGGAGTGGGTGGGTGGGTGAGCACCCTCATAGAAGCAAGTGGAGGGGAGATGGGATAAGGGATTTCTGGAGGGGAAACTGGGAAGGGGATAACATTTGAAATGTAAATAAAGAAAATATCCAATTAAAAAAGAGTTTTAAAAAATGAAAGAGACCCTCCTCTGCAGACTTCAGATGAAGATGTAGAACTCTCAGCTCCTCCTGTACCACGCCTGCCTGGACACTGCCATGCTCCCCTCTTGATAACAGACTGAACCTCTGAACCTGTAAGCCAGCCCCAATTAAATGTTGTCCGAAGAAGAAGAAAAAGGAGGAGGAGAAGGGGGAGGAGCAAGAGAAGGAAGAGGAGGGAGTAAGAGGGGACATCAGAGAAGTCTTGAGAGTGAGTAGACATGACAGTAGCCTTCAGGACCAAACCAAGATGCCCATTTCTTCTCTACAAAGGATACTGACCGAAGATGGCTTCTCACCTGGAATGCCTCCCTTTACCTGGCCTTTCCCTTGGAGCACTCCACATCTTAGGAACATCCCACGAGGATGTCTGAAATTGGGTAACTGTGCTTCCCTTTCTGGCCCACACAGAAGGATCCAGTTACTTCTGCGTCAGATGAACCCACAGCCTGTCAGCACCATAGAGGCAATAATTCACTGGAAGTCAAACTCCACACACTGTGGACCTACCTCTCGAGGAGGGCTCAGTTACACACATGAAAGTTCAACTTTTGTCCCTGCCTTTCTCCTGTCAGAGAGCCCAAGTTGGACCCAAGTTATGCACTTCCCCTCCACTTTCTGAGTGCTAGGATTACAAGCATGTGACCCCAATCCAGGCTCCTGGTTGTGGCTGTGTAATGGTGCTTCTCCACTGGCCCTCATCAAGCCACATGATGAGCATGTGTCGACTGGATTTCCCTCGAAGCCCAAGGTACTCCTCTGTGATCTGTTTGTTATCTCAGCCGCATCATTTATTTGTACTTGAAAAAAAGAATGCTCGCCGTATAAGCAGGGTCATGGCATACACTATTCAGTGTGCACTGAGCATGGGACCCCAGCAGAGAGGGACATGAAGCAGGACTCCAGGGATGCATTGTCCTTTGAGCCTGGCAATGACCTGTAACCACTGGGGGGAAAAATGTCTTGGGGCTGAGTGGACGTGACAGCGCCTACTGTCTTTGCCAACAGAGTCAAACATTTTCCTTGTTTTGTGCAAAGTACTATGTAGCTGGCAGCAACCCTCTTTATGAAACGTGAGGGGAAGACCCTCCTTCTATAAAAGAAGCAACACAAGGCAGACACTTGCTTTGCCCTATGGCCTTGAGGATATGATGGGCTGAACCAGCCAGGAACGTCTACCACAGGCTTTGAATTCAGATCTTGGGCAACGGAGATTCTCTCTTGTTAGTTCACTGAAGATTCTGGTTGCCTGAGGGTCAGTGTCCAGGGCTGGAAATCCTGATGTAAAAACCTCTGGCACCTGCCATTTGGTGAGGAGTCAGGCTTTCCCCAGACTAGATCCAGGGAGGGATTTCCTCTTTGCTGCGAAACTTCAATGTACCCAGGAGCCTTTAAATAAATTCTCTTTCATCTGTGCCTCTTACAGTCACTTGTATTTGTAGGTAGCCAGCTTCATGGAGAGTCAGAAGTCAGTGGAATGCTGCCATCAAGCCGTTTATGCCTTACCATTGCTTGCAGGCATGATTTAATGTGGAATTATTAATATTTTGTCTTTTTATACCATTATGGGAAGCTCCTGAGGCATTCTAAACACTTTCTGGGTTGGAAAAGTCAGGAACAGTGAGATGGCTTAGCAGGGAAAATTCACATAGTGAAAGAGGAGAACTGGCTGTCAAGTCCTGTGGCGTGGGTGTGTGAACACAGGAACACACACACACACACACACACACACACACACACACACACACACACACACACTAAGTAAACATAATTGAAAGACCCAAGCTCAAGGCCAGTGAAACTAAATTTCAGCTTGTGCCTTGTCTCTATTTTCATGCTCTCCCCTCAGCGGGTGAGTTTGACCATTGGCTCTGCTCTAGGGAACAGTGTATCTCTTCTTCTTAGATTATCCCAGCTTTCTCATCTTGCCTCTATTGCAGTCCACCTTTCTAGTTTCCTTCAATGTGGTGTAGCCTAGAGGAAGTGTAGAGAGCGGCGCAGCGAAACAAAGATGGCGCCGACATCCAGCCTTGTCTGGATATAAATGACTTACTGCGCATGTGCAGGCTTGTCTCCTTGCTAGGGCTCCCTCTAGTGGTGAACAGCGGTACTGCACATGTGCGGTTTATGCACCAGGTGTCAGTTGACCGTTAATATGCTAATGAGGTGATTCATTCTCCGCCAATCCCTGGAGGACAAGTAGTGGGGTGATCAAGCCCTCCAATCCCTGAGAGATAATTAGCATACTGTTGTCTATATAAGCCCGAGCGATTTTGCTGCTCGGGGTCCCTGTTCAAGGGCTGTAACACTAAGAAGAGCTGTAACACTAAGAAGAGCTGTAACACAGTAAAGACTTGTTCCTGTTGCAACATTGGGGCGACAAGTGGTGCGAAACCGAAACCAACATCGCCCGGTGCGAGGGGACCCTTCAGTGTGCTGAAGAAAGATTCAGAACTAGGAAGGTAAATTAAAAGGTAAGCTTCAAGAGGCATGCCTTTTTGGAAGAAAGCATGTCAAAAGCGGAGCGGAGTGAAATTAGGAAACTTCGGAGGCATGCCCTTTTTGGATTTAAGAGCATGTCAAAAGCGGACTAGGAGCATTACTAAACAAAAGTGAAAAAGATACAAAAGGCGGAAAAACGCTGCAGGAGGAAAAAAAATAGGTATGCCCGGAGGGCAGTACAAGTCATCCCGGAGAGGATACTTGTATCCATTAAAAAATTAAACCTTGAATTGGCTGGCAGTGACTCTGAGCAAGAGTTGTCAGAGTCAGGGAGGAGGAATTAGAGGAAGAGGCAGCCATATATGAGGAAGAAGATATGGGCCTAGGTGGAGAGCCACTGTGAAGAAACCTAAAGTTATGGATCCTTTATGGCAAGGCTGGTAATTTTGTTTCTTTTTTTCTTTGTTATGTGGGATAGAGAAACTTCTTAAGCCGGACCAAAACCTCTTTGGGGAATGGTCCCTGCCTGCTTGGAGAATAAACGATGTGAGGAAGCCGTCAGAGCCGTTAGGACAGGTCAGAGGGTCCTTGCAGAGCAACAAAGTATGTCAGAGGGAGAAAAGGTCTCGAAAGAAAAAAAGAAAAGAAAAGGAGATAAAAGGAACAGAAAGAAGGCAGAGATAAAAAGGATAATCAGAACCAGGAAACAAATAAAGATATATTCTTCTTTAAAAGCCTTGACCTTAGAAATGTCAAACAATCTAGAAAGCATCACTGACAAAAGCTTAGAGAAAGTGAAAGTAAAGGTAGAACCATCCGGGTCCCGGGCCTCCCTTGAGCAACAAAAAGTAAAAGCGCAGGACTTCAGTTCCACCACCAGACTCAATTCCCTTGAATGGGAACTCAGATGGTGGATACAGATTTTAAAAGGCACTTAAAGCAGAGTTCAGAAGGATCACAGAAATTGAAAGCATGTGCAAAGATAAAAGATTTGGGGTAATGGTAGTGGTCAAAGGGACAAGGTAATAATGGTAAAATGTTTTTGTGTATGTGTTCTTTTAGAGTTATGTTAAAATCTAGAGAAGCAAAGTCGATTCTCATAGATACTTTTAGTCTTTGGACCCATGACTAGAGACAGTTTACACCCCTGGACAAGAAAAGAATGGGGTTGAGAAACAGTCCTCCCGAACTCTCCACAGATGCTTTGGCAAAAGAAGGAAATGAGCTTAAACTTTTTGGCTCTCCTGGGAACAGAAGGAGGTGGGAGACGTCTTGCCTCCTTCTCCTATTGGAGAAATGCTTATCTCTGGTTCTGGGTTCTTTAGGCAGGATGTCCAAGGTGGAACACCATCTAGTTCTTTTCCTCTGTGTCTGTCTGTCCTTGGTACCAAGCTATCCATATGTCAATTTATGTCTGGGTTTTGCTTCTCCTTGCTTGAATGTTTTGTGTTTCATGTTTTAAAAAAAATTAAAACTTTAAATGCTGGCTGATTCACCCATGATGTAGCTTTAACTCCTTTCAAAGAAAGAACAAATAAATAAAATGTTTCAATTGGCTTTTGGAGCCTGCATCTGTAGCTAGAAGCCTAAATAGGCTGGGCAAGCTCCCCAGGGGCTGGCTAAATGTTTACACTAGCCGATCCTAAAAGACACCCAGCTTCTAAAATAACGGAACTGATGCTCTCTTAGAAAAATCTTTGACTGAGATTATTGGACTCAACAGGTGACAAAGGTGTTTCTCTTAAAACTACAGCTAGAAAAAAGGTAAAAATGGTGATTGATTTAAATATTAAAAGTATGTATAGCCACTTCATTTTTGTTTCTGATTGGTTTTAAATATATGAATATTCTTTACATGCCTTGATTTATGGACTATTGGCTTTTAAGTTATTGGATATGGTTTTAAAAAAATGTAACATTGGTAACAGAAAGTTGACATAAAACTGGTAAATTTGGATGGAGTCATTCTAGACAACATGTGGCATGAGCCAATCTAGAAACAGGTCTAAATTGGGATGATATTTTATGGAAATCTTATCCTAGAAACCAGGCTATAAGATTTTAGGCAATGTCTCTTTTGTTGAGGTATTGGAGACCTGGTTCATATGTAGAATTGGCAGTCAAACCTTGTAGCATGAAGGATAGACTCAGTGTTTTGGAGACTGGATTTTGGGATGATGAGGCTGATCTCCAGTGAGGCTGCTCAGTGTGAGAGGGAGAGATGAAAAGATTGTGGCACCGAAGTGCGGCCTATGCAAAAATCGTTAAGATGGAAAACAATCAATTGTTCATAGCACCTGAAAAGGTTCAAATGGGCCAAATGGGAGAATATTTAGGAACTAAAATCACTCCTCATAGTATTTCCCTCAAAAATTGAATTATGAAAAAGACCATTTAAAAACATTAAATGATTTTTCAAAAAATTACTAGGAAGCATAAATTGGATTAACCCTTATTAAAATGCCCAATGTGATTTAACCACTTTATGAGATCCTGAAAATTCTCAGCTTACTTCACCCCATGCTTTAACCAAGGAAAGCACGATTATCCTTGAGGAAAGTGAAGAAAAGACTGGAAAAGGCAATGCTAAGGTACAAGGTACAAAAAGGAAGATCTGCTTTTGTGTATACCCTTTTGTCAGCCTACAGGAGTATTATGGCAACAAGGTCCGCTTCTTTGGATTTATCCCCATATTTCTCCTAATAAGACCGTTGAATATTACCCTTCTGCTGTTGCACAGCTTGCTGTGTTAGGCGTTAAATCTTGTATTCAGCATTTTGGTATTTTACCCAAGAAAATTATTATACCATATACAACAGCTCAGATAGAAACATTGTGTACCTTGATAGATGATTTGGGCCCATATTAAACTGTAGTTTTGATGGAGAGTTTGACAATCATTATCCCTAAGGATCCTTTGCTTTAATTTTTTTACTGAACATCAGTGATCTTTCCTAAGATCACTGCCTCAGAAGCAACTTGTCGGCATTAGATATTTATACAGATGGCTCCAAAACAGGTAGGTGCCTATGGTTGATTCTCAAGAACCAGTAATTCAATACAGTTCAGGCACCCCCAAATTACAGAATGTAAAATTATATTGAAGTTTTCAAAAAGATTTCATGATTTTTTTAATTTCTGACTCTGCTTATGTAGTTAATGCAGTCGCTCACTTGAAATTGCAGGGGCCAATTAAATGACTAGTACTGTATGTCAAATTCTTTTAGAATTACAAAATTTGATTTGGGCCAGAAAAAATAAATTTTTTATACAACATATTCGAACCCATTAATTTGCTGGTCCCATGACCAGTAATAACCCTAATGGATGCTAGTACTGAGTAGAGTTTATTTTTCATACTGCTCGGTTGATCTAAATGAGAATTTCATCAAAAGTTTCATGTACCTGCCTTTAGTTTAAAATCTCTATAGCTGTAAGTGGTGATTCTTGCCAAGGGTTGTGTTCAATTTCACTCCTCATGTGGGATAAACTAGTGGTCATCCGTTAAAACTTTGGCTGGATGTCACACATATCTCAATTTGAAATTTAAAATATGCTCATGTTTCTGTTGATACCTGTTCCAGTATTATACCGCTACTCTGATGACTGGTGAAAAAGTTCACTCGTATTTAGCCATTAGCCATTGAAGGCATGGGCAGCCTGGGAAAGATAGTCTCAAGACAGACAATACAGGTCAGGCATTTTGCCAGACAATACAGTAGTCTTGGCTTACCATATCCCCAAGGTCAAGGAATTGTGGAAATACATCATTACCTTAAAAGAGCTTATACAAAACAAAAGGGGAATCTACAGCAGCAACACCAAAGAACAACTTTCTTTAGCTCTTTTTACTCTAAATTTCTTAATTCTGGATGCACATGGTCTCTGCTTTGGATCGCCATGCTACTACTACACCTATAACTAATACAGAAGTAAAGTGGAAGGATGTCTTAACTGATGAATGGCGTGGCCCAGATCCGTGATTTGAGATCTACTGGGAGCGATTTTGTGTTTTCCACAGAATCAAGAAAATCCAATTTAGGTCTGGAAATTGCTTCTGCTCTTCCTGAAGATGAGAGACTAGGAACCCTACTATTATTACTGGAATGGTAATACAGGTTAATTTGTTAGGCTATTGCAGATCCCGGCCAGTACCCATGTCAGTTCACAGCAATTCTACTGTTTTGAGAATAAGACTGGAATAATCTCTGGCCTTGGTTTCAATGGGTGCTGTCCAATGAGCAAGGGTCATATACATCCCCTGACCCCCTTTAGGTGATGGGAGAGAAACTTACACATGCTGTATAATGTTTCAGCTACCAGAAAAAGGTACCAGGTTGATCAATATTCAATATAATAACCTCTTGGTAAATAATACTACCTAGTACTCATTGTGCTAGATCACCTTTTTTCTGATAAGCACTAATGTCCAGCAATGGTGCTTTAAATTGTAATAGCTCTGATGTAGTCTGCTATTTAGCTGAATGCTGGGATGGCACTAATGACACTTTGGCTAAGATTCCTCCTTTGTTCCAATCCCAGTGAGGCAAACCCAGATAGCTCTCCTGTTCTTAATTTGCTGAGAGCCAAAAGAGATTTTTGGAATTCAGTAATTTCAGCCATTGTGCTGTCTGCGAAACAGCTACAATTGCTATGACCAATCAAATACAGACGGGTGAGACTGTCAATCAGATTAATAAAGAACTGCAAATGGCACTAGAGATACAAGAAGAATTTAATACCCATTTGGCATCTGGCTGTCAATCAAAGGATAGATTTAGTTCAAGAACAAATTGAAGCACTGTATCATGACACAGCTGTCTTGTGTTTCTCCCTTTAGAGGTTTATGCATTATTCTCGCGAGCTAACAGAATTTTCAACAGAGCAAAGAAATCTCGAATTATCTGAAAGGAAACTGGTCCATGAAAGCAGAGCAACTATCAAGACAATTGCTGATGCAGATTGCTGTCCTCAACAGCACTAGGCTGGACCCCATCACAGTTAGAAGACTTTACCTCATGGATTACCAATGCTTTCTCCCTTTTTAAAAAGGTGAGGCGGGCATGTTTGTCCAGGGAGCTATTGTCCTCCTGGGATGGGATGGAGTTCTCTGAGAACATGCCAGACACAAAGTGGTTGTTTACAGGCTATGACCACCATTAAAAGGGTGCTTCTCCCAACATATGGCTTCTTTGAAAGATCAAGAGTTAGCCTAGATCATTTTTTGTCACAGTCATGTGGAGTCATTGTATCCAGGGGCGGGGCAACTTTCTCTAACTCGACCAACCTAAGACACGGGCCCGTGGCGATAGGGTAACTCTATGACGGGTAAGGCCGAGTTTGGATGAGAAACGACCTAAGACAGGAGCAATGACAAGATTGGCGTGGACACCCAGATCTAGACCAGTCATTTTATTAAACAAAAAAAGGGGGAGATGTAGAGAGCGGCACTTGGCGAAACAAAGATGGCTCCAGCCTTCTGGATATAAATGACTTACTCATGTGTGCAGGCTTGTCTCCTTGCTAGGGCTCCCTCTAGTGGTGAACAGCGGTACTGCACATGTGCGGTTTATCACCAGGTGTCAGTTGACCGTTAATATGCTAATGAGGTGATTCATTCTCCGCCAATCCCTGGAGGGACAAGTAGTGGGGTTGATCCAAGCCCCACCAATCCCTGAGAGATAATTAGCATACTGTTGTCTATATAAGCCGAGCGATTTTGCTGCTCGGGGTCCCTGTTCAAGAGAGCTGTAACACTAAGAAGAGCTGTAACACTAAGAAGAGCTGTAACACAGTAAAGACTTGTTCGCAGAAGAATCCTGTTGCCGCGCGTCGTTCTTGCTGGCGGGACATTGGGCGCGCGACAAGGAAGGACCGAGGGGGAACTGGAATCTGCTGCTTGGTGTGGTCCGTGCTGGATAGTAAGTCCCGTCTGTGGCAAGTGTCTGAAGAACAGTGTCCAGGTAAGTTTTTCAGGAGGTCCTATGAGGATCTAGCTGTACACCCCAACCTGAGGCCCTTCTGTTTCACTGTCTTTGCAGGTCCCCCCACCCTCTTTTACCAGGTAGTTCTCATAGATAGAAAGGTGAAAGATTTCTTTCACTCGGATATCTCCAATGGTGTATTCCTGGCTCTAAGGAACTGACTCTTGTCTCATCAAACAGTGGACTTAGAAACATCACTCTGTCTTTTTCCAACAGTTTCCTCCTGTTTAGAGGTGTGGAGGGAGATGTGTTGCTCTACAGAAGTAGCTGTCCATGGCTGGAGATGCCAGTGCCAGTGTCTGTCTCTTGCTTGCATCCTCCTGTCTCCCCTGGCTTCTCTTCCTTCCTCCATCGCTACCCATCATAGGGAAAGAAGAAATAGTCCCCGCTTTCCCATACTGGGGAAGGAAAAGTCTTCAAGTGAATGATGACTTCCACACAGCTGACGACTCTTTCAGGGTTCCTTGGTTTTTTCCTGTAAAGATGTACGGTGGTAGCAGTGCTCGCTGACACCAAGAGGGTTGGTTTTCTCATGTCTTTTAAGTTCTGAAGGGTTGTGTCTTGAGCTACTCTTTAGCAAAAGGACCACTCACTGCCCTTGGCTTTGAGATGACAGCTGGAATCCCCAAAGAACTGGAAAGTTCAGGCCTTCACCCTTCTCTATCCATGCTGACAGCAAATGCCCCAGCCGAGGCACAGCTCAGCAGTCCCAGGTCAGGGCTTTGTTCAGTGTAATTTACAGAAGGCTCAACGTCCATTTCCTCCTCTCAAGGGTTCTCTTATTTTCTTTGGGAACATTTCATCTCCCAACTTGTCTGTGCTCTTGAGGGAATCCAGTACAGGCATCTGCCGCACTATAGAAGTTTGAAGGACCAAATTGTTTTTGTTTTCCCAGGACATTCAGGATATAATGCGAAACTTCAGTTTAGCTAGATAAATTGTCTCTCCTGTGACTTTGATCTGGAAAGCTTGAAGCTAGGACTGAGGAAAGAAATGGTTCAAGTTCATTAAGGTCAGCAGGCGCAGACGGCTCACACCATTTCTGTTCTGAGATCATAGCTTGAGGGTTCTTTCTAGTCCTCTGGAGGAGGCCTTGCTCATTTTCAAACTTTGTCCCACAGCTGCCCTCTCTTCGAGAATCCTTCCGTCTTCTCCCTTGGTTGTGTTTTCATTCAGTCAGACAGAGCTGACCTCTGTGACTGAGAAACCAGAAACCCGACTGTCACAGGAAACACTCATGCTGCAGATCAAGGGAGACAACAACAGGACAGGAATTGTTTATTTGTTTCTTTTCTGTTACACATGCCATTGTTGCAGACACTAGCAACCATCTTCTACATGCTTCTCACAAGAGTGACCTCATTATGCAGAATACATGCGTTTATTTAGTCGAAATTATAATAGATTTATTATATCAAACACTGTGAGCAAGAACATTAGTGTGAAGAAGGCTCCTTCCTCATCCCTCTGCCATTGTTATGGTCTTGGTTTATGGGAGGCAGAACCTGTTTCTTCTTAACATGGTTGGAGAACCATGCTGCTGCTATGTAAGAAGTCCACCCTTGCAAGAATATCCCAGACACGCATTCTATCTATCCATAGAGACTTGAAACATGGTGTCTCTCTCTCTCTCTCTCTCTCTCTCTCTCTCTCTCTCTCTCTCACACACACACACACACACACACACACACACACACACACACACAGAGCAGCCAATCCAGATACACTCAAAACTCACCAAAATAAGAGAGTATTGAAATACACTCGAACTTTGCTATTTGGTATGCAGTTCTAGGAACAGAGGCATCTATCTGGGAATTTGATAAATGCAGGCCCCTCCCCAGATACGGAATTGGAATTGCATATTCAACAAAGTTGCTAGTTGATTAACAAGCATATTAAAATTCAAGAACCATTGGCGGAGAGAAATATCACAGAACATTATGATAGAGTAAGTATTGTTTCATGAAATTGGCTCTAATTATATACATGTGGAATTGCAAATTTGGTTATGATGATAAATGCACTTCTTCCCATGGATCACGTTATTATCTTTTTAAAGCACTGAGCTAGAGGAAATAGCTACACTTAGGTGGGACCCTATCATCATTCTTTGTAAGAATACCAGGATTCACTCACCACTGTGGAGACACGCTACGATGATGGGGACAGAAAACGCTAATTCATAGAACCAGGCTCTACTATGCCAGGTGTGATTTTTCTCAGGCACTCTCTTATCCCTCCTGTTTTCTTTCAATACTTCAAAGAGAGATGTCTTAAAAACAAACAGAAATGACAAGCATCATCTTTAAGATGATAATGAGTGGAACATCTAGAAGAAAGAGGCTGACAGGAAGTGGTTAAGGGGACACTCATGGGCCAAGCGCTCTACCAACTCTCCCCATCTATTAAAGACACAGCCATTCCTAATACTGCCTGAGTTCGGGATAGGGGAGAAGAGTCAATCTGTGTTTACCTAAGAGCTTCTTAGTTTCCCGAGTGAAGACTCCAAGAGGACTCAGGCTCTATAAAGCGGATGCAAACTGCTCCTGGGGAAGAATGTGTAAAGGTAGCGCATGGGTGAACTTTGGAGAGCCGTGGTGGGGATCGGGAGATGAATAGGTTTGGAAGCTAGGCCTGGGGTCCATCATGTTTCTGCCAGGCATCGGCTTTGTGATCAACATCAAGTCTGTAGCTCCCTGAGCTTTAATTTTTCTGTAAAACAGAAATAGTGATGCACACACCTCTTTCCATGGTCAGGGCTCCATCAGGCAAAATCACGTTAATCTCATGCTATGTTTCTAAATATAAACTCTCCAACTCTCTTTCCCATTTTAAAATTTCCAATTGGTTTTTTGAAATTAAAATATAATTACACTATTTTCTGCTTCCCTTTCCCCCCTTTAACAACTTCCATGTCTTCCTCTTCCTCCTCTAATTCATGACCTCGATGTCTTTAATATATAAGTAATATATATCATATACATATATATCCACACATACATATACTTGTATATATACATATATATGCAAAAATATATAAATACAACTTTCCTAGTATGCTTAGTGTTACTTTGATGAGTGGGGAGAGACACAGCTCTCTGTGGGTGTAAGGACAACATTTATAATGCAGTTGGTAATTATGCCGGTATAGTAAGTGGCAGTAGGAGGTCCCCCCCCCTAAGATTTAAGACCTCACTAGTCTTGGGACGTTAGGTAGGCTTCTAGGAGCAGGCATGATTTCTGTTCTGCTGAGCAGGTCTTAGATCCAATTAGAAAGCTGTTGGATATCAACAATATTTGAGGGCCACTGTTGCAACCTGAGGGCTATCTTGTTATGACACCATTGTGTCAAAGGTGTGACAGCTGAGTAGGACTATTAGTGGCTTTGCCTTTTTTTTTTTAATTTAGAAAGTGAGTTCTGTAAACTCTGGCCTGTTTTTGTAAGCAAGCATGATTTTAAGTCATAGCTGTAAAAATATGATTTAAAAGTACTACAGAAAGGAAATCCTAGGCAGAAGATGCTCATCTTATTGCTAAGATAGGAAACCGGCAGGCTAACTTGATTTCTATTAATGGAAATATTTCCAGACAGGTAAATGGAAGGACTGAGGCTACATGTGGGATTTTTAAGGTAATGAGAAGATCCTAATGGATTAGGTTAAGACAGTGGGCTGGATGTAATAAAGCTGTAGACTTTATAAGTGGTCACATGGCCATAGAACAGAACGTGATAGATAGAAACAGAAAAGAAAGGATCTATCAAACTATGGTTCAGCCTCTACTTCCTTCCACATTTAACCATTATTTATTTGTTCAAGAGCATTGAAAATTATCAACAAAATTTCAAATATCACGATCATACTTGGATAAAAAATTAATTTCTCTTAAATCTTAAACAAGTTCTCAAGATGTAGAAAAGTAGAATTTTATAAATCTAAATAAATATCCCTATGTAAGTATTCTGATCACAACTAGTGGTACATATAATGTTTTTAAAAGTCAGAATGTATGGTAAATATGTAAACAACTGGAAGTTTGACAGATTACAAATTCTGTTAACAGAATAGCATAGTTCCCATCAACGAAATTAGCTTATCTAATTTAGATTATAAATATATTTAAAAGATTTATTTATTATTTATATGTGTATTTGTGGGCCTGACTGTATATATGAACACTGTGTGTGTGTGTTGTGTGTGTGTGTGTGTGTGTGTGTGTGTGTGTGTGTGTGTGTGTGTGTGTGTGTGTGTGTTGTGTGTGTGGTGTGTGTGTGTGTGTGTGTGTGTGTGTGTGTGTGTGTGTGTGTGTGTGTGTGTGTGTGTGTGTGTGTGTGTGTGTGTGTGTGTGTGTGTGTGTGTGTGTGTGTGTGTGTGTGTGTGTGTGTGTGTGTGTGTGTGTTGTGTGTGTATGTCTCTGTGTGTGTGTGTGTGTGTGTGTGTGTGTGTGTGTGTGTGTGTGTCTGTTGTGTGGTGTGTGTGTGTTGTGTGTGTGTGTGTGTGTGTGTGTGTGTGTGTGTGTGTGGGTGTCCTTGAAGCCTTGGTAAGGGCCAGAGCATCAGATCCCCTGGAACTAGAGTTACAGGCAGTTGGTTGTGAGCTACAATGTGGTACTAAGAACTGGACTCAGGTTCTCTGCAAGAACAAGTGCTCTTAGCCATTGAACCATCTCCCTAGTTCCCAGATTGAATCAATAACACAGTGTTCATAGTAAGGATAGGAAAAAATATCAGTAAGGGTATTAAAGTCTGGAATAACTTTGTCAACTAATGAGACACAACTGACATTTTTAGAACCTTCTATTAAACAATGGTACCAGTTATATGTTAGTTTTAGAGTCACATGGACCATTTACTAAGAAGGACCACGTGTTCACCTTGTAGTGAGTTTCAGTACATGTAAAAGGATTGGAGTTCCATGAAATATGCTTTCTGATCACAATAAAATTAAATTAAAAAGAAAAAAATACAAAGACAAAACCAAAATATGTCTGGGCTGAGCCCTCACTGATTGATCAGTGGTTAATGATGGCCCACACTGCTGTCGCAGAGGACACAAGTTCAATTCTCCCCATCCACATGTCAGGAGGTTCACAACGGCTTGTAACTCCAGCTGCAGGGGATCCAATGCCCTCTTCTGACTTCCTTGGGCTCTTGCATGCATGTGGTACACAGTGGACTCAGGAACACACACACACACACACACACACACACACACACACACACACAAACATACACACACACACATGCACACATGTACACACCATTAAATAATAAAAATAAATTAAAACACATCTGGAAAATCTTCCAACACGTAGATATTAAACAATTTAGTTCTCTGTAATTTATAAAATTAAAGAAAAATAATTGGAACTGTATGAAAAACTATAAAAAATAGTGGGATGTCAGTTGTTCTTAAATATTAGCTTAAGAACCAAAATCTGAAAATCAATTACCTAAAAATTGATTTTCAGAAACTAAAGTGAAGAGCTCAGGATGTAACTCCATGGGTGTAGTGGGTGCCTAGCATGTGCACCACCATGAGTTCAATTCCCAGCCCCAAATAAGCCAGGTATGGTGGGCCACACCTGTAATCCAGCACTGGGAGTTAGAAGCAGGAAGTTCAGAAGTTCAGTCTCACTCTGGGCCACCAAGGAAGTTTGAGGACAGTACTGGATTTGTGTGACCCTGCCTCAAACAAATGAACAAGCAAAGAGAAAGAAATAAAAAAAGAGAGAGAAAGAAATTCAGGGAAGACAAATAATTGAGTAAGTCTATCTGTAAAACTGGAAGGAAGGAAATGGTAACAGTAAGAATTAGAATCAACGGAACAGAAAATGTTCAAGCAAAGAGAGATGTGATGGCTTCTGTCTGTAATCTCTGCTCTAGGGAGTCTGAAGCAAGATCACTGAGAGTCTGAGGCCAGCCTGGGGCTACACAGTGTCAGACCAGCCTGAGGTATAGCGTGAGGCTAAGAAAGAGAGCGATCAAAGATAAAGGAGAGGAAAAATATGTAAGCAATAGAAAAAAAATCAGAGGAACTAAGGGCTAGTACTTCTAATAGAGTTTTTTTTTTTTTAATGAACTTCTAACAACAGTGTGTACTAAGAATAAAAATGCAGGACATTACTCAGTCTTATGCTGAATATAGGTAGTAATTTTGAACAAAATTTTAGCAAATATTAAACAACAACAACAACAAAAATCAGGGCTGGAGAGATGGCCTAGCGGTTAAGAGCACTAACTGATCTTCCAAAGGTCCTGAGTTCAATTCCCAGACAACCATCTATAATGGAACCGATGCCCTCTTCTGGTGTGTCTGAAGGGAGCTACAGTGTGCTTATGTATAATAAATAAATAAATCTTTAAAAAAATCAACAATATATAAAAAGTACAATTTACACCAACCAGACAGGCATTAGGGAAAGTGATTAAACAGAGTTAAAGATTAAACAGTTAATACTGTCCAGTAGTTGAAAAAGAGAAAAACTGTGTGATAATTTGAATTGACACAGAAAAGTATTTGTCAAAGTGCAGAAATCATTCATGTCAAACAAAGAAAGAACTGTTAGTGAATTATGGACAGAAGGGACCATTCTCACCTTACAGCAGGTATTCATGAAAGGTTAAAACACTGTTCTTCAAAATAAGAGACTGTGTCTGACCTGTGGTCATTTGAATGAGAATGATACAGGCTCCTGTTTGAATGTTTGGTCTCTTATTAGTGGAGCTATTTGGGAAGGATTAGGAGGTGTGGCCTTGGTGGTGAAGTTACTGGAATGGACTTTGGACTTTGAGGTTTCAAACACTGGCACCAGGCTCTCTCTCTCTCTCTCTCTCTCTCTCTCTCTCTCTCTCTCTCTCTCTCTCTCTCTCTCTGCCTCCTATTCGTGGATCAGATGTAAGCTGTCACCTGCTGCTCCATCATTACAGCATCATGCCTGCCTGCTACCATGCTTCCTACCATGATGGTCATTGGTTCAACCTCTGAAACTACGAAGTCCTCAATTTAATGCTTTCTTTTATTTATTTTTTTACTTTATTAAAATACTGAGTTTATTTCACATGTATATTTGTCTCCCTACCATTTCCACATCTGACCACCACTACTACTATGTCCTATCATAACATTCCATACATACTTAAAACCAAGTAAAGGGTGGAGTTCCAGCCTTGAAAACTAAACGGGCATTTTAGACAACACATTCTTGGCAATTGAACCTGGACAACATTTATCAAACACAGTAGGGAAAGTTCTCACTTTGCATTATAAAAAGGACAGCCAGATAGCAATTATTACAGAAATGAAGTAAGACAGAATTATTTCAAACTGTTTAAACCATTTTCTTAAAGAGACTTCCTCCACTGCCAGAGATCTTGAATAGCCTCCTGGTCAGTCATCCGGAAACAATTCCTCACATAATTAATGAACTTGGCTTCCACTTTGGGAAGAGAACCACCTTTTTCTATACTTGCTTGCATTTTTGCCTTAATGTCTTCTACAGAACTAGGTCCTTTGGGTGTTTTGGGAGTTTTTTCCTGTTTTTTGAAGGACTCTTGACCCTTTGACCTTGGTGTTGATGGTTTTAAATCTTTCCCATTTTGGTTTGATTTTTGTGCATTTTTGGCTGGGGTATCTCGTACAGATTTCTTCACTGGAACCTTTTCTTCAGTTTCCTCTTCATCAAAATCATCATCATCATCTTTATCATCCTCATCATCTTCATCATCCTCATCATCATCTTCATCAAGTTTTACTTTTTTCTGTGGGACTTTGTTACCACCTCTGGGAGTAGATCTCTTCTTTCTTTTATACATTGCCTCGGTCATGGTGTTTGTTTTGTTTGGCTTAACAGCAATTGAAAAGTAACTAAAACATAACCTAAGGTATGTAAAGTCCTGACCTAGTAACTCTGACTGCCTTTATTTACTGGTGCCCTGGGTATCCTATCCAGTATAGTAAGTAAGAAATAAAGGAGAAAACCTGAATTTATTGAAGGTATAAAATCCAAAATAAAATAAAAACAATTCAAAATAAAAATAAAAACAAAACCAAAAGTACTAGAATTAATAAAATTTAATCAAGTTTTATAATATGAAGCTACTCCCACCAGCTATTTCTCTATACTAGCAATAAACAATAGGAAATTAAAATCTTCAAATATTTTCATTTATAATAGCACCACAAATCACTGAATTTCTTAGGAATATACTTTAAAATATGTGCAAAATTTCCATGAGGAAAACTATAAATTTTTATGAGAGAAATTAAAGAATATATAAATTAATGAAGATAAAGGAGTTTGTAGGTTGGAGGATTCAGTGTTGTCCCTATATCAATTCTCCTTAAATTGACCAATGAGCAAACTAACAGACCAGAAACTATATTCAATTGGTTTAAGGTACTCTCAGTCTAAAATCAAGATTCTAAAATAGCGACAAGCTAACTCTAGAGTCCCCATAGAAAATATAGACCAAACCAAGCCAAACCAAACCAAACCAAACCAAAAGACACAAAAAGGAGAAGTTAACAAAGTTTGAAACAAAAGGGAATAAAGTTTGAAGACATATTTTACTTAAGCTTGATGTCTCTGTAAATGAGGAAACTGTCTGTGGTATTGTCTATACAACTGAACACGTCTCAACAGTAAAAAAAAAAAAAAGGAACGCAGTCAGGATTTGGGTGACAAAGTTAATGAGCTATGTGATGTCATGTATATTCAACGCTAGAAAAGATGCACACAACATGTAGCCACTGAAAATACTCAGAGGGGGTAGCAAGATGGCTCTGGATTAAAGCTGCTTGCTGCCATTTTGATGACCTGAATTTGATTCTCTGGACACACAATGATGGAAGGAGAGAAGTGACTTCGGCAGGTTGTCTCTGACCTTCATACCAAACACCCTCAACATCAACAAGAGACATAAAACTGTAACAAGACATTTAAAAAGACCCCACTGGACAAAATGGGAATCAGTTTGGAGATTTACTTTGGCAGTGGAGTAGAATTATTGATTGCCTCACTTGCTGGAAGTTACCCAAATGTTTCCACTGTTCAAAACACATCAAACTGCACAGCAAACACGGCACAGTATGCTGCAGGCAAATTTAAACCGACAACAATACTGAAAGGAAAGTGGAGTAGTAGGTTTTTTAGGGCAAGCTTTGGGGGAATACACACACTGAACTGGTATTCATCCGAGAGCTGCAGAAAACTGTCATACACATCAATTACTTCGAGACTTAGCTGTCCTTGTGTTTCACAGTTCGGATTCCGGGCAAGAAGAATCTGTGGGTCCTAGCCCAGGTCAAGGGCCTGAATGACCTCCCCGCCAGGACCGTATGTAGTGCTTGTGACAAAGGCGGTCTCCCAAAGATAAATGAGGGTTATATCTAGTTAGCTAATCAGCCAGCTAGACAGACAGACGGACAGACAAAGCAACTAGACAGCTTACAACAGACTGTCCTCTCCAGAGATTTCAGGGAACAGCAAAGACGATGAGGACAGGTGTGGTTCAAACATGTTCACTTTGCTTCAAGAAATAAGAGTGTTCCTTCGTTTCACTATGAGTTCACTCAAAGCAATTTGGAGTCTGGATTTTCTGCCAAGATAATTTGACACAGTTGTAAGCGTGGAGGATTTTCTAGAAAGAGCTTCCTTCATCTGAGGAAAAGGAACCTTCCAGGAGAGAATTGTCTGGCTATCCGATGTTGAAACCTTGCCTGCTTTCGTGTTGGTTTGGAACTGAGAAGAATTAAGAAGCCACTGTCTGAGAACTAGAAAGTGTATCTTCCCAGGTTGTCGGACTCAATGGAATTGTGCAGTCTGGGAGGGGGAAAGTGGGCGGAGGAGCCGGCTTGTTCAGGTCTATCCCCGGGTCTCCCGGGCATCCTGGGCGGTCGGCAGAGGGAGCTATTCCCCAAGAAATCACCTCGGAGGGCCTGGCAGCGACCCGCCCGGAGTTAGGCGACGGGGGAGCTGTCCCCGCGCCCGCCCCACAGGCTGGTGGGTCACCCTCCAATCGCCTCCCTCCTCCCTCCCCACTTTCCCAGTCACTTAGCTGCCGCTCGGTTCCTGGTGACCTGGCCTGGTCCCCATCCTTTCTCCGTCCCACTTTTGCGCTCCCTCACTCTGGGGACGCGCTGTCCTGTCCGCTTGGCGGATGCTGGCCCTGTCCCCCCAGATCCTTGTAGAGGGCCTAGACTCTTCTCCTGGGGTACTTTGAGGAGGGGTTAGCACTGGTACTGTGGAGCACAGCACTCTGTTATCACTCTCTCAAGCCCCGTGGTGAGTCTTAAGTTTGCCAACTTCTTGACTCAGTCACTGACTGGGGTCCCAGGAGTCCGGCCGGAAGGAGATTGCAGGTTTGGAGGGACCGCAAGCGAGCGACATCGCTCCCCCTCCCCAAACCTCCCCCCCACCGGCCACTGTCCCGGAGGCAGCAGCTGCAGCAGAGGCAACTGCTCGCATCCCAGCCGGGCTCGGGTTACCGCCTTCTTCCTCCAGCATCTCCTGCCAGACAGGGAAAAGCTTGTTCAAGTTTGCAGCAGGACTCGGTCCCTGTGCAAAACTGGGGCTCCGGGACGGGCCTGCTTCCCCGCGTCCCCATCTCCAGAGCTTAAGCAAGACTAGCATACATTGCTTTCTCCTGGGATTCTGCTTGGAAGCCAGCAGCCGCGGCTGGGAAAAGATTTTGAATCTCGGCTGGAGTGGGTGAAGACCAGGGGAAAACAGGTTGCACTGCCAATCACAGCATTTCAGGACCCGGTAAGAGTTAAGCAAACTCAACTCTGGAAGCCCTTGGCCTTGGTGGCTTCTGGGGGGCTCTTTGGGGCCTGAGGGCATGTTTCCCTTTAATCAGAATTCCTTGGTCTCATGGAAGTGGTAAAAGATGTGCTGTCCTGGTGGTTTATCTGCTTCCCGAGGGAGGGATTTGTTGTCATTGTTTGTGTTTGGTTTTGTTATCTGGGACCGTGCAGGGAATCAGGGAAGGTCTCCCAGTTATGGGTGTTTATTTTCTGCCGCTGTGTTGCTTTGCCCGTGTTTGTTCCACGTTGATTGTGACATTAGTGGGTGCAGGGAGATGGGGGGGGATCATACAGCTTCAACCTGGCCTTCTTCTGAGGTCTGTCTAGTACTACTCTTGGGTCTTGACTAGTTTCCTAAACTTTTCTTTCTTTAGTACTTGATCCTCGGTTTGTGTTTGCCAGCAGGGGATGCCTCTCAGGGTGTGGGGGAGGGGCGGGGGGTTCCAGGCAGGTTCCTAAACTATGGAATCCTTGTCAGAATGCTTGGTCCCTTGGGTGATGCAGAAAGGGACAGTCCTTAGAGCTGCATTTACTTCTTTAAGGAAAGTACACTTTTTTGTTGTTTTTCTTTTAAATCTCTTCGTGCTAGGACTCTAACACCCGATTTGTGGAAAACATTTTGTCTTTTTTTTTTTTCTTCTGGAAGTATTTTTCTGAATGGCCCTACTGAATAAAAGAGACATGGGGAACCATACTTGCTGCTCCTTTCACACATAACCTCACACGAACCCCTACATTTTTAAGGGAACAATGAAAGCCTGGGATTTTGTTGGCCTGAATGAGGCATTATTTCTGCTTTTGGCCAATAATAGCCATGCTGTGCCAAGGCGGAGAGAATGGCATTCTTGATCCTTTATGCCAGGTCTTACTTTGTATACAGTATTCTCAAATAAAAACCCTTCAGTCCTTATGGATGACATTACCCAGAAATCCCACCAGTCTGACTGGCAGGCTCCAAGGAGTCAGTTTGCACGGTGCTTTTGTTTTGTTTACAAGGCCAAAGCACTCCTTTGGTGAACTCCTAGAGTCTGATGTTCTGGGCTCAGCATGCCACCCTGATGCTTTGCTGTTGTGCAGTTTGGTGTGGGTTAACACCTGTATGCATGTCTATAAAATCAGGACGAAATAGTCGTGCTTACTCAGGAGCTAAGAGAGTTAACGCTTTGGAAGCTCTAACAAGCCCTACACAGAGGAGCAGTTAGCTGTTATTACTATCACCTTATTATTGAGCCACCCGTGTGCTGCTGTGATTATCCACATATGGTTAGCGATCGGCAAGAGTTCTTGATATTTTTCACTGAAAGGGCTTTGATGACTGATCTCACCTCCAGGCTTTACCATCGCCCAGGGCAGGAAGGTTTGCTCAGCCTGCCTCACCTATGCTCTTTGCGGTGTTTTCTGTGGGGTACTTTCAGTGGTAAGGAAGGTGCATGTCGTGGAGCTGGGATCTGAGGCGAGTTCATGATTGGATGACAAAGACTGTGGGGATTGACAGCCTCTACACTTCTTAGAAACCTTTTGAGTTGGCATAGTTTCTTTATCGTACCTTTATGAATTCTCTCTTACATTAAGTGGCTTTTGTACTAATTTCTTTGATTGTACTTACAAGATGAATGTGTGCTGTTGCTTTATGACCGTCTCTGCCTGGCCTCATTTTAAGTATGCCAGCACTTTCTTCTTGTGGCCGGAGCTCTCTATAAAGCAAATCTCGAATACCTTAGCCACAAACCTCAACACCTGATTAAATATACACACGAACACAGAACACTGAGGATTTCAGTAAAGTGTTCAGTGTGATCTGAGACAGGCTGCTTCTCTTTTGACATCAGTTTTATGACGTGTGAGCTTTGTGTGTGTGTGTGTGTGTGTGTGTGTGTGTGTGTGTGTGTGTGTGTAGTAGGAGGTAGGGTAAGGAAAGAGCTTTGGTGTGCCTCCTGGTTCTAAAGCCTTTCCATTAGTGGCCTTAGTTCACTGGTGACCGTGTTTGGTTCCCTTTCTCGTTTTTAGCAGTTGTTTGGGGTGCATGAGTTATGGGACTCCCATCTTTGCTGGCTAACTATTGATAGGTGAAAACGGGAATGCACTAAGCCCCCTTATATTCCACCAGCTGCTTTCAGACTTTGGGGTACACCAGAAACAAGGATGAAAAATTTTTAAGAAATTAGATTTTTTTTTTTGCCATGAGAAATTACCAATACCTGATCATTTTTTACCTAAACAAATAACAGTTTCCTATGGTTTATCCATGTGTAAACCTTGGCCCCTCCTTGATTCAGAGACAGAAAGTCTTGGGTGAAGTTGAGCGCATCCACGGAGTCCCACAGTGGTCCCAACGAGTCACCTCCATTCCACAGGGGAGGATACGTCTGCAGCACTGTTTCTTCCGTCTCATGACACATTTCCAAAATACAAATCTGATCGTGTGATCCACTTGCTTAGGTCCTTGGCGGATCATGAGGAAACCATCAGCATCTCCTAGGGGCTTGTTGAAAAGAGTCCCCAAGTAGGGTTGGAGGGACGTTGGGTCCTAGAGTCCAGTGGGCCTGTCAGCCTTGGTGCTGTTCTGCATGTGAGCACCTTTGTGCCATCCCCTTTGTTGTTCTCTGTGTCCTTGCTTCCCAGCCCTCCAGTCCCCGTGGATGTCACATGTCCCCAAATCCACAGCACCCTTTCCTTTCTGTGGCCTAGCTGTGTAGATAGCCCTTTCTATTGAAAATGCCCGTGGCCTTTTCTGTGTGAGCAGCTTCCTGCTGTCCACTTATCTTTGAGGAATTAGCTTAAATCAGATGTTCCCTCCGAACTCTCAGAGGCAGTAGCTGCATTGGGTTGCCATTCCTCTCTGTGGACAGCTTTTTTTTTTTTTTTTTTTTTTTTTTTACAGTGTTGGTCATATTGTTATCTGAATGATATCCCCAGCAGGTTAATGAGTTCATCATTCCTTGTTGGAAAGAACTTACTCAGATGGCTGGAATATAAAAGCTATATAGTACATGTGGGAGAAGAACGAATGAATGAATGAATGAGCAGTATCTATTACGAGTGTGTCTATTCAGAGTGGTGGAGAAGTCAGTACAGAATTTGCTACTTACCTAGACATGACCAATGAAGTTGGTAGTGGCAGAAAAGAAGACGCTCAAGGCCGTCCTCGGGGACTTACAAAACACCCCATACTACTGAATTCATGTTACATGTTCAACATCACAGTAGGTGCTGCATGTAACAGAGAAAGAGACAATTGTACTTTCAAAGGCCTTTGCTTGTGAAGACCTGTGTCTTGGTAATGAAGTGGAGACGCTGATATCAATACAACTAGCCAACACTGCCCTTACTCGCACATGCGTGGTAACTGCCTCAGTACCGTCTTTCTTACTTTCCAACACGGACACAGTCCTGAAAGCAGGTCTAAACACGGGGCGGAGCTGTGTGATGTGAGGGACGGTGGCCTCAGAAGGCCAAATCATCTCTCCTTATCCTTCTACTTTGTGGTCTAGACACAGCATCCCGTATGCTCCCCTTTCTTAAACATCCTTTGCCTTGGTTATTTCCTCCTCGAGGAACCAAACGTTAGCCAAGGTCAATTATCATCTAATTCTGTCAAAAGCTTTGCCATTTTTAGTATCTGTAGTAACTTCCTCCTTTGTCCCACATTAAATTTAATGAGAAAAATACTTGTAATTGCCGGTAGAGTTTTTATTTTTCCTGTTTCCACTCATCTTTCTGAGAATGAATTATGCAAATTGGAGCAAATGCTGCCTCATCAAAGACGAGCTATTGGCTCATGGCCATTGCACATAAAACAGACACAGGGGAAGTCCGTTCACCGGTGGGAGATGGCAACATCGATGAGTGAGCACAGGAAACTGAGGCTGTCGGGCTGCGAACACAGCCCAGTGTGCAAGCATGTGGGCCCAGTATTTACTCTGAGAGCTTATTTTAAGAATTGATGCAGACTCATTGAGTCCTGGTGATTCAGCGTTTATAATTCTTTCCCTCTGGAATGATTTTTTTCTGCCCGAGGACACACCAGCCTAATGTTTTGCCTGTGCATCTGAATTGCCTCAATTATGAACTTGTCCATTCCTTAATCTGAAATCCAAAGTTCCTGCTCATCTCTTAGCCATATTGAACACTGAAGATGAGCTTTCACTGTAATCATCCTTACTGCTTTTAAACATATTTGTGTGTGTGTGTGTGTGTGTGTGTGTGTGTGTGTGTGTGTGTGAAGGGCTAATTTAGGCAGCTTAAAGGCTTGCCCATGTGTGAATGAGTGCAATATTCACGCCACTGGTGTTTTATTTTATTGGACTTCATCTGCCCAGCTGCCAGTGGCCATGAGTCTGTTCTTTGATGATAAATGCCATGCCCCGAGCCAGTCTGGAAGTGTGGCTGTAACACTACATCCTGTAGTTAACACTATTAATGCCTATTGATTTCTCTCCTATTTCATTTTTGATGATTTATTCTCCCAGATAAAGAAACTATGTAAAGCATTCTAACCACCTCAATTTCCTACTCAGAGAGCCATAAATCATACACCCCCCCCTCCAGCTCCACTTGTAAGACAAGGGAAATAGAATTTCAGCGTGGGACGCCTTGTCTTGCTAGGTGCATTTACAGGATATTAGCATCTGTTAAAAACATCAGATCTTTGGAGCAAGGAAGCCTCACTGTGGGGGTGACCAAGTACCGTGTTATTAATATCATGTCCAGCCCAGACGAAATGTGCTAATGTGGCAGGCTCTAAAATACAGTTTCAGATGGCATCTCGTGTAATGGGTCTTTAACAAATCCTCTAAGTACTCTGTTTTTTGTTGTTTTTGTTGTTTTGTTATTTTGAGACAGGGGTTCATGTAGCTCAAACCAACCTCAAACACATTATATAGTCAAAGACAGCTTTGAACTTCTGATTCTTCTACCTCTGCCTTCCAAGTGCTGAGATCCGCAGTCATGTTCTACCACCATTGGTAATAAAACTCAAAACCTCTTGCGTGAAGACAAGCACTCTACCTAATGCATTCCCATCCTTCAGTTAGTTTTCAAAAAAAAGTGTTTTGGGAGCTGGACAGACAGCTCAGCTGTAAAGAACACATACTCTTCTTTCAGAGGACCTAATTTGGTTCCTAGAACCCACGTTGGGGTGCGACCACCAGCACTTATTCTCGCACACCCCAGAATTAGAATGAATAAAGATAAGTATTTGAAAACTGGGAGCCAAGCATGGTGGCACACTCATTGCTCTGGAAACAGAGAAAAGCTGATCTCTATGAGTTTGAGTCCATCCTGGTTTATATGGTGAATTCCAAGGCAGCCAGAGCTACATAGGGAGACCTTGTCTCAAACAAACAGGACATTGAACTCATGGTGTTGGGCTTGCTAATCACACACCCTTCCACTAAGCTCTATGCCTTCAGCCTTAAAAACATTCGTTGGTAGAAATAGAAAACCAAAATGCATCAATTCTTGTCATTTTTTTTTATACAATAAAATAGAACTACAGCATCTTGGTTTCAAGCTTAGGAAACGAATCCTTCAGCCAAAATGGAAAAAAAAATTAAGTACTCCTCCTCACTGACAATCTTGAGAAGTTTATTTTAAAAAAATGATTGTTTTGTTTTGTTCTGAGACTAGGTTTAAGGCTGTAGCCCAGACTAGACAAAATCTGAATGGTCGTCCTACCTCTGCCTTCCTTGTGCTTGTGTAGATATGTTCCACTATATTTGGATTAAAAAAAAACTCTTTATTTTAAATGAGGAATTGATGACAACACATGATTTTGGCTTTTACAATTAATTGGTTTGAGTTTTATTCTTTACACCATTATATATTTATTAGATATATAATGTGTAACAATAAACATTACAATTGCCAAGAAAGAGTTAATACCTTTGGAAAAAATCTAGATTAAATATATATTCACACACATATAATATATATACTCTCTCTCTACATACATACACACACACACACACACACACCGTCTGTCTATCTAACTATCTATCTATCTATCTATCTATCTATCTATCTATCTATCTATCCATCCATCCAGGTAGCGCTGGGGGTAGTCAGGGTTTAATAGGCAGGTCTGAAAGGTGCGTGCGAGGAAGAAGGTACACTGACAGGGAACTTTCTGCAGAGGATTCGTATGGGCAGGACACCTCGGACAGGGCGATCCCAGCAAATACATGGCAGTGGGAGCATTGACGAACCATGTCAAAGGGATTGAGAATCGTCTTTATGACAGCTCCTTATGGAGTCACAGGACTGGTTTCTGTCTGCCCCTCACATCACTGTCTGTGTTTTAAAGGAACCCAACACATGTTACTGCTATTAGTTTCTTAGAGAGACCAGATGTGGGCGCCCTATTGAGATTCAAATAAAGTTTGGCTTAGAGGTCCTTCCCCATTCATGACAAGGCATGACTGGAAAACCAGCCTTTCCACCGCAGAGGGAGTTCACAGGAAGGGATAGCCAGGGCTTGAGCTTTCTAGAGTCATCAGGGGCGGAATTCAGATTTACCCTTGACCTGTCTCAAGATTGCTTTACCACGTGATGGTGTCAGCTGTCCCAGCCTGAAGCTACTTACCTAACGTGAATGTCACTCTATGTAGTAAAAAGGCTTTGAGCTGGCTGACTTTTCAAAAACCACTGAACTTTAGGACCCCCGGAAGGAATCAGAGAAAGGAAGAGCTTGAAGGGCTTCCCCATATTTAAAAATGCAAAATATTAAATATGATCTTTGACCTCATAGGGTAGCAATACCCTGGGTCCTGCTAAGATTTTGAACTAGACTGTTGGGGGAGAGGGGGAGGATGGTGGAAGGGGGGGGATACAAGAAATTTCAAGTTAATAAAAAAAAAAAAAAAAGGCTTTGAAACTTTTAAAGTTTATTGACGGAAATTCAAAATATTTAAAACAAAATATTAAAAAAAGATCTTTGTACATTTTGAGAGGATGGTGAGATGTGTGTGTGAAAAAGTGTGTGTGTGTGTGTGTGTGTGTGTGTGTGTGTGTGTGTGTGTGTGTGTGTGTGTGTGTGTGTGTGTGGTGTGTGTAACTGGAGGGCAAACCCAATGTATACGCTATGCTAAACGGTCATTTCTGCCTTTGAGCTACATGACAGCCCAGCATACATGTCTGCTTGTACTGTTGTTGGTGACAGTGACCGTGGCTTTCTTGGTTCCTTCTGCCATCAGGAACTGTCCTGGTCTGTTGCTTTCTGATGCTCTCAGTCTCTGTGGGATGCTCCAGCACGTCCTTCTTCTTCTCTTCCCGCCCTGCCTCTTTCACTAACACTCCCGTTGTCTTCTGGAGAGCCATCACTGTTTTTAAGCACCCCTGTTTCTTTTTGCGCGCTTTTGCTTTCTAGACTAAGATTTATAACCCTGGCACAGCACTCAATATAAGGCCCAGCCAGTTTCCTTCTTGCCTCTACTTCATCCCTTAAACAGATGTGCCAATGCCGTCAGTGAGGTTGGAAATGCTTGTGCTGGACCCGGGAATGTGCATTCTCAGCGAGGCAGGGTGATGCCGATGGTCTAGGGGTGCACTAGGATTCTTGTTTGGGGTTATAGGGTTCCATTCAAATAGCACGTTTATTTCTTTTCCTTTTTTTTTTTAATTTTTAATTTTGGTGATGGCCAGAGTGGGCATGGAAAATAGTTGGTCTGTGAGAAGCTGTTCCCTTCCTCTCTCCTTGGGGGAACAATAGCTGTAATACAACACTGCTCATGTGACAAACAGAGAAAGGCATCCATTGTTTGT
Organism: Rattus rattus; assembly: GCF_011064425.1. Lineage (NCBI taxonomy): Eukaryota > Metazoa > Chordata > Mammalia > Rodentia > Muridae > Rattus > Rattus rattus. The sequence continues at coordinate 74,696,708 of NC_046168.1, read as the reverse complement.
GGGTTGGCTGATGTTCCACTTGGCTCTGGCTGGCTGTCCGATTGAGCTTGGTAGCCCCAAGGAAGCAGACACACTTAAATCAGACAGACAAAGAAAGGAGGTCAAGGCCTTCCACAGTTAAACTACTGACAGCAATGTGTAGGAGGCAAAATGTAATTCTGAGGAAGACTCATTCATCTACTGCGTGAGGCTGCAGACACACTTCAGGGAAAACACGAAGTTGATGAAACACCAGTGTGTCTTTGACCAAGAAAGATTTTATTTTTTACCATTGTCTCACTGACTTATCTGATTATAGAATTTTATTACTTACTTTTTAAGACTAAAAGATCCCCCTCTATGATAGGTAAAGACATATTTCTTAGCTTCTTTCTCCAGGTTCATCAGGACAGACATCAGGGCTAGGGGTTGATAGAGGGCTTGCCTAGCACAAAGACCTGGGCTCAATCCTTGTCAGCACATGAACTGGGCATGGAGGCACATGCCTGGAATCTCAGCACTCAGGAGGTAAAATCAGGAGGATCAGGACTTCAAGGGCATCTTCAGTTCCACGGTGAGTTCCAGGCCAGCCCAGGGTTGCTAATCAATTAACACCAACAACACCTAAGTGTCAGTTCTAAAAACCACCCTGGATTATGGCCTGATATCTCAGAGGAAGATTTCTTGGGTAATGATTACTAATTATATCTGAAGTGTTAATAATTCCCATCCAAATATGGATTTGAATAGAGATCTTGCATTTGAGAATTACTTTTTGAGTTCAAAATACAACTGAATCCACCAGAATGTTACCAATATATTTGGGAAGTTATAATGCTATTTAATACCATCCCTCACTCCCAACTCCCAAATCGGATCTCTGTACTTGATGAGAAGAGTTACAAACTTCCTGTAAAGATCTAATTGTGAGATCAACAACTGGGCACATTCTTCGAATCAGAGGAAGATTCAAATTCAAGGTCATATCCTCTGCAAAGGTCGCCGACTTTCCAACAGAATTGTTCTTTTAGCCTGATTACCCCCTTTACGAAAAGTATGCCATTCATTCAGACTTTGCCTCTGGGTTTCTTTCAAAAGGACACCCTGTCCCTAGTTCCTGTGCATATTTGTGGGTAGCTATTCTCCGTGAGTCTTTCTTAATTTTTCTTTTCAACTAGACAAAGGATGCTGACCGAGGGAAGCTGAGGAGGAAAGCCTTGCTGGGTGTAATGGGTTCTAGAGAACACATTTGTATCAAGTGTTCAGACAGCTGGTGCCCTCGGCCAGTAGGAATCCTTTCTCCTCTGAGATAAGAGGTTTCGTGGCTGGCAGCATCTGCCTTAAGTAGAGTGGTACTCAGGAGAGGGCAATTTATGACTTACTTCAGGTCACGTAGGGCTCCTAATGAAGTCTGTTTTTGGACCTTGATTATAGATTATCCTTGCAAATCCATTAAAAGAAGAAGAGACAAGTGGATTGTGGAGAGGCAAGTATCTTTATTTTCATTAGCTTTCCACTCTCATCTCTCCCGTAGTTGGGTTTTCCTTTTCTAAATGGGGCTTTGGTGTTGCCAATGATGCGTATGCAGGAATGATATGTGAAGGGGGAGCCTCACACAGCAAAATGATCATGTTAAAATCTGGCTTTATTAGTTAATTAATTTTCAATTCATTGCCATTAGGCTGGTTCCTTAGCTCTGTCTATATGAGGTAGAGAGAGAGGCTCTCTCCTCGGGGGTCAGAGTGGGGACTACTGGACTATACTTGAAGTCATATAAAGATGACGTGTTGGCTGAAAGCCATCGGAGGGTCGCATGCTATCTCTTTGTTGTTGTTCCTTATGTGTGGTCTCTGCTTTTAGTTGTTCATTATCTTAGTGATGCCTTTTGATGTTGTCCATGCCCCAAGTGGCACGTTTAATTCTTTTGCTTTATCGGGCACAGGGTGCTTGTGGTACTTAGTTTTCTATCAGAATCTGTGCTCTGTCCACAGAGGGGTTGGGCTCAATGTGGTTTATGTGGATGTATTCAGCTTGCCAGAAATCCTTGAGCAGTTGCATTTTGATGTGTTTACGCCCTTTTGTGGGGAAAAGTTAAAATACTAAAGCCCCATGTTTACTATGGAATTAAATTCTAATAATGATAGGAAGAGATAAACCCTTATCATATGGATCTTGCTATGCTAGAAGGATAGAACTTTAATGTGCAGGAGTTACTGTCCCATAGCAGGAAGAGCCAACATACAAATCAATGGCTTGCCCAGATACTATGTTCGTCTAGGCAGCAAATCCAGTACTGAGAGGTTAAAATGTTAGCAGAATACCATTCTTTAGACTCTAAACTCAAGATAGCCAAACAGTAGGCTATCCTATCTTTACCTTCTTCGAATACATAATAATCTGCCATGAAAAAGCAGGGAAGGACCATGTGAATCATAGGTATTTATTTTTGACTCGTTAGATGATGGTTGTCCTGAATTCTGGTATTGGAATACTTCCACACACACACACAGGCATGCACCCACATGTGCACATACACTTTTGCACACACACTCATGAGTAAGGTGTGTACCTTACTGTTTTCCACAGCAGCACACAGTGATAGGGGTGTTTCCACCTCTTGTCTCTCACCTGTCTTAACCAAACTCCGTGCTGTTGGGGGGAGGCAGAGCAGCAAAGCAGTTAACACTTCCTGTTTCACAGCAGACTGCCCTGTTTTCTGTCATCTATGAGTGTAGGACCATGTAGATTGTATCAGCATGAGTCACTGCATTTGTGGGACACCCAACTCCGTATTTTTAATATGGGATAATAGATTCAACTGGAAAAAGAATAGGAATGGTTTATTTTCTAAAGGAGAGTTTGGGCTGTTGGCTTGGACATGGGTATTCCATCTGTGAGAGATCTGAGTTCCTATTTTGTATTCTTCATTTAGGACATGGGTGTTAGAGGTTGAATATTGATTTATGTAAACGTGATTATAGTTGTGGAATAAAAAGACAAGATTTTGATGGTCTTGGTCTGCTCCTTGCCTTTACTGTTTGAAATGTGACAATGTAGTCTGAGATTCATCCTCTCTTCTTAAAACGTTGTGACTTTGAGCAAATGGCAAGCTCTTTGAGATCTGTCAATCATCTGTGACATGGTAATAGCATGTAACTCAGTCGTGTGTACTGTAATGGCAGGTACACAGTAAGCATCTAGGACCTACTCTAATCATGATTCAAAGCAGGTCACATGAAAGCAAGGAAGAATAATGAACCCACCCAGGAATTAGACCTGCTTATGCTTCAAATGAGTGATGCATTCGAGCACTTAAATCAGATTCTGCTAATTAGCACAGAGTTTAAAATGTGTAGCCTCCACTATAAATGCAAGCTATAAGGGATTTTTTAAAACATTCTGAAGTATAAAAATGATAAAATTTACTAATGAGCATATGTGTTTAATTAGAGTGTTTTGCTAAAAGAGACATTATCTTGACTGTAGAATGAGACAAAGCTGCTGGTACAGTTCCTAGTACAGAACTTACTCTTCCAAGGTAATGGGGAATTTAAGACAGGCACTCCAAGAAAAACTGAGTACATATTCACGGAAACATTAAAATAGTCCAAATTATTTTGGTGGATAGAAACTCACATGTCCATCAGTTGAGGATGAGGGACCATGTAACTATACACTGGAATATTATCCAGTCACAAAAAGAGAATGAAGCACGGCACATGTTCCAACATGGATGACTATGCGACATGAGAGGAGGTATGTTTACAAATCTACATGGTACATTATTCCATTTACACGAACAATCTAGACAAGACAAACCAATACTCTCAGAAGGGAAGGGAATGGTAGAAGAGCCTGATAAATGTTTGGTGTCTTGTTGGTGGGGGAACAATCTGGAAGTGGATAGTCACAATGGTGGTATTTGTATAACATGGTTAAAATGATGAATTGTTGGTTATGTCAACTTTAACCCACCTGTTTTTTCACCTTATAAAATATCCAGATGTTTTACGTTTGGGTAAGATGTAACTACCTGCAAGAATTGAACAATCTGTGCTCACTTTGTGTCTGCTATGAGGTAAGGCTTTCCTGCTTGTTGGGAAGGATGCTGAAGATGAAAAGAGACTGCAGTGTTCTTAGGAAGATGGGAGAGGATGAGGGAACAGGTGACAGACTGCAATTACTTACCTCAGAGCCCTGAGTTTGGGTGACTAGACAGGGCTTTTTGGAAGAGATGGAACTTTGAAAGACAGGTGAAGCTTATGCCATAAAATGAAGGAAGAGAGAATTCCAGCTTGTAGAAATGTGTGTGTGTGGGGGGGGGTGGTACACGGCAGGCAAGGGCAGCAGGCAGAGGCAACACAGTGGCATGTTTATGATCAAGTATTGATAAATTAAAATGGAAGTGTACATTGGAGACAAGGACGGAAGTCTTAGAAGCTGTTGCTAATGCTTAACTCTCTGAACCATGAAGGTGTGTACCTAGGTAGGTGGCATGTCTCACACAGGAAAGGGTTGTTTAGTGAAGGCAATGAGTCAACCGTGCTATGAGAACCCCATGATGGAAATTAATAGTTTAAATCTGAGCCACGGGGATTAATGGCAAGTGATTGAATGCAGCCTATATTACCATGAAAAATGCAGTAGATTGCAAGGGGTTATTGTTGATGATAGAGCTATAAAAAATAGGGGGGGGTAACCTTAAATTATTAGTGCAATAATTTCACCAACTCTGTACAAATACATTCATAAATAATTTAATTACATGATTTTTTTAAATAAAAGGATGTGTGTGTGTGTGTGTGTGTGTGTGTGTGTGTGTGTGTGTGTGTGTGTTATGTGTTGCTGCATGTCTGTGGAAGCCACTGAGCAACATTAGTGTTGCTCCTTGGTGTCCGCCATCTTTTACTGAGACCGTGTCTTTCAGTTGGTTCATCTGATTGGCTAGGAGGAGCCTTAGGGTATCTCTTGGTCTCTGTCTTCCCAGTGCTAGGATTCCAAGCTAGGATTTTGCTAGGAGCAAAAATGTCTGTGTACTCACAGATAAGCATGAGGGAATCCAGAGATGCTAAACACACAGAGTTGTCTCTTCAAAGAAAGAGATGTATGACCTGTTTTCCACCCAGAAGGCTAGGAATGGAGATGGCTAGTGGCTTAGGTAAACCCTGTACTAAGTATAGGGCCAGACCATCCGTGGCTATCCCAAACTCCTACAAGCAGGACCAGAGGTGGTTAATAGTCAGTCTAGGAGACCTCTGTGCTAATCTGTATGGCCAGGGGCTTCCCTAGGCTCCTACAACCAGAATTGGATGTGACTGATAGTCCCAATGACATCTGAACTTTCTGTATGGCTGAGAACATATCAGATCCTCCCCTAGGCCCTTAAGATAACACATCTATCCAGTCTACAGACCATCTTCATGAAGGAACTAACATGTACTTCTTGAGGAGAGTTTTGATGTAACTATGCCTCATTCTGCATATGGAATTGTTACATCAAGGAACCACCCTCCTCAAATTCTACTGTACTTAAATATGCCTAAAATAACCTGCCCATGTCAAACTCTTGAAGTTTGAACCAACACTAGCTACTGAGTCATGTTGAACTAGATTTCCTTCTTACCTCACACTGATTAACACTCTTCTGGCCATAGTCTATGCAACGTCCTCCCACACCAAGCATGTGTCACGATGCCTGGCCTTTTTGTTTCATGGGGTTTGGGGATCAGACTTCTACTTACATAAGCTCTTTATTGATTCAGCTGTCTCCCCAGTGAGGTACATTTTATTAAGCACCAATTTATTGTCTTGGATGCAATTGTCTATGCTAGGGATAAGGAAATGACTAAGGTAAGAAAGTTCCCACACTAGCGGATTTTCATTCTAACATACATTGTGAGCACTAATTGTTACATCTAGTGGACAAGTGTAGTTGAAAGCTTGAGGCGTGGGTTGCTATAATGTAGTTTAGCACATGGACTCAGAACCAAGCTTCCTGGACTTGGCCTATTTCATCATTTATTGGATGTTTATACTGAAGTCAGTTACCCGATGATGTCTCAGTTCTCTTATCACTTAGGCGGGAAATAACGATGTTATTTTCCTCACAGAGCCATTAAGGGTATTGAGTGAGACTGTGAGTAGAGAGAGCTGGGTACAGCCACTCAGCAAATGCTCAGTAACTTTGGTTCCTTTGCTTGTCAGTATCTGGTTTCTATCCAGGGATTTGTCTGGGTCACTTCTGTTTTCCATTCAGCCTATTCCACAATCCTTATGTAAGGATCTCAGGCTTAAACTGTCTTTCATATGCCATACTGTGTTGGGTATGAACTTGCTGAGTTAATTAGCATGCAGACTCAGCTTTTTTGCAGTTCAGGCAAACAGCAGAGTCTTTATTAAGAAACTGCCATCTAGTTCTTGGCTTGGAAAGAAACATTGAGATAATGCCCCTCTCCACTCTTCATGAAGACATCTTGGCTGAGAGGTGCAACCTTCAGTGCTCAGAGTCTGGATTTAGTAAGCATAGTCTATGCTGCAGGCCTTACCCATATAGTCTTTCTCTTGAGACAGCCATAGCTTGAATTGAATGTCTTTGTGTCCTCTTATCGCGAGTATCGCAGGCCACTGCGGCCCTCTGTACCGCTTTCACCTTCCATGAGTAGGGGTGAATAGGCAGGCATGTTGGAATCTAGAAGAAAGCTTGGGGCTTATGAGAAGAGCTTATAAATGCTTTCTTTCTCCAGCATAAATTGATTTTAGAATGTACATTCCTAGCACATAGACAATCCTTTGTACCTTGTTTCTACCTCAAAATGGTTAAGTGTGGTGCTATGACCTGAATCATACCCCATTCCACTGCCAATTTTATGTTAAATCCCTAACTTCCATTGACTGTGCTCAGAGATAAGATCCGTCATAAGTTGATAACAGTTAAATAGAGGCGCACTAGTGGATCCCCTATTTAAGAGAGCTGGTGCTCTAATAAAATGAAGATGGGGCTGAGATGGTTCAAAGTCTGTAAAGTGCTTTCCACGTAAACGGGAGGTCACATGCAAAGTCAGTCATCACTTATAACAACCGTACTAAGGAAGGCAGGGACAAATGGACTTCCAAGGCTCATTGACCAGTCAATCTAGCCCATTTGTGACTTCCAAGAGGAAAAGAAATGCTGTCTTAAAAAAAGTGGGTAGTGTCTGAAGTTGACCTTCAGCCTCTACACACATGCATATATGCACCCCCCCTCACATGTACACAGAGACTGCCAGGGTGGGGTTCAGGAGGGAAAGGACAAGAACAAAGCTTTGACAGGTGCTACCTAGGATGCTAATCGCACTCTAGCTTCTAGAGAGACAGCTTGAAAGTGGATGTTTGTTGGAGTTATCCTCAAACTGTGTGACCCTGACATTTTCAACAGTTTAGATGAGCTTTTAAAGGATGAAGGAATGATCTTCAACTCTACTGGTGAGTTGATCAGAGCTCATGAGTACTGGAATGACCCTCTTGACCTCAATGATGACTGGTCCTTGGAATGTCAGCCCAGTGTCATTGCTAGAGTTAGATAAGGTTCCTCAACTTACCCTGCTTACCTGAGGATTGAAAAACTGAATGTATTCTCTGCCAAGGATCTCCTAGAACCAGATGAAGAAGAGACCCGTATTTCTCAGATGATGAAGATATGGCAGGTTTCAGGTGTAAACAAAAGTAGGGGAGGCTTGGCATTGGGTATCTGTAGCCTTGAGATCCATAATCCTTGAATTATAGTCACAGAACGCTTGCAGGCTCATGAGACAGAATTCCAGGTTATTGATGGGTCTACCTACTTATCAGCAGGATGACTCCTGATATTCTGAGGTTGGACAATCTATTCCAGAAACTGGGACAGAATAGAAAAATTGAGAAAGGAGGTATGATTCAGGCTAGCAAAGACCAAGTCATCCCTGGGGCAATCCATAAGAAAATTTAAAGACAGTGTGGACAGTCAGACGATGACCCAGTTTCAGGCTTGCTGCATGTACTGAAGCTGCACAGGATATGGAGGAAGATGCCCTTCTCCAGTGAGGCTGAGGATGGCACTGCACCTGGCTTAGGAGACAGCAAAGTCATCTGGTCATGAGCATACTGGTAGAACTCCCACTCCCACGACCAGCATCAACTAACCCCTACATTGTGCTGCCAAGTAAGTCAATATAGTCTCCAGATAAACCCTTTGTCTTGTCTGTGTCTATTGAATATGTCTCCCAAATATGTCACCAGCCAGGGGATATGCCATTCTCCACTGACATTATTTCAGTCTATCCCTATAGAACGTTAGAGACTGGGTAGCCCTGGCTGGTCTGGAATTTGCTACATAGGCCAGGATAACTTTAAATCTACCTGTCTGTGTCTCCTGAGTGTTGAGATTAAAGGCATGTACCACTATATTCAGACCCCTCTACCATGGATTTGTTGTTGTTATTGTTTTAAATGAACAAACTTGTACAGAAACTTTATTGCTTCATATACACAGGCCTTCAAAAGGACAGGCTAGATATAGGTGCACGTGTTGCCCAGAGCTCACTGAAATAGCAGCTAGTTTGGTTTAGGTGCAGGTCACGTGCGAACATACTGTTATTGATTTCCAGGTGTGCATTGTTTACATTGATGACAAAAACCCTGAGCTGTGGCTAAAATATTTATTTTTTTGGAAATTGACTAGTGATTCTATGCAATGGAAACAAAAGGCAGAACTGAATGCTGAAGTTGGTCAGTGTTGTTACACTGTTACAACTGTTATGTTGTCTTTGCATTTTTGATGTATCTGGTTCTGAATACCACTTTCATAGTAGGTCTATAATTACTGGTGTATTAAGTATGAACATGTAAAATAAATAAATGCTAATGAAAGAAAAGCAGAGGACATAGTGATGATATGACCATCTCTAAGCTACATCTCCAAGGATGAAGACTCTTGGGACCTTCAGCTTCTAGCTCCTTCAATCCCGAGAGATAGTGTCTTCCGTTTAAACTCCCAAGTTCTGTGATATTTTCTTGTAGCAGCCCCAGCAAAACAGCATAAGCAAAAACAAATATTAAAACATTTTTTGTGGGCTTGACTAATTTTAAGATTATTTGGAATTATGGGGCCATATGAATCAAATGAAAATCTGAACTAACCCATAGCCTTAATACTTATTTGAACAGTTAATCTTCACCTGCCTCCTACCATACACTGGTGAGGGAAAAGGTTGTGCCGCTGATTTTAAGACCGCTCTAGCTCTATCTTGCCTCCACTAATAAGAACCATTGTCAAGAGTTAGCAGATGAGAAAACAGCCTGGAAGTTTGAATAATTAGCTTCATGGTCGTTCTTTCATGAGACAGAGCCTGTAGTGAGACAGTGAGCAGGGACAAGCAGCCCAAGAGGCAGAGAGAGCGTCTCCAGGTGGGAAGAAGGCCCCATTCTCCTAGAAGATTGACACCTATGTTGTTGCTTAGCCTTGGATGCAGGCACAGGGAGTTCCTTGGCCTAGTTGAGGCAGATGGCCACCTTTCACTTCAGGGAAGACTAACCTGGAAAAGAGGCTTTTTTCTTTTCTCTTGCCAAAAAAAAAAAAAAAAAAAAAAAAAAACCAAAATCAAAACAAATGGCTTGTGATGCAGGACTCTGCCAGGCTTGGGAGGGGATGGGGGGAGAGAGAAAAAGTCTTTGCCTTTCTCTCCACGCTGTCTGTAAATGATGCTTTGTAATGTTGTCTGTGTTGTCCCTGAGAGATGCTCAAAGGGCCTCCCTGCAGCTCAGTACTGCTGTGCCCTGTAATTTCTATGATAGTGTCATCCCATAGTTAACCTTCTAAGTCCCATTGTCCCCTCCCAGCACAAGTGTCTTTGGTTGAGGCTATGGTATAAAGTCCGAAGATCTGAAAATGACCGTCCATCTTAGCCTTTAGAATATCAAGCAAATGTTTGTCTAAAGGACAGGGCTGTGACTTCTCAGGATTTTTCAAAGGTGGCAGGCAGAGGTGGTGACTCTGTCCAGCCAAGGCAGATTTCCAGTGGCTTGACCTACAGAATTGCTTACCAAGCTGGAGGATTTAGAAGAACCTTTTCTGTTTGCTTGTTTATTAGCCAGATTGTTCTGTCTTTGCAAATGAGGTCTCACAATTAAGGCAACTATGGCACGTGTGTCCATTCATTGGTACTGAAGAGACTTTGGTGTTTCTATGGGCTGGTGGCTAAGCACGCCTTCTCTGTTTCTTTTGATGGTAAATCATGTCACTCCTGAGAAGGGTGTGTCTTAGTTAGGGTTCTACTGCTGTGAACAGACACCATGACCAGGCAACTCTTATAAAGACAACATTTAATTGGGGCTGGCTTACAAGTTCAGAGGTTCAGTCCATTATCATCAAGGCAGGAAACATAGCAGCATCCAGGCAGGCATGGTGCAGGAGGAGGTGAGAGTTCTACATCTTGTTCTGAAGGTGAACAGAAGACTGGTTTCCAGGAAGATAGGAGGAAGATCTCCAAGCCCACCCCCACTTCCTCCAACACATGCTGTTCTCCATGGGGCATATTCAAACCACCACAACCAATTCTTGCCAGTAGTTTTTTTTTTTCTTTCAGAACAAAATGTTAGCAAGTAAAGAAATGGTTGAGGGAACTGGACGAGTTTTGCGATGAGTTCTAAGGACTAGCTCTTTAAACACAAACAGCTTCCCAAAGTAGGTGCAGACACTGGACCCATCTGTGCCTCAACTAGAGGGAAGCTCTGGGGAAGTGCTGGGAAACTTTGCATTCATCCATGATGTGTTTCCTCAAATGGGATGAGGTGACTGTGCGTAATGCCAGAAACCATCCATTGTGCCGAGATGAAATGGCCAAGCACAATGCTGCACACACATTCATTTGGACCCAGCAGTTGGTGACTAAGCTGCAGTAGAGGGTGAGGATGGCTGTGTCTGGGCAGTGGGATTCTTATATTTATGGTTGAATGTCAACAGAGCACTGAGGGGAAGAAGGCCAGGTTAAGTTAGTCTCGGGTGAGAGAGTTCTCTTTAGTACATTTTTGTTTCATTGACCCAGTGCAAGTTTTATCCTAAATAGACTTTAGGCCAAATTGTGGTTATCAGGATCAACTCAGTTTGCTATTGCCAGTGGGACACTCAGCATGGCTGCCACTTTAGAATTGAACCAGTTGGAGGTGATGTCTTGGTATCTTTGTATGGGGAAAGCAGTGACTTCCGGCTGCAGGAAGCTGGGATCACTGATCCACTAACTTGCTTTTCTTGCTTTACTTTGGCATGGCCTTGAATGACACTACAAAATGCTTCCTGAGTAAAGGAAATATATTTCATCTACTGCTCAACTGGTTAATGAGAATGGCTGGATTCTCCTTGTACTGTGTGAGGAACACAAAGAGTGGTGTTGAGTTCTAGCTCTGCTTGGGATAAAGCACCCAACATTCTTCTGCAATGTTTCTATGATAAGAAGATCAAGAAGATGCTCTCTGACCTCATGAACTTGCTAGGGAGACCCAGACACTGTCTGGACCATAGAGTGCCACTAGTAGACTGTGGGGTTCGAGCATTGAGGGCGCCTGTGGTAGCCTGGAGCTGAACCTAACCTTATCCAAACAGGACCTTGGTCTGATGGTGAATCTTGACATTAAACAGAGGAGGCTCAAGCATGTGCCTTGGCCAGCAGCTCTTCCTGCCCCTTCCGTGCCCAGAAGCAGCTGAAATACGTTACAGATGGCTTCTTTTCCAGGGGGCTCTTTTCTTATGCTGCTTCCTGGCTAGCCTGTAGCCCACGCTTGCCTGCAGAACCTTTTGCGGTTAAAGAATGTGCTTCAGGAACCTCAAGAATGAACTAACTGCAGAACAAATGCAAATTCCTGCTCAAAAGTACGCCCCGATTTCTTCCACCTCGCCATGATGGCTCTAGAGGAAAATATGTGAATACAAATCATGTTCTTTCCTCACTGAACTAGTGTACCATTTCTTTAGGGAAAATATGTAATTGGCTTTTAAATATTTTTAAAGCTTGATCTTGGCCTTTGTTCCCCAAGAGACCCTGAAGTGCAAACACCAGGTGACAGCACAGAGTCCCTGTTCCAGGAAGCCATCTGCAATCCCGAGGCTGGTCTTGCTGGGTATTAGGACTCAGGACCTCCCTAATCCATGCCACTTGCCTTGACCTGAGCAGACCTTGCAGAAAGACAGAGTCTCGCTGTCTCTTCGCAGAGCAGTTGCTCCAAATCCCCACTACAGCTGTGCCCTGCTTTGTTGGGAAGTGCAGGGTGACTTAATTTTTAAGCTCCTTTCTCTCTATAGGTATTATAAATAACAACTGGTCTGCGGGAGCACTGGCCAGAAACACTTGCGAAACAGCAGCGTTTTGTGTAATTCTGATATCCTTGGCAATTACGGGCGAGGAAGATCTGAAACCCCAAAGCTTCGTTGACGCAGAAGAATCCAAACTGAGGAGTTAAGAACCTCAAATTCTGCAGAACTCAGAAGAGTACAGAGCATAAAGGGCAGTGATGGCTAAGATGGCTTAGGTTCAACAGTGACGTCAGAAGGGCAACTCAGGCAGGCAGCGGTCAGGGGCTGAAATTCCAGCGCGCGCAGCACTCTCTATCCGATCCAAACCTTTGGTGCACATTTGGTTTCCGCTCACTTAAAGTTAAGAAAGACCTAAACTGCCTTCTTTGGGATTCCCCACTTGATTTCAGGAGAGACTACTGCAGAATAGAATTCCCTAGCAGCCATGTGTGGAGAGAGGGGTGGGATCAGGCTCACCATGGGGGGCTGGTTTTGCTTTCCTTCTCTGCACTCTCAGATTATAGCATCTTGATTACAAGCCTGAGTGCGATCCGTGGAGGGATGCAGAGATAGTCTGTCTTATCACAGCTGCCCAGCAAAGAGAAGCAAACAAAAGTCCTCTTTGGGGACCCATCTGTTGCTCCCTTGGACTGGCCTTGATGGTAGGCTCCACCCCCCCCCCATTGTAGTAAGATAAACATGTGTTATAAAATTTGCCAGTTTTATTTATTTTCTTAGCATTCTGTTTATGTATTTTCTCTCCCTCTCTTGTTTAAAATGTGTTCTCAAGAATTTTGAGCATGTTTTCGTCATCTCGCCCCTCCCCCATTCTCCAGTTTTAAATGTTGGGCTTTGTAGCATTTTAAGAACACTCATGTTGGTGTGGAACTGTCAATCTAGTCTATCTCCAGAAGGGTTCCATGTTTCCCAATGGAAGTTCTGTACCCATTAAACATCAGCTCCCCATTTCCTTCCCACTGGCCCCTGAAAACCACCACTCTACTCTCTGCCTCGATGAATTTGACTTTGATAGGCTCTCGTACAGACTGGATCATTTGGTGGCTGGTATTTCATACGTAACTCTCAGGGTTCACCCACTTTTCATCCCGTGAAAATCTTTTCAAGGCCAACTGTGTTCTGTTTGTCAGGACGTGCTGTGCCCTGCTCATCCATTCATAGGTATCTTGTGCTGTTTCACCCTCCGAGAGATGTGAATGAATCAGTGGGGTGGACAATTTGTTCAAATCTGATTTCAATTCTTTCGAAGTAAATGCCCAGAGGTGACACTGTTGTACGGTAATTCCGAGGTGTTTTGTTTTGTTTTTGTTATTGTCACTGTTTGCTTGCTTGCTTTATGAGGCAGTGTCCCACAGTGGCTGCTCCAGGTGACACCACCGCCAGCAGTGTGAAAGGGCTCATTTCCCTGTCTTCACCAGCATTTAGTACTTTCTGATCTTTTGTTTCTTCTTTGCAGGGTGTGGGGGGTTATAGTTATCCTGATGGGATCGAAGGGGCTCTCATTTGAGTCCAACCTGCCAATGATTTCATGTACACACATTCTTAAGATAAAATATAAATACTTTTTTTCTTTAATTTTTGAGACAGGGTCTCATTGTTGAGCCTGTGATCCTTCTTTACCGAATTGGGGCTACAGGACTGTGCCAACGCGCTCAGCTATCGCTTTCTTCTTGAGATGTGGGTTTGGTTTGTCTGTTTTGTGAAAGCTTAGGCTGTGCTCAAATACGCCTGGGTTCAAGAGATTCTCTCACCCCGGTCTCCGTAGCAGCTAAGATGCTGGCACAGTTGTTTCCATGCCTAGTTCAAAATTTTGATATTCAGAAATAATTCCTTTTTATTTGGCTCAAATTGGGTGCATATTTTCAGCTTTATTGAGATGTGATTGACAAGTAGAATTAGAAATGTTTGGGGGTGTTCGAGATGATTCTCTCTCTCTCTCTCTCGCTCTCTCTCTCTCTCTCTCTCTCTCTCTCTCTCTCTCTCACACACACACACACACACACACCAGTCCATTAGCATATCACTTTCTTCCGTCTGAGAATGCTTAGGGGTGCTCCTTAGCAAGTGTCAAGTTTATCACACAGTATCCTTCATCTAACATCTTCAGAGCGTCTTCGTAAGCAAAGGTCCACACTCTGGCCGTCAGCTCTCCAGCCCTGACTCAGACCCTGACCCCTAGCAGCCACCCTCTCTAGACCATAGCAACAACACTGACTTGAACTCCACTTTGTGGAGAATGGAGAGCTATAAAGAGTGGAACTATGTAATCTTAATGCTGCTGCATTAAAAAATCCTATATATAGTAAGGAAATAAAACAACATATAGGCAAAATATTATGCAATAATCTGCCTTTATCTAACATGCCTCAATACAGTGATAATGAGGTCTGGTACTAAAATGTCCATGGAGTTAAAATTTTCTTGAAAAGTAGCTTGTTCGGTCTTGAATTAGGTGGTTCTGTTTGATGAGGCTTGGAGGTTCTTTTTACAGTCTGACTACTGACTGATTCATGTTATATTGGCCGTGGTTTGGTGTGTCCTCAGGTTTTTGATGGTACTTTTAATGCGCAAATAAAAAATGACCAACTCACATTTATGTTTTTCTTTTATTGCCTGTGTTTCAACTTCATGTCTGAGATGTCACTGCCAATTTGCTTCTAGACTATAGATATATAGAGTATAGATAGGTCTTTGGTCTAAACACCACAGACACTGCTTTTGAAAATTCCTTTGAAGGAATTTTGTCTTGAAATCCAATGCCCTCTCTTTTTAAAAAATTATTTGAAGATAATCCTTTATATTATTTAAGAATTAATGTTTTTCACTTCACCATGCTCTACCACCATTTTCTCTCCAGGGGATAATGAAGAGTGTTAAGAGAGAGAGAGAGGAGAGAGGGAGGGAAAGAGGGGGAGGGAGAGAGATTGGGGAGGGAGAGAGATTGGGGAGGGAGAGGGAGGGAGGGAGGGAAGGTGGAAAGGAGGGAGGGAGGAAGTGGGGGGAGAGAGAGAGAAGAGAGAGAGAGAGAGAGAGAGAGAGAGAGAGAGAGAGAGAGAGAGAGAGAGAGAGAGAGATTCCAGAAGTCTAAGGCATGTGGAGGTCCTTCAGCAGTCAGGACAAACAGGAAGTATAACACCATGACTCACAGTTTCCAGCCCCCAAACAGAAAGAACTCATGCATATCAGAATCGTCTCAAAGTGTGTAGCCGTCACTCTTAGCCATGTGAATCTCTTTCTGGATAAAGTTGCTTTTACTGTAGGTTTTGAGAAGCTCCCCAAGAAGAGCCTTCGTTCTTGCCAACTTCCCACACTTTCTGAACTTGTTTCCTGAATCGTCTTCTGGATACGAATGACTGTTAAAACAGCAGCTACTCACCTAAAACACCATCCATAGTGCTTGTGGTTAAGTTGAACAGGTAGGGCTATACAAACTCACACCGTCTCCCCTGGAGAGCAGATCATGATGGATGGTTCTAGATCACAGAACCTGTAGGAATGCACTCATGTAGCATGCACACTTTTGGCTTTCCTCGGAACTTATTTCACACCAAGAGCTCCGACCATCTGCTAGTGGCTTTAGATGTGCAGGGCTGAGTCAAGGGAGGCTTTGTGTCTTTCTCTACGCAGCATATACCAGACTAGAAGGTGTTAGCTGTAACTTTTAGACCGTGGTCTCGTTTGAAGAGTGTATTTCTAGGCCGGTAACTGTCCCTCTGCTGATGCCTGACTAGGAAGTTCATCTAGGAGAGACATGAATGTCTAGATTTCTACACTATTAACAAGCCAAATGATAGTATGTTGTAACTGGCAACCCTTTGCAAAGGAACTACAGTTTACTTAGTAAATCTACCACTTGCCTACATAACAGGCTTGAAGGAATCATTGACTAGAGTTATTGAGCATGATGAATGATGGCATTAAGTGTGTCTAGTGTGCAGCAAACATTAATCTTCCAAAATCTCATTTGATTGTTGTTCTTCAGAAACAATCCCTTTGTTTGTAGATCCCAAGGCATCAAAATAACCCTAATTACTTGACATTTTTATGAACATTTTGAAGTCATCATTTCCTTGGGAACTAAAATGCTTTAATGTTTTAAAAATTACAATTTATTTATTTTGTATGTATGTTTGTGTGAGTATGTATGTATGTATGTATGTATGTATGTATGTATGTGGGTGAATGTGTTCTATGACATGTGCTGAGATCAGAGCTCAACTTGTGGGAATCTGTTTCCACCATGTGAGTCCCTAAAATCGAAGTCAAATTATTAGGCTCAGTGGTAAGCACCTTTATCCACTGAGCCATCTAGCTGGCCCCAGGGAATGCTTTTAACTTGTCGTGTCCCCTTAATATTTATCTTAATGCCTGCAAGAAGCCATCTCACAAATGCATAGTTCAGTCACTCCTGGTCTCACCCTGCCTCACTTCTTACCTTGTATCTCTTAATCGTGGGCTCCACAGACCTGTGAATGAGACCAGGAGATGGGGAGACCCCAGAATAAGAAGCCAGGCCAGCTTCTGTCTTAGTTGGCACCCGGAAAAGACGGCCTTCATTCTTCACAGGGGCTTGTTTGCCATGTGAGTCCTGCTGTAACAGAGACTGATGGTATTCAGACAGGGAGCAGGAAGCTGCTTTCATGGGGAAGTTTTTTGGCACTGTGTCTGACATACGCTCCAGTCAATCATGGTAAAGTGCTTAATAACAGATGCAGTAATTAAGCCTGAAGAACGCAGTCTCTATTTTTCCATTTTATTTCAGAGAATAACAAACTGTCTCGTTAAACCTCTAGCTGTGTTCAGTTTTGAACTGGGCACACTGGTGTCATCAAAATAAGGCCAGTGTTAGAGCTTCCTTCTGAAGTGCTCGTCAGTCAAGGATACTGAGGGGTGGGGAAGGTCAGAGTCCTTGGCCTGGGATGGTTTTGCTCTTCCTGGATTTGCCTCATACTCCAATGCCAAACCTTGTTGTAGATTCCTAGGCATGGCTGGATTCCTATAAAAGCCTTGGATATAAATGGACAATTTCAGCTTTTATGTGCCTTACTCTATTAGGTTGAAATTACACTGCTTATAGCAAGACATTAACATTAGCATTCAATCTTAGAAAGGTTTCCGATAACCTGAAACTACCACAAATTACCATATTTTAATATGATGAATTATCTCTGAGAAATTAATTACATTTGGAAAGGTCTGACTTTGATTGGGGCAGTATGGGAAGGCAAGTGTCTTCATTAAGCTTGTTTTGCTGTCTTTTAAAATGATAAACATGAGTCTAGTCTGTCTAATCATTAAGGGAAATTAATTTAAGAATGTAATTACTTGGGACAGATAGAAAGAGTGTGTGTCCTTAACAGTAAGGGTGTTTGACTGGGAGTGTTTTCCTGAGCTCTTCCAGAGCCAGCGAGAGGCAGTGCTGCCACCTTGGGACTCCTGGGGAGCACAGTGCTCTTCCTGGTCATTTCTGACTTCTTTCTACACAGTTCGGTTGGGTAGGGTAGATTTGGAAGCGATATGTATATTGCGAAGATAATGTTTTATTTACTTGTAGGCTAGTATAGTCATGCATCCAATTCTGGAAAATTATTGTCTCATTATCCTGTTTCTAAACACAAATTTTGCATTTTTAGTACATCTCCAGGATATTTCTGGCTGGCTACATTCTGTATTTTATCTTCTAATCTGGTTTGGGGAATAGATGCTCAGAATAGAATTGAGATTTAGTTTTAATTTTTATGTGAATTATGTATACATTTAACCCTTTGGTCCAATTAATAGAAAGGAATCTTTAGTGTTTTTATATTTTCATAATGCATGTGCTTGTAAAAGGTTCATACTTTCTCATTCATCTGAAACCTAATTTTTGTAATTCCTATTTTATTAACTTTATTTTTTCAGACAACATTGGTTTTATTGATGTCAAACATACTTCTTGTTGAACATGAGATCAGTCGTGGATGCAATAAGAGCTTTCCAATTGAGTTGAAATCATTTTCATACACATAGAAATGAAACTGAACAGTGAAATCTCATAGGTACTGTAGGGGAAATGCAAGGTTCAGGCAAAAGCATGGTCCTCACTTTTATCGAGTGGTTGAGAAATCTTTTCTTTAAATCCTGTTTAGAATGGTGTCTTTATGCTCCTCGGTCTGTGACTAGCAAGATCTGCAACGCTACATGTCACACTCTAGTTCAACTTCTGGTGTTAAGGAAAATATTTCTGAAAGTTCATAGAAGTCTCTTTAAGATAAAATAGACACAGAGCAGGACAATGTAACTATGGGCTCCTCTACCACCTCCTGGAAGAGCTGGTTCCTCCCCAAATCTATCCTGGCTCCTGGGATAATGTTCTCTCAATCATGGGTTCCACTCGACTCTCTGAGATTTCCTTGTCCCTAGGCACATATAAACTTTTCAAGTGTAGAATGGACTCCCTGGCTTCCTGCACAATATGGAGGTGATGCTTCATGAGATGCAGGGAATGGAATTGGCTATGTCAAAGATGACCAGCATAGGCTGGAGAGAGAGCTCAGTTGGTAAAGTGCTTTTCTTGCAAGCCTGGGGGCTTGAGCTGCATTCCCCAAACCCATGTAAAAACTGCCAAACATGAATGATAAGAACCTAGCATAGAGGTGGGGCAGGTGGTTCATTGAGTCCAGTGAGGGATCTTGACTCAAAATGTAGGGGACAGTACCTGAGGAACAATACCAGAGGTTGTCCTTCAGGGTATACGTCCTTGAGCATGCATATGCACAGGCAGCTGCACATATGAGAAAACATAAACACACACACACACACACACACACACACACACACACACACACACACAAAATACACACAAATTGACTAGCAGTCTCAAATAATGTGTAAGTATCAGATAAAGGATGGATGACTTGGTTCTACTAGAGGTTTCTTTTATCTATTAGCTAATTTAAAACAATTCATTGACAGTTTTGTACCTGTATATAATGAATTTTAGTCCCTTTCATCCCCTCTTTACCCTATATTATGACCCATTCTTTCCCTGCTGAAACCCTGTTCCCCAAAAGTCTCCTTGCTTTCATTTTGTATGTGTGTGTGTGTGCGCATGTGTGTGTGTGTGTGTGAGTGTGTGTCACACTCACACACACACACACGCACACACACACACACGCGTGCACACACACACATACATTTCCAGCATGACATGAGTGGGAGGTTATTTACTGCAGCATGGATAGCTTACTGGCTGTTGTACCACCAAATTAAGTGACACTCCTTTCCTCAGCCACCATTGGCTGTCACCATTCCCTTGGGGAAGGTTGGGGCCTCATGGATCCCTCTCCCTCTCCATAATGACATGTTGATAGGCCCAATCTTGAGCAGATCTTGTACAGATAACCATTGCCACAGTGACTCTATGAGTGTCTTACCTGTGTCAGGTCCTGATGACACCATTTCACAGTAGTCCTGCCCGACCTCAGTTTCTGACGATGTCTTCCCTCCATTGTGTGATGCCCACTGAGCCCTGAAGTTGTGGAGAGTGGTGTGATATAGAGTGGTGTGGAGAGGGCAGCTTAGGGTATTATCTGCCCCCTCCACCATCCATTGCACAAAGAAGTTCTCTGATGAAGGCTAAGAGTTACACTAATCCATGGATATAAAGAAAATTTAAAGGCAGTTTCGAATGTCTATATAGCAAAATAATTGCAGTAGGCTTTTTTCTCTGTATATGATCTTCCTAACAGGGATACTTGACTGAGTTTATAGCAACGAGCACAAATTCATCCAATGGCATGGGCTTAAATTCTGTGGGAAGCAGTTGGTCACTCCCACACCTGTACCAACCATATCTCCTCAGGCTCATCCTTTGTAGCTCACAGGATTCACAGCAGGGTCCGACTGTTGAGGACGCTTCTTTCCCCCCAATACTTGCAAAGAACCCCTGGCACTAGGAAGGCTGTCCAGCAGGGAAGAGGCTTCCAGGTCAGTATCGACTTCTGATTTCTCCATTTCTATGACCAAGATTTGAGGTGTCTTTCATGATAGGATATGCCATTAAGTTCTGGTGGGCGCCCAAGAGCTATGGCAATCATCTAGATTGTGTTAGGGGTCCTCTGGGTTCACTTCCCCAAGAGCAAAGCCAAAGACAGTTCACAGACTGGGGGAAGTTAGAAGACGGAGCGCTTCAGGATTTCAACGTCTCACCTGTTTAGTACAATGGGAACTGTGTATGCTGGCACGTGCTTGAAAAATCACAGGACACATTTTCGAGGCGGGAGATCCTGGAAAATTGCCTATGTTCTAGAAATTTACCAACACTGCTTTTTTTCTTTTAAAAAAAAATTGAGAAAGTAAAACCAAAGAAAACTAAACTAAGAAACTAAAACCAAACTGTATGTCTTCCAAGGAGAGGATTACCTCCTTGAAGGTGCTTCTACTCAAACTCTTTCTTTTCTGTAATTTTGGTGAGCTTGTAAAACACTAGGTTTTGTAGGGATTGCTAGTTATGCTGTCTCTAGCCTCTTTTTCCCCTAAAGATTTCTATGTAGTTTCTAGTAAAAAGACCAAGGAATGTTTTGATTTCTGCACTGGACATATTATTAGCTAGATATAGAATGAGGCAAGATGCAGTTTTTATGACAGTTTGAGTTTGAAACAATTAGGGAGGTGTAGAAGTAGATCAAGAGAGTCTCAGACTAGACTCCAGGCTAGATCTCAAGGGAAGCCAAGAAGGTATTCCAAGGAAACCTTCCATCCTCCAGAGGTTTTCTGTGAGGCAGTCTTTATGTGAGTTTTAGTTCATGCTTTTATCTTCCCCATTCAAATTAAAAGATTGTAGAGTTTAGAGTCTTGAATGAACGACTATCCTATCGTTTACTGGTGTGCTTCTTCATAGCGCGGAAAGGAACACACAGTGTGGGGTGGCGCTTTTGGCGGCTTGTAGTTTCTTATGTGTGAAAAAGAGAGTCTCTGTTATAATAGGTTTCACAGTTAAATAAATGCAAGCGAGAATTAATGATGTAGGCAAAAAGAGAACCTATAATTGATGGTTGAAGGGGACAGGAGCAGGGGCGATGAAGGGAAATGTCACTGGATGCAAAGCCCCGCAGCCCATGGAGCTCTGAGCTGGCGGCTTCGGCTCACAAACCTTTTGCTTATTTCACTCAGATCTCAGTTCCCAGAATCTAACTGAAAGCCCTTTTTCTTTTCCATGAAAACTGTAATCACTTTGCCACTAACCTAACAGGTTTTGCATCATTAATGTTAAATTTGTATGTTTGTCTTATTTGAATAAAGTACAAGAGTTTATATTTTCCTGGGGACTCATCAAAATATTCCTTTATCCTAGCCACAATCTGACTTTCATCAAAGACCAAAGCTTAATTACTTCCCAAAATTAAGACTTACTAGGTTAATGAGTAAAAGCGCTTTCTGCTAAGTTGACAACCTAGTTCAGTTCCCAGAACTTACTAGATGGAAGGAAAGACCCAACTCCCACAAGCTGTCCTCTGGCTGCCACATCTGAGCCATGGCACAACTCAAACTTTTCTTTCGAGGAAGTCACATCTGTCTGTTTTTGTTACTGTTGAGTGCATGCACACAATACATAAATAAATGTGATTTAAAAAGTTAAAACTCCAAATATAAATTCCATAAGGTTTTATGTTTTACTTTTAGTAATGTAAAAAGTTACATATATTTTCCATGTATACATATGATATATAGTACCATAAAACATACATAAAATTTTTTTCCTTTTTGCCTATATTTTATGTCACAAAACTTTCCTTTTTATAAAATGGCTCTGAACCTCTTGATAGATGTAGGAAGCAGACAGAGCAAACCTCCAGCTGCTAGTTCTTTAGGGTCCTGTAAAGTCTTTTCAGGCATTGCTGTTTGGATTAAGTTGCTAAAGTTAAGGAGCTATACTGGTCAACATTAGTGTTTCTAGACACTGCTGCAAGGACTTTGCTATCAGGAAAGGTTCAACAAGAGCAACTATGACCTGGAAAGTTGCATGTCCCTCCCACCATGAGAAGACACAGCTAGAATGCACTTTTTATGAACCAGGAAAGAGGCTATCACTAGACACTGAACCTGTTGGCACTTTGATATAGATGCCCCAGCTTCAAGAAACCAGAAGTGAGCAGCCAACCTGCCTACCTGCCTCCCTTCTCTTCCCTTTTCCCTTCCTCTTCCCTTTTCCCTTCCCTTTCCTCTTCTCCTACTTCCCCTTGCCCTCAGACTAGTGGACCAGCTCTCTCATTATGTTCATACAAAGGCCCATGAATCTTGGTTGGAGAGATGGCTCAGTGGTCAAGAGCACTTGCTGTTCTTTCAGATGATCCTGGTTTGGTTCCCAGCACCCACATGGCAGCTCACAGCCTTCTATATCTCTAATTCTCTGGGCACCAGACATACATATAGCACACATACATACATACATACATACATACATACATACATACATACATACCTAAGTCGTGCATGCATATGTACATACATACATATTCATACACATAAAGTAAAAACAAATAATAACAAATGATTTTTTAAGTGGCAAAAGAAAAATATAACTTCCATAAATCTGACTACTGTCCATCTATGTAGCAGGCTGATGTCTCTGAAAAGGACATGAAGAAGAAGCTCATGGCTTGCCAGAGACGAGCTGATGTCAATCCTGGCTAGAATGTGGTCCGTTCCTCTGTCCTCCCATCTCTGCCAGCCCAGATTCCATAGTGTACCACAGACACACAGCAGGACAAATTGGGAGTCACAGGGCAATCTGAAGTGAGAGTTACAGACACCGTAAATGAAGGAAGTGTCATGGAAAATGGCTCTTAATTTTCCTGTCAGGATGATATTGTTCCCTGACTATTACTCAGGGTCAGACAGGGTTGCCTCTTGAATGAAGGGTCTGTCTGGACACCACAGGAAGTGGCATTGATGATTCAGCTTGCGGGCACACTATCTCCTAAGACAAAGCTTTATTTTCAGTGTCATCCAGCTGGGGGTTTGGGCTGTGGCTTTTTATATTTGCATGTATATGTATTTGGAGAGGAAGCCATGGAAAGGAAAGGAAGCGGCCCAGCATTTTTTCCTCAAGTCCTGACCAGACACAGCTTTGGATAATGACCTTCCTCCACCCACGCTACCCTTCCTCAGCTGTCTATCCACATTTTGCCTGAAATCTTCAAAGTTTTTGAACATGTGGGTTTAAAGCCACCCTGGTTAAATTACCAAGTCTCTTGCTGTAATGCCTGAAGCAAGAGATACCTGTGGTCACTCTGCATCCTGGTTGGGGCTAGTGGCTCAGCGCTGTGTCCTTGGGGAAGAATGGCGGTTGAGTCACCAATGTCACCAGTTACTTTTGACATCTGCACAGCATAAATGGGGAGCTACTTTGTGTATTTTCTAATTCTCTATTTCAGAGTGGTAAGTGGCTTAGTCACTCGGAGAGGCTGACATTTAATGGATTTAGTGGAGCATTTGATGCTGCAGTACACAGAGGCTGTTAGTTTAGAATGATCGTTTCTCCTAATAGGACAAAACTACAAGTTGGTAGAACCCAGGCCCTGGGGTCCAGTGCATTTTACCCATAAACCAGCACTGTGATTTTTATGGACTGTGTTCTCTTGGGGCCTCTTAGGGACTTGTCAAAAAAAATAAATAGATCCTTGATGATTCCAGCGTCCTGATTGAAGTAATTGCCTTGTGTTTTCTTCTGGTAGTTTCATAGTTTTTGTCTCATCCCATCCTTTCCCGGGCCTTCTGTCTAACTCGTCCTTGTTGCTTCTTGTTAACTGGTGAGGCAGGGGAGTTTGGCTCCCTCCTCTGCACATGAGTATACCATTTCCCCAACCCCTTTATTCACAAAGCATCCTTTCTCCAGCGCAGCTCTTAGTGCTTTCATTACAGGTGTGGGTGGATTGTAGTTACAGCTGCTGTGTTCGATTGGTCTATGCATACAGGAGGAAACCTCCAAATTTTCCCTTTTCAGCATATTAATAAATATGGACTTGCTGTATCTGGCTTTTGTTATTTTGAAGTATATATGTATTAAGTTATATATCTAGTTTGCTCAGAGATTTTATCATAAAGAGAAGCCAAGTTTCATCAACTGATTCTTCTATATCTTTTAAGATGACCACACATTTTTAACCCACTCGGCTGATGTGTATTTCTGTGACACAGTGCATCTTGCTTGAATGGCCTGATTAAGCAGCCTTGCCTCTTTGGCACAGTTCAATCTTTGCAGGGTGCTTTTCTCCAGGAATCCTGTGTGTCTTCCGTCAGGAAATTTGTCAGCGTGTGATCATTCACAGCCACCTCTAGTGATCCTCTGATTTCTCTGGTGTCAGTTGTAATGACTCTGTTTAAAACCCTCTTTCCTATTTAAATTGTCTTTTTCTTGGTCTACCTAAAAGCCTGTGAATTTTGGATCTTGTTGACAATCCAGACCTTTGTTTTATTTTTGTAATTAAAACTAATATCAAGTTATTAATTTAACTTACTATATATATTAAGATATTAAAACTAATATCTCATTAGTTTCAGCTCTGATTTTTTTGTTTTATTTCTTCTACCATTTCCCCACTTTTTCAAATGTCTTAAGGTGCAATGATAACTTGTGTGTATCTGAAATATTTTTATGTTTTTGTTTCCCTTTTTCGAGACAGGGTCTCACTATGCAGCTCCAGCTGTCCTGGAAACCCACTCTGTAGTCCAGGCTGGCCTCGAAGTCACAGGGATCTGCCTGCCTCTGCCTCCTGAGTGCTGAGATGAAAAGTGTGTGCCACTATGACCAGTTACATTTTTGACGTTTTTAGAACTTTCTTCTTAGTTTTTCTGTGTCTCATATATTTTACCACATTGTATTTCTGTTTGCATTTATTTCTTAAAATTCTAATTTTCATATTAATTTCTTCCTTGATTCTTTAAAAGTGGGTTGAATACTTAAAAAATTGTTTTTACTTTTAGTTCTTTTATTGTTAGAGAAGATACTATAAGTTGATTTTTCTTTTTAGTGCTAGCATCAAGCTTCATACAGGACAGGAAAGCACTTGACCATTGGCTGCATCTCTAGTCAATGATTTCAGCTTTTAAAGACTTGGAGACTTGTTTTGTGGTCTAGCCTTTGGTCTCTCTAGAGAATGTTCCATGTGCTGCTAGGAACAAAATGTATTCTGCAGATGCTGGGTAGATATGGAAAAAGTCCATTAGGTCTAGGATACAATGTAACTCCACAATATTTCTTTGTCTGGATGATCTGTTCATTGCTTATTAAAAAATCTCCTACTATTCAAAATTTTATAATACTGCATTATTATTAGTGCTAATAATAATTACTTCAAATTGAGGAAAATGAAAGAAGCATTATTTTGATCTTAAGATATCAAAATCTATTATTCAGTGTTTTATAAATAACTTGTAGTAGAAAAAAAACCATGATGAACTGTCCAAATTAGGACAATTTTTGTATCAATGCATATTAAATGGTTAAAGTTCAATGGCTGGGTAATTTGGTACAGTGCTTGGTGTGAAAAAAAAATCCCAGCAGATGTGCCTCAAAACACAGTCATTGGTGAGGTCATCCTTCTAGGCACAAAATAACAGATTGCAGCTAGAAGATGATGGGCTTTTGCCAGGAGTTAGGGAAAATTTTCAGAACCATCACAGGTAGGTCTTTCTGTTTACTATTGCTACTAAAGTTGCTGGCAACATGGTGGGCAATGTTGTAAAATATTTTGGACATAAGACAAAGAACTTACATATAGAAACACTTAAAAATAGTCATATTGGTTACTCTTACAGCATAACATTACCTCAAACTCAGTGACTTAAATAACAAACATCTATGACCTCCTAGCTTCTAAGGGCCAGTGCTCTGGGGGTAGCTGAGCTGGCAGTTCTGGTTCAGGGTCTCATGATGTTGTAGTCAGTAAGTTGGCGGGGCAATAGTCATGTGAGGTCCCAATGGGGGTTCTACATCCTGGGTGAATGCTTAAGCTGCCCTTTGTAGGAGGCCTGCATTCTGTTGTGGAGTATCCATCAGAGAAGACTGCTTAGACATGACTTTAAGCCAATAGAAAGTCTTTATTAGCTTGTCAGTGAGTACGCGGGACATTGGGGATCCCAGTGTAGCCCTGAGCTATTCTCAGGACGAGGTTTTAAGCACAAAAACTCAACTCAAATCAAATGTTTAGGTTGACGTACTTCAGTTAACAAGAACAGTTAGCCAGAAGCAGAACTCCAGACGCCATAAAATAAGGTTAGTACATTTAGGACTTTCCCAGAGTGTAGGCTTTGATGGACTAGGTCTTTGTTTTCATTTTGACAGGTGGCGCTTGTGTACATGATGAGTTTTATGGCCCAAATGGTATTTCCATTATGGAGTCAGATAGGCTAGGGCCTGGGGCCTGTTCTACATTCCTTATCATGTCAATGTTCCTCCAGGCTTCTTGAGTGTCCTAAAGATGAGACCACTGTTTCTCAAGGAACTGAAATCTAGGAAGCAAGATGAAAGTATAGTGTCTTTTTGGCCTACATTTAAAAGTTTTATTGTCTTTTTATTACAATGAGCTATTGATTATACGGCCCCCCCAACCCCGTGTGTGTGTGTGTGTGTGTGTGTGTGTGTGTGTGTGTGTGTGTTGGAGAGAGTGTTTTTCAAGGTACCATGGAGGCAGACTATACCCAAAGGGTTTGTTACAGTTAGCAGATCGCAGTTGAAAGAAAAAGAGTCAACTTATAAAGGAACAGGAGAGATTATTCTTTCTTTACTGTGTGAAAATAACTTCTCAGTGACTCTAGTTGAGAAGAATGGGTGGGAAGGTCATTGAGGTATGTCAGACCATGAGAAGTGTGAGGAAATAAGATCGATTTTGTTTACTAGATTCTGGAATGAGAACAGAATCTGAAAATTCCCTTTTTAATAAAGAAGAGGTTTATTTGTTAGCACGAGATAGACTGAATCCTAAAAAAATTTAACAAGGATTTAGAAGGTTGAAACCTCAAACAATCTCTCTGTGGTATTGACTATGACTGCATCAGTTCTGCTGGCCATGCTGATGCTACACTTCTCTCTTGCCATTTCTCCTGGAGGCTTATCCCGGGAAGACCATTCCACCTCAAACGGACTTGTAGTAACCTTCATGCCTCCCATGCCTCCAGAGGATTTGCTCCTTGGTCAGGTTTGCTCTCTATTCATTTCCCAACACCCCGTTCTTTGACTACTGCTCCCGCTCAAAGAGCTAAACAGAATGACCGGTAATCTTGAAGTTCCAGACTGTTCACCACCCAGCATTCTACAAACCCCCTATAAAGCCTGTGTTTTCTATCCCACGGATGAACTCACACCTTTCAGGTGTGACACTGAGGGCAGGTCATGGGGTGTTTCAGTTGACTCTGCTCTGTCTTAATTGTCTGACATCCATGAGAAATGTTTAATCTCAGAGCTCCTCTTAGGGATGTAATAGACCCACCCCAGGGTCAGCAAGACTGTGTGTGAGGATTCCTAGAGTCTTTTATTTCTAAAGCCCACGTTCAATTTTACCTCTCGTGAACCTTCACAGCTTACATTGATTTCTAGTCCTTTAAAGTCCTGGGAAGCCATTTTCTAAATTGATTTGTTTGACAAATCGCCACCTATTTCCTATCACGTTCCTCTTTAATGAATTTGAGTTTCTAAGGGTCAACTTTCTTACAGGTCACAAGAAAGTCTAAGAATGAGAGTTTTTATGCGTTCCTGAATATTGTTATGAAATAAATGTTATTATGAATTTCCCCCATGTACTGTGAGGGAGGGATTCCTAGGAACATTGTAGAAGGTTTCCTAATATTGACAGTTGGTGGGCCACCAGAACCTTCCCCAAACTGTTCCTTAATTGTGGGTTTGGCTGGTTAAATAGATGGTAAGGTAGCCCTCAGTTCCCATAATGGCCTAGTTCTGTCCTAATCTGCAGGCTGTGCTATTCAGTTCGTGGGTTTTTCTGTGTGGGTTATTAGCTGCATGTGTGATGCCATGATTAAATACTTCCTTTGTACTGTATGTAGGGGCTTCAGGGAACATGCTACTGAATTGTGCCTATAAAATAGGGTTTGCTAAATAATGGCTTCTTTTTACTAATGTTGGTAGTTAATAAACATTTAACTACCCTTCTCACAAGCATTCTAGGTATACTGTGTGACTACCACAGAACTCATTAATCATGTTGAGAGTATCTGTGTTATGTTACAGGCTTTGACTTTAGCAAGCTAATACAAGTAACCCCCTACACACACACACACACACACACACACACACACACAGAGAGAGAGAGAGAGAGAGAGAAAAAAGAGACAAGAAAAAAAAAAAACAGACATAGCAAACATACAACTTAAAAGTGTGCTCATGCTTGGGCAAAAGAATATGCTGTTAGCATAATTAGCTTTGTTTAGACCTTAAATGTTCCCAAAGACCCGTGTCTTAAAGCCTTATCCTAAATGTAACACTGCTAAGGTGACAGAACCTTTAAGGAATGAGGCCTTGTTATTGGGGGTGTGTTTTGGAGAGGGTTGTCGGACCCTGATCCTCTCTCACTTAAACACCACTCTGAAGTGAGTAGCTATACCATGGGTCCTACAAGACATACTGTCCCTGGAGGCCCAGGGCAACAAGGCCTCTAAAACTGTGAGCTCAGATAATCTCCTTCAGTTGTGTTGATTAACCTCGGAGGGTGAAAACAAAACCCATGACAGCGAGTCATGTTATACGTTCCTTTTTACCCACTCGGTTGTATTTCCACCGAGGTTCTCATCTGTGCTTGTTCTCAGGGTAACCAGCAGACATTACTTACTGGCTTGGTCTCAACAGAGTGAAGCTGGTTTGTGGATACTCTGTCCACAGGCTCTCAGGCCACGAGAGACACAGCATGTCTCTATCTGAACCACATGAGGACTCACCGCAGATTGTCTCTAAAGAAAACAGTAGAAAGGCCAAGGAAAATGGGAGGCTCTTAGCATCCAGAGGAAGAATGAAAGTAATGGTGGGGAAATGTCCAAACTCAATCAAGAAATTACCTTAGGGACAGATAAGAAGCTCGGTGCGAGAGCATCCAAGTTATTTCTATACACGAGCTCGACGCTTCTACAGTGGTAATGGATATTAGAGCCAGAAAGGCTTATCTAGAATCATTTATTCCTTTGTTGTTACAAAAATAAATTAGTAAGTCAACGCCCCGTTACTTATTTCTCCTTAGCACACTGATAAAGAGCCCACATTTATTCAGTGTAGGGATTTTATCCACCCTGATTCTTCACGAGGGGCTTCTGTGTTTGAACAAGTGAAGCGTCAAGGCGGCAAGAGTTAACTCCGCAGTCGTTTCCTCTTCCTAAGAGCAGTTTTTTAGCAATGCTAATCAACGGTACTGATTTTCTGTTTTGATTTTTCCAGCATAATTAAGTGAATGATCTGGGATGCAATCAAGTTTGACACCAGGGGGTTCATGCAAACGACTTAGTATTTTTTTTCTTCTACATTTAAAATTTTGTTAAAAGGAATCCTGAGGAATGTTATTTGAACATGAAGACTAAGTGGATGGGGGTAACTTAACACCCATATGTTAAAAATATCTATTTTAGGGAAGGAACTCAATACTTTGTTGACCCTTTCAATGAAAATAATGCTTTCTTAAAAATATTTTTTTGAAAAATATTTGACAGAGAAAATATTGGAAATTTTTAGTATAAGATGGTGACATGAGTTAGAAAAGAATAAAGAGAAAATGTATTGAACTTTTCCTCCTTCAAAAGAAGCACAAAGGGAAAAGGTGGTCACACCAGATCCATAGAAGAAAAGGAATAAAATACAGAAATGTTCTGTATTTTAAACAAAATACTTTTTGTATTTTAAATAAAATAACAATGTTCTGTTAACATCTTATTCAGGTTGAGGATCAGCTCCTTCAGGAGACAAGTTCAAACAAAAAAACAAGCCATGCTTCTGTCTACAGTGAAATCTCCCATTTCTATAGTGATCTATAGTTTCTATAGTGATCTATAGTTTCTATCGTGATCTATAGCGTGTTAGTATACTTATGGAGATATCTTCTCTCGTCACGGCACATAAAATATTTGAATGATCTCCTCAAGCAGTTTTAACCAGCTACGTGCATTTGTGTGATTCCTGCATCTGGGTCCAGCAATTGTCTGGCTTTAGACACTTTAATCTAGGATGTAGACTATCCTAGAAATCCACTGATGTTCTAATTCTAATTAGGAAAATACTTTGGGATGAAGAGGCCATGTTTTTACATGCTCAAACATATAGACACAACCACACCTTTTAAAAATCATATTTCAATTTTATATGTTTTTGTTCTAATAAACTCACATGTAGTGTTTTATGATACCATTTTTAAAGATTGATTTTGTTTTTAATCATTTTTAGATAATTGATTAATGTGGTGGATTTTGTTGGTTTGTTTTTGTTTTTGTTTTTTATTTTTTATTCTTTTGAGACAGGGTTTCTCTGTAGCTCTGGTGGTCTTGATCAATTTGTAGATCAGGCTGGCCTTGAACTCAGAGATCTGCTTCCCTCTGCCTCCTGATTGCTGGGACTAAAGGCATGTGCCGCCACACTTTGCTGTGTCAGCATACAAATATTTCAATGTACTGATATTTCCTTTGCACAAATGCCCCCTACGACCTTCCCTGTGATAGCTATGGATGCTGATGTTAAAAGCAAAGTGCTTATTGCCCACAAAGACCCAAGTTAACAATCCCAGCACTGAGGTAAAAACCTGAGATGATGCTTGCTTATAATGCCAGCTGTGGGGAGGCAGAGGCAGGCAGATCCCTAGGGCTCATGGGCCAGCGGGCCAGGCTAGCCGGATCATAGCGAAAGACATTGACTATAAAAACAAGACAGAAGACTCCTAAGGAAGGGCAATCGAAGTTGACCTGTAGCTATACATGCACACATACATGCACACGCACGTGCACACACATTCACCCACATATGCACACATCCCTGTACCCCTACGCACAAGCACATAAACAACAACAAACTCAAACAAAAAAAAGACCAAAGCAAGAAGGAGGTGACCACGTTCCGCCTTGTTGGCCAGCCTCTCCCAGAGATTATTTGCCTCAGGCACAAAGGAGAGAAACTGGACCATGTGTGACAGAAGTTTTACATTAAAGAGAACACACAGAACCTCTCTTTTTCTTGGCAGTTCAGTAAGTGTGAAGTAATTTCCAACTTTACAGACTAAACATTTCTAATTGGTAAATGGATGGTTTGATTTGAAATGGTGGCTTAGGAAATAAACTTCCCAATTTGGGGTAACTGTTTCTGAATCGTTGGCAGATTACCGTTAACCAACCTTCACTTTGTCTTTGAGGGGAACATGGAAGAGAGTGTGCATATTTCACACGCCATTAAAGGGAAACACATCCTAACAAAGAGAAGCCAGAGGGTGGGGAGGGAGTTTCTGTTGGTTTGTTACAACCAACTAGCCTTAGGGTTTTCTTTTTTGGGTAGGTGAGGGAAACACTAAGCACTTAATACATGTCTTCAGCTGTAAAATGGCGACAATCAGAGCCCCTGCTTACCCAGCAAGTTACTGTGAAGATGAAGTCCTTGGCCTACAGGCCTAGTGCTGTGTGTAGTAAATTGTGGCTGGGAGGAAATGGTCACTGTATTGTTTGTCATGAGCCATTTTACCATCCTGTTCTCTATAGCAGAACTTCTTCTCTGATAGTCAGCTGCAGAACCTACAGCTTCATAATGGGAAACCGTAAGAAATGTCATTAATTTGCATCGATTCATAAGTCATAGCTTAGCTACTTAATTGTGCTTCAAATATTGGAATTATTTAATGACTATCCTTTTAAAAGATTTCACGGTCTACCCTGTGTTTTAATTATCCTGCAGATTCATGATGTTTTCACTCATCCTTAAGTACTTCTCCTAGATTTCTCTTTTATGGAGTTGTAGATAGATAACTTGTTACAAAGTATTTAAAA
Source organism: Rattus rattus (assembly GCF_011064425.1). Classification (NCBI taxonomy): domain Eukaryota; kingdom Metazoa; phylum Chordata; class Mammalia; order Rodentia; family Muridae; genus Rattus; species Rattus rattus. Next base: position 74,664,418 of record NC_046168.1, on the reverse strand, counting down.
CACTTGTTCTTGTAGCCAGTCTTAATCTTGAAGAATTTAAAGTTTCCTCATTTGATCTGTACTGAATCTGAAAATTTTATCATATTTTAGTCTTTGGGTTTCTTTTTGTTATTTATGATTGTTACTATCTATCTATCTATCTATCTATCTATCTATCTATCTATCTATCTATCTATCATCTATCTATCTATCTATCTATCTATCTATCTATCTATCTATCTATCTATCTATCTATAAATCAACCTATCTAACTAAAAGTACCATTATCAGTCCCGAGGAATCAAGTCTGTGATTTCAACTACTTGGGAGACTAAGGCAAGCAGGTAGGTTGCAAGTTCAAGTTCTTCATGGGCTTTGGAGTTAGGTCAAGACTGTCTAGGCAAATCAGCTAGAGCCTGTCACAAAACTTTCAAAAGTAAAAGCCATGCTGGGAGTGTAGTGTAGAGACAGAGCCCTTACCTAGCTTGTGTGAGAACAGCTACAACCCCCAGAAAAATAAACAAACTAAAGACAAACACACAACAACAACATCATGTGATCTTTTCAAACCACAAACTTTTGTTTTGATTTGAAACATTGGTATTATTGCTTCAGATTCCAGTTCTCTCCCGGAAAACAACTGCTTTGCTCAGACAATTTAATCCATTGTTGCTAGTTTTACCCAGGCAAGACAATGCTTGTTTTACTTGTAATTTGTAAATAGGCCAGATAGTTGTAGTTCTTTGTCCATTCCTTCGGTGTTGATGACAGTGTGTTAATGCAGCCTTCTGTGTTGAGATCTAGCAAGTAAGGAATGGGTGTGTGTTTTCCCATTGCATATCATTACAACTCTGAAAAATGCATGCCTGGGGTAGTCTCTGCACACAGTCGGTGTCTATAAATGCTCAGCAATGGCTTTGCTTGAATACCTAATCAGAGCCTTAATCTTATGACATCCAAGCTGAACCTTGTAATAGGTTGACCAGTTTCCCTGGAGTCAAATCCCAAGTCTTTTGCCTAGATCATTCCTGCATTCAGTGGCCAGCCTATACTGATTCTATCTATTAGAAATCAGGTCTCCGCCAGCCTGTTCTTCAGAGACCCAGTACTGTCAGACACCAGACCCATCACCCACTGCAGCCAGGGGTGGTATATTTTCACTGTCCCTAGGAGTTGGTCCTCCCTCCTGACATCATGGTCTTCTCTGGTTCTCTCTGTCCCCTGATCTCTCTGTCTCATGTCCCCACTCAGAGATACCCTGTCACCAACCCCTGTCACCTAACAAACCTCTTACGTGAGATCTGTTGCATGCTATGATCTCTTAGGGTCACACCTTGGCCCCAACATGCCAAGGTACTTCAGCCACTAAATCCTGACACAATCTGCTAAAACATTTTTAGAGTTGCTTGAGTCTCTGGTCACCAATGTTGTTGTCTAGTAGTAGTATATAAAGTGGGGACATGGTTGCTCTGAGGTATGGTTGAGGTGAAAGGTTTTATTGTAGATATGAGGGCGAGTATAGCCAGATGCATCTGGAAGAGTTCAGAGCAGGGAGAGAAAGTAGTAGACTAAACATGGCCAGCAGATTGGACTACACCATAGAGGAGAGGCAGGTGGGAGAGAGCTAGAGAGGAAGAGAAGACCGTGTGTGCAGACAAAGGAGACCAAGAGAGGGTAGCAAGAGAGAAAGTCAAGAGAGTGCTCCAAGAGAACACATGGCCGAGATGGCAGGTGGGGGAAGGGAAGCCCATGAGCTGGAGAAGTTTGGGGTAGGTCGTGGGGTGAGAAGAGCCAGGATATCAGTATGGACTCTAACAGGTGTTTATGATGCTGAGAGAGCCTGGAGGTCAGCTTGCCTTGTGGTATGCTACTAGGTACCACAGTTAGCTCCTTTGTCCTGACTTTCTTGTGGACATAATGAGTAGCTCCATAGTTCACTGTAGCTAACAAAGGGACTGTGATGTGTCCACAGACTTTCCAGCTGCTGTCTTTCTCCTACAAGAGTTAGTTGAGCTCTCTGAGTTCACCCAGTGTTCCTCCACCTCTGGACCCCTTGCTTAGAACTCCTGTCTTCTCTTTTTGTCTCTGGCCAGCCTCTCTTTCCACCACCTGCCAGCTTCGCCATTTTCCACACTTTTTAATATGCTGCTACCATAGTCTTGTGCTTCAGTTTCTCCAACGCTGACATCCAAACAGCTTTTGACTTTCCACAGGTATTTGTGGTTTCAAAACTACTATAAGAGAGTTGATTTGGTTTTTATTCAAAAGATGGGAAAACTGAAGCATTCTGTGAAGAAAAGTGTGTCTCGATGGGCAGGAAAGGGGTACTAGCCGTACATTTTTGGATATCTTTATTTCTGTCCTGCCAGGGTTGAGTGGTGCTCCATGCATGTGAAATAAATTGCTTCACGAATCTCAGCCCGAGCCTGAGGTGCCTTCCTCTAGGCTCAAAGGCGCTTCTGTTTCATTATGCATTCTTGGGGACAAATGAGGCCAGATTCCTCTGGAGGCCCTCCTCTTCTAGAAGGAAATATGCCACGCAGGAGAATCTGTGTTGTCCTGGCAGGTTCAGCTGGCATGGATCAGAAGAACCTTTGTCACAGTGGCCGTTAATGATGAGTCACACATTTTAGACACTTACAAAATGGTGGCCCCCCTGCATAGCATGAGGAATGCCCCTCTCTCTCCTGGCATGAGAAATCTGGTGAGCCAGCTGTTTCAGTTGATGGGGTATGTGTGTGTGTGTGTGTGTGTGTGTGTGTGTGTGTGTGTGTGTGTGTGTGTGTGTGTACGTGCACACATGAGTGCTAGCCCTAGCAACTGGCAAATCCTCCCTGGTCCACTGGAAAAAATTCTGTCTGGTGATTTTAATGCTACTTTATTGTTTTTCTTCCTGCAGATTGTTCTTCAAAGAAAATGGCTATTTCTTCAGGCTCCTGCCTGGGCCTCATCTGCTCACTGCTGTGCCACTGGCTGAGGGCAGCATCCTCACTGAACCTGGAAGACCCCAATGTATGCAGCCATTGGGAAAGGTAACTGTCCCAACAGTGGTCAGCTCAGTCTTTTCCATTGTCACCACAGGCCTGATGTGTAGGATCAGAATTTGAGAAGACATTTTGAAATAATTTCCCTGTGAAAAGTCAGTTTAGTAAATTGAGTCATGTTACAGACCGTGGAATGCATGTTCTGTGGGAGAAACTTCTGGTTCTAATATGGGTTCAGTTGTAAGAAGGCAGGAGAGTAACTCGACTAGAGTTTGGGTAGAAGGCTGTAAGTGCTTTCCCAAATGTGGTGACTTGAGAAGCTGGACCTGTGCTTGGGAATGCTGAGTAAGCAGAGGGAAACAGCATTGGGTAATCTACTGTACTAAAACACTGAACCATATGGAACTAAAACAGTTGTGCCATGGGTAGCTTGGGAAGGGAGGTCTGAGCCAGGCCTGGTGTGCCACAGTTCTGCAACCCCAGTTACTCAGGGGTGAAGAATAGGAGCCATGAACTCAAGCAAGGTCTTCTATCACTACAGAACCAGGTTGAAGTCAGACTGAAACTTAACAAGACCTCGTCTCAAAAAAGAGTGGGGTTCATGTGGACCAGGGCGGCAATCTAAGGAACACTTGCCTTATATTGAATCCAAAATGCATTTAAAAAATTAGGCCTGATTTTTGGATGAACACGGAAGGCCCTGTGAAGGTGGCATACCCTGAGGTGCTGTGGAAGATGTGAGTGGATAGCAGTGTGTGTGTGTGTGTGTGTGTGTGTGTGTGTGTGTATCTGTGTGTGTCTGTGTGTTGGTGGTGGGAGTTGGGGTAGCTTCTCCAGATGGAAGATAGCTTGAAGTCAGTGTCTTGCAGATTACCCAGAACTGGACTCAGCACAGTCAGAGGGACATTGAAGAAGGTAAACATCGGGTACATTATGTGAAGGCAGATGATGGAGTATCCACAAGTCAGCAATTCACAGTAGGAAATACGCAAAACACTTGAGAACGCATCCTTCGGAATCCTCTAGTTCTCTCTGAAGCAGAGAAGTAGTCCAAATCTGCCCTGCGCTGGCACTGCATCAGCAGGTCCAGAATGCACTGCGCTGGCACCATATCAGCAGGTCCAGAATGCACTGCTCTGAGTCGCTGCCCACAGGCCCCAGGAAGGGTCTTTATCCCAAAATAACAGTTCCTGCAAAGGTTTAACTGAGAGAATGGAGTTTGGTACCCAGACTTCGATGTGCATTTCTACTGTCTATAGCATGGTTGATGCTGTTCTTGGTGATGATGTTGGTGGCCACCTTCAACACTGTGATTAGCAAATAACAGAGTGCACATTCTACTGGCTTACAGTCTTGTGATAGAGGTACAAAGCTGGGACCAGCAACCGTAAGATGCTAGGGACGTGCGGGTGTCTTCCTCTTACTGTACATGGAGCCAGAGCTTGCGCCATCTCTGTAGGCAGCAGAGAACCAGGATAACAGAAACATGATCGCTCTATCGATTAAGGAAGTTGCGTGTCGTAAAACTTCATGCTGCAGAGAAAATAGGTAACAGAAAGCTGTATGAATTTGTGACAGTAGCGGGGTCATATAGAAAAGACACTAATTTCCTTTTGCTATCTTTATAGCACCTTCCCTAAGACATTTCAGTATGGAAGTGTGCAGTATTTGTTAAAATAATACGGAGAAGTCTGGAATGTAGGAACCTGAGTACTTGCATAGGAATGAACATTGTATCAACAAAAGGGACCAACAGGCAGTTAAACATCTTAATGGTTGGTGGCTTTAGGTGGGAGGAGCAGTTAAACTTGGGAGGTGTTGGGAGGGACCAATCATTGGATCTTGAAAATGTATTGGTTGTGATGTGAAGCTGGTCCACCAGAACTTAGAGTTTGCAATGTACGCCATTGCCAATGTGGGAAAACAGCAGAAAGGAGCTCCTGGGCTAGTGTGGTTTGATGGTGTTGGGCTTAGGAAATCAAGCAGAAACAGGAGCCTGGGAGGGCTGGGAATTTAACAATGGGATGCTCAGCATAATGAGATAGGGAATTGCTAAGTGGATGACCAAGAGGAATGTGGGCTATTCTAGCATCACCCATTTGAAAGAGCAGATTTGATTGGATCTCTTACCCACACTTGAGCAAAGCTGTCAACACACCTCTGCCTTGTCTTGTTCACCAGGGATAATTTCCACTTTCACTTTCTGAGACCTTGCATGTGGCATGGATTCAGTAGATGATTACTGAAGGGTTGACCCACCTTCTGATAGGGAATAAGATGGTCTAATATATGGACATGCACAGCAAGCATGCTATCTCTACTGTGGTGTATAATCTGGTGTAGAAATAATCACCAAGAAGGAAAGACTATGGGAGTCACAGAGACATGATTTTCCCATATGCCACTAGGAAGAACCTACTAGAAAGAAGCTACAACCTCCTTGTTGATAAACATGTTCTTTTAAGTCGATGATTCCTAGAAAGGATAGTTCTTAAAAGTGTTTTGATAAAAATAAAAAAGTATAACAAGATCAATAAAAATGATTGAATGAAGGGCCTTTGAGATGACTTAGTGGGTAAAGACACTTCCTGCCAAGCCTGAAGACGCAGACTCAATCCCTAGACTCCACATGGCAAAAACTGATGCCTACAGTCTGTCCTCTGACCTCCATATGAGTATTCTCTCTGTCTCTCTGTCTCTCTGTCTCTCTCTCAATGTATATACGTAAACACTGTGAAGGTACATATATTTTCAAAAACTGAAATGAGACTCTTTCCAAGGAGCTGGTCTCGGTAACAGGGTTTGAGTGGGCTTATGATAGACTCTTTACGACAGCGAAAACCACCTATGCCCTGAGGTTTAGAGCCAGGAAATGGAGCCTAACTTCCCAGTGTGACCTTGTGGGAGAAGTGCTCTTAGGCTTTGCCATCCCTACAGTGTCAAAGTCAGCATTTTAACAAGACACTCTGCTCTGTGCATATACCTTCGCCGTGCATATACCTTCACATATACCTTCGCCATGGAGCTGTCAGGTGCTGCTCGCCGTGTGTCCACTGATCTCTGAACAGTTATTTTCAGACAGTGTCATCCCTTGTTTTATGGCAGAAACTGTGATTTTAGAAACACTGTGCATAAAGGGAAAGGAGAGAAGATTAAATCCTGAATAACACACGAGGGGAAACTTCTGAGGGGAGGAAAACAACGCAATGCAATGTCCTTTTGGAAAGCAAGCAACTCTTAAACCCTCAGCTGCCTCCCATTCCCGGGCTTCCTGAGTCCCAGCTTTTTCATCTAGATTCTTACCAAGATGGTTTGAAAGAGGAGAAATGGCTTCTTTCCCAAACCCTCAATTAGTAATACAGAAGTGGCAGTAATTGAATCAGCAGTCCTGAAGTGAGCTCAGAGAAGAAACGATGATTATTACCATATCTGATTAAAGTAACAAGATAATTCAGGCAGATAAAATGTAATTAACCACTTTGGAATGTGTCCAAGTGATGATGGCTTGCCCCCCTCCTGTTCTGTGACCTTAAATTAATCCTGCTGGGGTTTCTCTCCTACGATACTTAATAGGTTAAAATCATGATGATATGTTTCTGTGTGTTTGAAGAGATTCAACAAACAAGCCACAGATAACAGAGGGATCAAATTTCTTTAGTTGAGGGGCTCTCTGCTCACCACTTGGTTTGGGGCTTGATATGTTCTGTTGATAGTCTCTGAGAGGGGACATTCTGAGAGGGGAGGATTTGTCAGGGCTTCATGCCATTTGTTAATGCTGAATCCTGACTGGAGCTCGAGCATTGAAAGCCTGTGTTACTTGCAATGGGAGGTAGACCAGATGGATATGTACTCTAGACAATGCAGACTCAGTCTTCTTTACATTTAGGCCTCTTGGGAGCAGCCCCCAAGTTCCTGGACTGCTAGCCAAGGAACTAACACAGTTCAAACAGTAGTCAGACACAAGCCAAGGCACAGTGATGAAGTGGGTGTTCATTTTGCACGTTTTCCTTCCTGATGTCAACGTACAGCTTCCAGGCAGCAGGCCCACGGAGAAGTGACAGCCTAATTGTCCAATGACAGATACTAAACCAGTCAGGTGTAGTCACTGACAAAGACTGTTTGTGACCATGGGAAATGGCTTATAATGTGCACTCAGGTTTCAAAAGTGAATACACTGTGTTATTATAGTATAAGAAAATTCAAAACCCTCAAACCTAACTCCAAAGATCACAGAGGCAGCAACGTGCTGGCCTGTGGGTGTGAAATTGTTACAGAATTCTCTCACCCTCAATTTAAAAGTTTGCTTTTCAAATTTCACAGTTTGTGTTTTAGATTTCCTTAAAAACTTAAAGAGAAAGGGGGTAGGAAGATAGCCCAGTCAGTAAAGGGCTTTCTGCACAAGCTGGAGCCAAACCCAAGCTAGATCCCAGCATCCATGAAAAAAGCACAGTGTGGTGGTCATACTTGTGTGGACACCCTCATCTCAGAAGGACTAAGAGTTTATTATGGAGCCAAATCTTAGTGATCATGGGCCAGGGACACAGATTTGGGTTCCCAAGTTTTATTGTTCCAAAGTAGAAATAGTTTCAGAAAGTTTTCATTGTAATAGAATAAAGTAAGTCACAAGTCAGGGTATTTTAAAAAATACATATGGTAGAAATATCAGAGAGGCAAGTTGTAGCTGGGTGGAGGGGCCTCAATTATAGATCTAAGGTGTTATCAAAAGTATTCTTAATGATTCCTCTTGGGGAAGAGGGTATTGTTAAGTTACTAAATCTCAAAGACTTTTATGTGTTTACCAGGATCTTACATATAAGAGAGATAGCCCATTGGGATAGCCCAAGAGAAATTGCAATTAGGTTTTGGAACTACAGTCTTTCAACCTCTCTACAGTCGGCAAGGTTTTAATCAGTCAACTCACGTAGGCAGCTTCCTTCTGGGAGTGCTTGTTCACACTTGTAAGCTCAGCACTGGGGAGGCAGAGACAGGAGGATTCCTGGGCTCACTCACAGCCAGCCTAGCCTATTTAGAGATCTTTGAGCCAATGAGAGACCACATCTTAAAAGACAAGGTGTGTGGATCCTGAGAAGCAAGCCCTTAGGTTAACCCTTGCTCACTCACTCATGCACACACGCATGCACGCATGCACACATGCACGCGCTGGAACACAAACACACATATACCCACGAGTGCCCAGATGATCACCTTCGCTCTCCAGTGTGCACAGAGCTGAATGCCCTTCGCAATTGTCTGGGAAACCTGTGCCATGTCTAATTCTAACAAACCAATTTAGTTCCATAAAATCCCTACTGTAGATCCTGATAGAGCAAAGGTTTGCTTTGTTTTTTTTTTCCTTTCCATTTTCTTTTCATTTCAAAGCACACATTCTAAGTGACTCCATTTTTTCCCTGTAGGTGACTCAGGTCCATAGCTATGGCATAGGTCTGTGCCAGAGGGGTGGAAGGGAGACGTGGTCTTAATATTCAGTTGTTTACAAGTAGCTGACTGGGAGGGCAGAGACTGGCAAGGGAGTCTCAGCACTGGCACTGTGCGAGCTTCACTACGCTGTTGGGGACTGAAGAAAATACTAGTAGCTTAATGGGACATGTCATTCTGAGAGCACAAGGTCTCTCTCTCTTGCTTTGCACAACATAAGTCACTCCACACTAACAAGGGCTTTGCCACTGAACCCATGTCTTTGGGGAGTAGCAGGACCTCTCTGATGGTTTTGAACAGTGTACATTAGAGATTCTGGGAAGACATCACCATGCTAGCTCTGATTATCTGTTTAAGATGTGATAATCAAGACCCAGGGCCACTGGGACTTACCTGAGGCATGTCACCTGCTTTCTCAAATTACAATCCTGCCTTCTTCTAACTAACAAATCTCTTCAGAGGGCCTAATATTTCTTGAGGATCCTTAAATATCCTAGGTACCACACTTCAGCATGCCGAAGAATGAAATATACAAAAGTACAAATAGTATGGTTACCCCACATATCTCCCATTGACACATAAGATAATCTCCAAGACCAGTCTGAGATCTACTGTTTGTGAGGTCACCATTACACAACCTTTTCAACCAGGCCTCCCTCTACCTAAGCTGAGTTCTCCCTGGTAGCACTTCACGTTAGAAGTTAGAACTTCTTGTCCATTCTCACGTTGATAATTTAATGAACTTAGACTATTGATTTCTCTGCATGTGAGTCAATGATGCTGTTCTAGTTTGGCTTTGTATTAACAGAGACTTAAAGCAAATGGGGCAAACCTCTCGAAAAAGAAAATTCTCCCGATTGTCGATTGTCTTGTAGGCAGATATTATACCCTGGGGCATGCAAAAAGGCTTTCTAATTGAGAAGTATAGAACCAAGGGTCTTTCTATTTCCCCTTCCCAGGTTGCAGAATCCCATGCATTCACTCTACCAAGAAGGCGTTAGTGGAGTATAATGGAGAACAGAACGTTTGCTAGGTAGCAAGCTGCTGGCGTGATTGTTTCAGGCTGATTAGCTCAGCCTATTTCATTATTTATAGCTGAGTTTAAAGGACTCACTGTAGCCTGCATTTTTGTGTAGCATATACTCTCCTGCTGCCTGAGAAGTTGGGCCAGCACATGAAAGCCAAGTGTTCCAATTGTTCTGATTTTTTCAAAATAATCACTGACATGTAGTTCACTCTGAATGCTGGGATTGTCTGACGACTGACCTTGTTTGTCTGCTCACTTATGGTGAGAACTTTTTATGAAAGGTCCTCGTTGTGCATGGAATCCTGGGAGGAGAGCAGTGAATTAGGTACAGAAAGACAGTGATGCATTTTGGGAATATTATTGTAGTGTGAACAGGAAAAGGATTTCTGCTAATATGTGTGATGCAAACCCTTGTTTTTTACATTATTGCTAAGATCTGCCTTTGGGCTGTGTTACGTCAATCAAAAACTTATGAAAACTTGAGCCTTCCCTCTTACAAGTCAGCATGGGATCTGGACGTGTCGTTCTAAGGCATGACTTCAATCCCTAGGACTACTGAAAGGAAAAAACATCAGGATTGGGGATTCAGCTCAGTGGTAGAGTGCTTGCCTAACAAGTGCAAGGCCCTGGGGAAAAAAAATCAGTGTGGGTTTGCAGATGAAGATAATCTGTCCTCTGGTTTTTGTTTGCTTGTTGGTGGTTTTATATGTGGTGATCATATTACTTGGGTAGATGTAAAATGGAAGACCTCTGATTTCTGATTTCCTCTTTTCTTTTCAGCTACTCAGTGACTGTGCAGGAGTCTTACCCACATCCCTTCGATCAGATTTACTATACAAGCTGCACTGACATACTGAACTGGTTTAAATGCACTCGGCACAGGTAATGGAAGCTTGGGGGTGTTTCTGACCCTGACTGTGTGGAGATGGAGTGTGATACAGTCAGATGTACCAACTGCTTGAGAAAGTGCATCCATGCACCCAGTGAGCAGCTGTTGAGGATTTTGATCCCAAGCCCAGGGGACAATGAAAGGTTGACATAGTCCATGACCTTTGTGACTTATGGTCTAACCACAGGTGACACATTTACTGTCCTTCCTGTGCTTAGAAAAACCTCATCCAGCTCCCTTGTAGAGGATGACCTGGGAGAGACACTCTTTTTTTAAAGTTTATTCTTTGAGAATTTTATACAGCATATCTTTTATTATTATATTTTACCCATGCCCCTGTCTCGCTTAGGTTCCACATACCTGGCTTTACATTATTTTTCTCTCTTAAAACAAAGAAACTAACAAAAAAGAGGGGAAGGCCACTAAAAATCATGGCATCCAATGACCAAGACCTGCAGCCAGAGAGGCTCAAGCCAGACAAAATCTCCCAGCAAAGAGGAGGGAAGTGGGCAGAAAGTGCCAGTCCGAACAAGAAGCTGTTTGAAAAGAATATCTGCTGAGAGAGGGAAAATCGGTTTTCTTAAATGGAGTGACACCAGAGATACCAAGCACACTCCAGGGCAGGCCCCGTGCTTGGGAGTAGCGTGCCAGCAAAAATCGAAGACAGTTTTCCCTATTACCATCACCAGATACCTAGAAACTCATGCCTCAGGCTCTGTTTCTACTGGACATCTGACTCAGTTTATGTTGAAATTGAAATAAGATAGGTTATCTATCAACCATAAGAACACAGAGCCAAAATATTAGTGCATGTAATGAAGGGAACTCTGATACCTTAATTCTCTCAGCTAAATATTTATAGTATCATGAATTATGGAGTGAGTGTGGTACCTGTCATTTTATGATCCAGTTATCTTTTTAGCACGTTTCTTCATTAAACAAACTTTACGAGCTCTATCTTCTCATGCTAGAAGGTAAAGTCCCTTGGAAAGAAAGTCTTTAAACTGTTTGCTCGCTGACATTTCTCGGTTCCCCGAACAGCGCCTGCAATATGCTAAATGCTTAAGAAAGGCATGTGTGTGTTGAATCTGTAAATGAATGGTGCTTCAGTTAAATCAGACAGTAGAATGAGAATTTAGAGTAGGATGACACTAGGCTGAATGTTAAAAGAGAACCTATGAATTCTCCTTTTGAAAATGATGCCTAGATGGGTATCATATGAAATCAGTCAACACTTTCCACATAGTTTCAAGGTAGTTGAAGTAGAGAATTTACAAAACTTCTGAGGCCCTGGAATAAAATTCAGATGGGCTGAATTGGGGAATCCTGTCTAACAACTTAATAATGAGCTATAATAATCTTGGTCAACCTTATATTCTGCGTTTCTTTTTCCTTTGAAACACTTGCTTTTTGTACCTTTATTGCAGCTGATATTTTTTTCTATTAAAGTTGAAATCATTCCTTGTCAGCTTGTCAATCAGAACTAATGACACAGTCTTTCCCCTTCATACAGAGTGAGCTACCGGACAGCCTACCGCCATGGGGAGAAAACCATGTACAGACGCAAATCCCAGTGTTGCCCCGGATTTTATGAAAGTCGAGACGTGTGTGTCCGTAAGTAAGGTGTCCATCCTTTGAGCTGTTTCTGCATGTCCAGTGCTGCTCTGCCTCTGAGGCGGGGACCTCAGAGTCCGGGTGGTTAGAACATTCCCCTTTGTTCCTGACTGCTTGTACCATGCAGAAAGCACTAACTTTGTCTGCAAGTCCTATCAGTCTCCAGATGAATATTGCTTGAGGAGAAAACGGTTGTACAGGAGATGCTGCAGGGCTGGATGTGACCAAGTCAGCTGTCATATTCAGCTGGAAATTGGTTAGGAGTCACTGGGCTGAGGTCACAGGAGAGAACAGCTACCTTCTGAGGGGCCAGCGTGCTTTTTTGTTTGTTTGTTTGTTTTCTGTTTTTGTTTTGTTTTGTTTTTGTCATGGAAAGATGAAGGGATGGATCCAGGGCACAGAGAGTACAAGTGCCCTGCACAATATCTGCCACTTGATTCTGAGGCATCTTGAGAGAAGCCTGGGGTTTATTTACACCGTACTTCAGAAGACTGAAGGAAGAGACCATCATCTCATGGGTGATGATGAAGTGGAGGTTTCTCGTTACTTTTTTGCATAAGACACTTAGAGCAGGATCATGAAAAACTATTTCTGAGCTGAGGCATTAGTGTGTGTGTGTGTGTGTGTGTGTGTGTGTGTGTGTGTGTGTGTGTGTGTGTAGCAGGGAGTCAGGTAGGCGCCTGGTCTGTCTGGGTTGACAATACTTGCTCCACCAACCACTCAACTGGGTGGCCTCAGATTTACCATTTCTACCTCTGTGAGGTTCCTTGTTAGCTCAGAGGGTGGGGGTTGGGGAGCTAGACCTGTGCTTGCCAATCTCCGTGTGCTGACATCAACAGTTCCTCAACTCTGGTTCAGAATGAGCACTATCTCTGCTGACAGATGCTCCCAGAAAACAAAAACACAACATAGAATTAACAAAAAGGAAAGAAAAACACAGAGCACGGGGCTCTTGCTGCCGGTAAATGTTCTTTGAGAGCATGTTGTCGTACTGCAGAGTGTTCTAAATTAAACTCACGTGACTTTGTCCAGGATCTCCAAATTGTCACTACTATGAACTGCTCCACAAGCCATCCTTGTGCATAAATAAATCTTCACGTCCTAAACCGGTTGAGACTAAATTTCTGGAAGTCAAATTGCTAGACCAGGGGATGTGCATATCTGGGTTGGTTTCCAGTTTATAGGCACAGTAACAGGAAGTGAGAGGATTCGCCCGCTAGCTTGTACCTGGTGACAGGTTTCCTTCTTAATTTGCATGTCTTTGATTAATGGTGGCTGAGGGTAAGAAAAATTATGTGTTTGTAATCAAACAGAATAATCAGGAACTGATCTCGGTGGCTTCAGGTGATGAGAAGCCGTCAGAAGAAAGACCAGGAATACAGTGCTGGGATGGAGGCCTTACTGGCTGGGCTGGACATCCTCCAGGGCTGTGAGTGACATGGTTTTGATGCCCTTAGCTTGGGTTCAGCCTAACAAACACAACTGCCAACCCACACTGAGAGAGTGTCTGTGCCAGATCATAGAACTCACGAATAAAGCCACAGTGCTGTCAGTCTGCACCGAGTTAGGGGTTGCTCAGGCCTTGTCTTGGCCACACCTCCCTGCCCCGCCAGGATGCCTGAGTGCAGGAAATGAGATCCCATAGGCCAGCTAGTGTGGGAAGAATGGACCCGAGCAAGGCCAGTTAGATTACAGCTCAGTGTTTCATGGCCACAGCTGCAAATCTACTAGTTCATCTTGCCTGGAAGTAAGTTGGCCAAGTATCAACCTTTTTCTTCTAGGAGACTTGTATAATGTGTTCCCCAGGCTGCATGAATGACAGTTTTAGTGAATGACAGTTTTAGCAATCACTTTTAAAATTCCTTCTCTAGGCTTGCTTAGCTCACCTGCTGTCCCTATAGGCAGAAAACACCCTTTAAAAAAGATATGGTAGTGTATTTATTCAGCTCCCTATATGCTCTCACTGGCATGGGAGCTATTTGGTTTCTGTTGTTGTTGCTGTTTTTGTTTGTTTTGTCTTGTTTTATTTTTTAAAGGACAGTCTGCATTTATCAGCAGTGATGGTTTATTTCATCTCGGAATCCCCATCCCCCAAAGAACTTACTTCTCTCTTGATTTCGATGGAGGATGCCTTTCAGTAATGGTCTATACTGTACTGCTGGGTTAGCTAGGTACCACTGTGGAGACAGTAGGGAAATAGAAATTAGCATTCTCGACTTGTTTTATGACCCCTTCCCAACAGGTTTCACTGCCAACCAGGTAGCATGGTCATCATTTTGAATTGTTTCCAGTTATAGAAAGGAGTGGAAATAGGGATTTATCCTTAATTCAGGCTGATCAACTTTAAGTTAACGAACTACCAGCTTACCTGGAAGGCAGAATAGGATTTTTTTTTTCCTTTGCATTTGCAATCAAATTTTCTCTCAGGTCACTGAAAAATCTCCTCCAGGAGGATGGTCTCAGGTACACCAGCTGGTCTGGGACTTGTCATAAGGTCTTGGATGACCTTGAACCTCTGATCCTCCTGACTACTTCCTGAATGCTTGGATTACAGGCCTGTGTTACCTCGCTGAGTTTATGTGGCTTTCAGTGTCAGGTATCAAAAACAGGGCTTCAAGGAAGCTAGATCAGCACTCTGTCAATTGAGCTACATCCACAGTCCTAAAATGACATTTTGTATTCTACTTTTCCATGTAAAGAAATTCATTGGCTTTTGTTTGTTGTTTGTTTGTTTATCCCAAATATTTCCTCTTCTTCATTGGAAAAAAGAGGGTGCAGTACAAAGACGGTTGAAGTTAACATGCACTGATTGTCTGTGGTGTGAAATCCAAAGGCTGGCTCTGTGATTACATGCTTATCTGAGAGAGCTACGCTCTGTCCCCCGAGGGAGCTCGCCCTAAGTAGTTCTTAATGTCTTCAGAATAACAGCAGATTAGTAGTTATCTCAACCCAGAATTTATTCTGTGCCAGGCAGATATGGCATCACTGTACTAATTCCCCCCAAATCTCACCAGGAGACAGATACGATCATACACATTTTGTAGATGAGGAAACAGTGGTTTGGTGGTTGGTGATGAGAAATGACGCTGTGTATACTGTGACTGTGGAATGAGAAGCTTCATCCAAGCAAAGGAAAGCGGCAGGACAGCTGATGGGTGGAGGAGAGTCACCTAACTGTCATACCGCATTTCTTAAGAGTGGCATCACAGTTACGTGACCTCAGAGATATCAAAGGAGCTGATAGACAATTTTGCCTTTGAAAACAAAGTTGCTTAATTCAATTCACAAATTAGATTCTGGCTTTACATTCCTCTCTTTTTAAAGTGAGTAAAATGGGCAAACATTTTTCTCTTTTGAAGTTGGACTTTAAAAGGGTTCCTGAAAACGGAGAACGTCATAGATACTGTTTAGATAGATAACAAATGTGGCGACTCTGTCTGTATCCAATAGGTGGTAGCTCGTGGATGCGTAGGTGTACCTGGGGTAGGACGGACTTTTCAGAAAGCTGGTGAGGGAACCTTGGCTGGTGCTTGTCCTGTTTCAGCTCTTTGGAGGTTCGGAGGGTAAGACTGGGAGTTCAGAAGACACAGAAGCTTTTTAATTTCATATTCATAGTGGGGAGGATCTGGAGTTTAGTCTTTGTGGGGATTCTCACCAAAGGTTTCTCAAGATGGCTCTCCTACCATGTTTACCACCAATGGAGGCAGCAGAGGACGCTGAAATACACTTTTTGTTCTGCCGATCAAGGGAAGAGATCCCTGGAGAACAATAGTGTGTTTTCTCTGTGTTTGGAGCACTGTGAGAAGACCTCTGTTTGAGATGGGAATGAATAGGCGGATCCTCTGGGAAGGCTGTGAAATGCAGACCCTAAATCAGTAGGTCTGGGCTAGGCACGGATTTATGTGCTTCTCCTGAGGGTTTGAGGCTGTGCGGGAACCACTCATCCCCAGAACACACTGAATAGCTAGGCTTCTGCTCTAAGACAGGTGAATGTTATTGGACCAGAAGAGCCAAAACAGAGGAGGGAATGGTGTGAGGACAGCCTTTTCTGAAAGTCTGGTTGGGAAAAGGAAGAGATAGGATTTTTCTTTTTTTTTTTTTTACAGAGAAGGTATTACTAGACATGAAGAAATTTGTGACACAGAATTTACTCTGTTCATAAATCATGATGGACTCTTAAGCTTATTCATCTTCGGGTTGGAATTATTGTCAGATCTGATGTCTTTAGTTTTTTAGTTTTTTTTGATATGGAAAAATCTTCATCTCAGTGAAGAAATTCCCAGGAATAAAAATAGTTTTGATGTGTGTGTATATAGGAATGTATGTGTGCCTGTCTTTGTGTACATACGTATTTATATATGTGTTATATATGTATGTAGATACATGGTTTTTAATAATGTAATTTATCTCATAAAAATGCTATCGATGCAAGTGTTATGTTCTTATACCTAACTGTACTCTCACTCAAACATATGCCAATACATTTTTATAACATGCACAATATTTATGTTGGTTACGTTCTGTGTTCTTTTAACTTTAGGTTGCTTAATATACTGTTTCCATATGTGGGTCTTAGTGAATGCATGGACATTATAATTAAGAACTTAAGGTTCATTCATGCCACAGCATATGTCACGACTGCCTTCTTCTCCTTAAAGCTACGTGCTTATTTTTCACTGTTTGTTGAAAATTTTATACTCTAGAGAACACAGTCCCCATGCTTCCTTGATAGAGAATGCCTAGTCCATCCCCTTCACTAGGCTCTATCTTGGATACATTATACTGTGACACATCACTTCCTACTATGTCTCAGATGCATTATACTGTATCCAATCACTTCCTACTGTGTCTCGGATGCATTATACTGTGACACATCACTTCCTACTATGTCTCAGATGCATTATACTGTGACACATCACTTCCTACTGTGTCTCGGATGCATTATACTGTGACACATCACTTCCTACTACATATAATATTTCAAATTATATGCATAGGTTGCCTCAGCACTTTGAATTTTCTAATTCCTTCTTAAGAGAGATTTTTGTCTAATAACCATGATAAACGATGCAATTATGGATTCTCATTTATGTCTTGTCTTCTATGCCTACCCATGTCTTATAAATGTCAAAATATCAGTTCCGTTTTGAAAAATCATGGCTGCTCTGGAAGTGAAATCTTAACTTTTGAGTTGTTCTGTTAGAGACGGAAGAAGCAGCAAACCAATTTGATGTCCTTCAGGCCTTGTCTGTGTTACAAGGTAGCAATGTGGTACAGACTGGAGCGAGGACAGAGGACTTGGTCCCCTCTTCTAAACTGGGCTACTTCGTTGACTAGAAAGAAAAGCATAAACTACTTCAGAAGAGACAATAATTTGATGTATCTTTGAAATTTTTTTCTCAGATTATTTTTCATAGGGAGACATTGTTTTTCATTTGTTTTTATGAAACACAAGAGGAAAAGGAATAGCCACTCATATGTTGCCATTTTTGATGTAGAACACTGTATTTTTCCAGCTCTTTAAATCCAAAACAAATTCATAGATTTATAAATGTAACCCCTTTTTGCATGTGGTTTTATTTGTTTATATTATATTACGAATATATTTCCAAAATGTTGATACAAATCTAGTAATATAGTCATTAATTTACATAACTAATAAGTTAATTGTTGCATGGGTGAATAATACTGTATTGGTATGTACTATGCATGTGCAATATGTATTAGAAGCTAATGTTAGCTTCTAAAACAATTAACATTGTTTTATAAATCTTTCTGCAGACATGAATAGTTCATAAGGCAAGTTATTTTGAGTAGAATTTCTGGGACAAGGACAATACAGGTCTAATTTGTGTGATGAAATATCTGAGTCAGGCTGCTTTAGGAAGAAAAAGGTTGATTTAGCAAACCGTTCTGCAGGACCAAGAGTATGCTGTTGTTTCTGTCCTGGGGAGGAGTCTCTTAGCTTTGTCACATGATGTGGGGAGAATGAGTGTGGACTAGACATGTGGCCAGAGATGATGGGCTTTTATATCAGTCAGGTTTTATTAAGAAATACACCCAGGAGAACTAATCAGGTTCCAGGAGAAACAATCCTCCTTGAGGCACACTTTGACCATCACGAGGACCCCCATATTAAGCCCTATAGCTTAAAGATCTTAAAGCTCATTTATCCAGAAATGACGTCTTGAGGACTAAGCTTCCAGCAGGAAGCCTCTTTGGAGGGAATCCGTACCCAAAGCACAGCAAAGGTATGCATGTTGCATCATCCAGGATTCGATTTGGCTATGAGGTACTCGATGGTGGCCAAAGCAATAGAGAAAAATAATTTCTACCTTCTCTGTCTACCATCTCTAAGGGGTGGTCTTTATTTTTATGTACCACAATTGAGCCTCACATATCAAAGCAGTTCCCAAAGAGCTGATGGAACAGGCATGAAGGGAAAGTCACATGGCAATGCAGCTGCCTCCTAAGCCATGCTGGAAGTGGTCCTATTCCCTTTCCTGTTTCATACTCATGGCAAGACTTTAGTAATATAGGTTTACCAAGATGCAAAGGCATCTGTGGGAAGAGGATAGTGGGTTCTGAAAGGCAAAGACAAGAATGATCTTACCCACATATTAAACAGTAATGTTACATGTCTCCTCCCCTGAGTAATGCAAGATGGTGTCCATCTTTCCATAACACCAACACTTAAGTATTTTTTTTTCATTATGTTGGGTGAAACAAATAGAATGTTGGTTTATTTCTGCATTTTCAAATTATGAGTGATACATATCTCTTCAAAAAGTTATTTTTATGGACTATTTGTCTTCTGACTTAAAGAACTGGAGCAGGATGGGAGAGAAAGAGAGGCTTTGTCTTTCAGAGAATCACAGAAAGAGAAGTTAGACCAACCGGGGATGGTGCAAAAGCAAAGAGGAGGAAGATGGCTGGGGGATGGTAAAAAGGACAGCTTGAGGCTACAAAATGACTAACACATATCCAGAGCTGAAGCCGGCAGAAGCATTAGGCCTCCAAAGTCCTTCAATCTCCTCATCTCCAATGGACACACTTTGTCTGTATACCCCAACCTTCCACAGGGCCTCCTCCCAACAACCTTGACTGTTGGATGCTCCCCTAGTGATGGGTACTCTTTTGTCTCCTTCACATTCTCTTTACCTTGAACACCGAGGAGAGGGATGATCTCTGATCTCACAGCAGTGAGATGAGGGTAGCTCTTGGTCCAACAGAAACACACATGTGTATCTCATGCAAAGTATTGTGATCCCCAGAGAACTATAGCTCTTTCAGGAACATTCTGGAATAAAGAAACCTTTGTAGCTACACTAAGGACCTCATCATTATCTACATTATAATTCAAGGAAGAGATGCTTGTTGCTACATACAACTGGTCTCAAATCACTTCTTTGGAATCTGACCTTTAGTAAACTGGATATTGTCAATGGGTTTAGTTACATGGGACTTGGAGAGGCTCACAAATGGGACGTTGACAGCTACCCCTGAGTGGGAGGGAACTGGTAAATTCAGACATACATCGCTCAGATGTTGTCCTTGGCTTCATTTTGGCTGATGACAGAACGTAGATCTTTGTAAGCCCAGCAGCCTGCTGCAGAATCGTGAATAGACAAAGAAAATGGCCAGGGCTCCCTTCCCAGTTCACTTCCCACTCTCGTGGTCCAGATGCCTTGCATTCCCCTGCTGGGTGCCGCTGCAAAGAAAGAGACCCTTCTGAAGACCATTTCTTCTGGAGGAAAACTTAAAGGCTGTTATCCCATCCTCCTTAGATGGAAGTCCAATATGAACTTGAGTTAAAGCTGTAATAGAGGCTCTCAGGCTCTCAAGGAGTTCTGAAGGGAAATGTCTGAGATCTGGCTTCTCCCCCTTCTCGCTCGCGGGCCAGCTCTTGGAGCATCAGTTCCCATGGATGTGCCTTCTTGTCTTTGGCACTTGTTAAGAGAACCTGGGAACCGTAAATAAAAAGCCCGAACTCCCACACACTGATCTCTATATGATTTCCTGTTCTTAGCAGAGAGGAGTGTGACAATTGATTACCAGAGCAGTGAATAAATATTCACAGTTGATTTTAACTTGGCCAGCTTTATGTAAGACTAAACTGGCTGTAGGCAAACGGGGAGCTAGAACTCCTGTTGGTGTTTAGATGAGAAAAATAACTCTAAAGACAAACTCTGCTCTAGTTTAAATACCACGCTTTTAAAAAGAAAGTAAAAAAAATCAAAATATGTACTTTAAAGTGTTTATTACTTTCTAGATGTATATATTTAGGATGAACCAATTTTCTTTATAGAACCTAAATAAAATGTTTTATATTTGGAAACAGCTAAGGAAAAAAAATAGTTCATACTTTTAATGGAAAAATAAAACCAGGTTTTATATGAAATAAAATAAAATAGGCGATGGGTTTTAAACTGAAACACTGGGGGTCAGAGCTACAAACACCTGCAGCTTACTTACTTAGGAGTCATTTCCTTCCAAGAGACAGATGTACTTGGAGGGCCACAAGTGGCTATTTGTCATGTGACACATAATTCTCTCCCCCACCCCAGCCTCTTCCTTTGTCCTGGGATATTAAGTTATATTAGACTGGAATTCATAAAAATGTTCCCCTCTGGGAGAATAGGTGCCTGTCTTAGAAGCAGCTGTCTGGGACATGGTACTTAGAAAGAGTCTGGGACGAGAGGAAGCACTGGTTGTCAATGGGTGACCCAGAGTTCCAGTGGGTGGCCTGTGTGCTCTGTATTTTCAGACTCTGAAATTATCTGGCATCCTAAGGGAGTTTTGATCTATTAGAGGGGTGTCATGGAGATATCAGTTGTCCCAGTTAATCATGGTTTCTAAATCACCTGTTCCAAGCTCTGGTTAGCCACTTCACTGCTGGTCCTATCATCTCTTTACCAGACTAGCTCTTGCCTCCAGGACAAACTAGCTGCTTCTGTGAAAGTCAGAATATTTCCCAATTAACTCAGGATAACATTGTCTCCACTGCTACACTGTTGTCAAGTGGATGGAAACAGTATACACAACAACCACACCCTGCAAAACTGTCACCCTAAGCAGGGTTGGGGGGGGGGGTAGAGAGAGAGAGAGAGAGACAGAGACAGAGACAGAGACAGAGACAGAATTCTCACCTCCCACCTTGTTGGTGACAGTGAATGACACATTTCACCTTTAATCCAGGTTTTATGTGACTTTTTTTTTTTCTGAAGAGTTTCAAACCCAGGATTCTTAGACTGCCCCTTGCTGGTGAGACCTCTTGCTCTGGGCTCTGAGGACTCAGCATTTGGCAGAGCATTGTTTAGGGAGAGAGGAGCTCCCCTGCTCTGTCAACAAGAAGGGAAGGCCTTCTTTTGAAGTTGAAGGCAGCCACAGCTTTCTACTCTGAGCTTGCCTGAGTCTCACAGGCTTACTCAATTCGTAGTTTCCACCTTGTCGAGCACTTCCAAACGTTCTGCTGTCTTTAGACTCTCGAGCACACCCTTTTGAGGAGAGATGAGCATGGAACAATCAGTTTAGGCTGTCCTGAGACAACAACGAGGTGCTATGTCCCTCAGTGTAACTACCCATCATGCCCCTCCCGACACATGCAGTGGAATTTTTTCATGTTTCCATAGGGACCCCGTTCTCCGTTGCTATGGAGTCCTACTTGTTTCAGAGGCACCTACCAGAAAATGCGGGAGAAGCCTTTTGTCCATACACTGCACCAGCAGAAATTCCAATTTTCCCACACGCCCACTGGAACCCACTCTAGTTGGGGACTTTGCTCTGCTAAGAGTGAAGACATGATTTGATCTAATAAATAATGCAGGGGGGGGGCTTTGCTGTTTTCCTGGTTGTTAGTACTTCCCTGGTACTCTGATTGTTATAAATAGAAACTATGAGTTTAATCTTAAGGAATTCCACTGTGAATTCAAACTAGACTCAATGCCATTCTGATGGAAATCTTGCCTGCTGCTGCTCTCTCTGCCAAAGCAGATTGACTTTAGTGTCCTGAGGAGACTAGGCTAACAGAAACAGTGGAACGTTGCCTCACCTTCAGGAAGTGAGTTTCTGAAATTGCAGTCTTTACAGGATAGGTAAAATGTTCACAGGCCTGATAATTTATGCAGCCTCATTTCGGGGACAGATAATCACTAGTGTAAAAGTTTGGAACTAAGAGACAATTTTGACTGGACTCCTGCTCAAATCGTTTCAGGAAAGAGTCATGTAAAATGATATAAAATCTGTGTTTGACTTAAGCAAACAAGCACACAGCATTGACATGGCCAGGTGACAACGTTTTCTTCACCCCCTCCCTTCTCCTCCCCTGAGGCTGGCACAGTGACTGCCAGCGTTTTTTACAGATAATCTCGTGGTAAACCCAAGGCATCACACACTGCATAGACATTTTTTTTAATTTCTTCAGCTGTAGCTTTAAGAATATCTGAAGTTCTGGACTTAGTCTGCTTTCAAGATAAACGAATCTACAAAAGCTTCAAGAAAATCCAGAATTCCGAGAAAAGTTTTGCTCAGTAAGGGAAACTTCTCTGCCAGGTCCCAGAGGGACCCTGAAATGAGTCTCCCTGACCAGCTGGGCCACAGGAGTGGCAAAGATCCTATTGGGCAGTTGAATGAGGACACGGGACCTGGGGATGCTTAGGCAGTTGAGTTCGTCTGGTATATGGGTGTACAGCTAAGGACAATGATGTTCCTTCTAGAACCTATCAGGGACCAGTAGTTCAGTAAGAGGTGCTAGGTTTCCATGCACCCCTTCCCCATCCATAATTGACTGCTGACAGGCTGTTTGGGCCATGTCAATTTAGCCAAAACAACCATAGTAAAATCTTCCCCAGAGTCTAAGACCTTCTTGGGCATGAAGAAGGTTTTTTTGTTTTTTTGTTTTTTTGGGTTTTTTTTTTTACCACATTTACACTACCAGATATGAGTTCCCTCTTGTGGAGTGGACTGAAAAATCTAACCAAAATGCAATACGTTACCCCTACAACAGACATGCCACGCTTGTACCAGGGGGTACATTTTCCCTGGTGGGTTGGTAGATAGCCTTTCTTAAGGACTACGTTAGTCAATTAGACCCTCTGGGCTGCTTGCAGTAAAAGGCATGTCTCGAACTTATTTAGCATGGACTTCCCTCCTCCATCAAACAACTCAAGAAAGGGGAAGTTAGCTGAGTCCACAGGGATAGCAGCCATATCCCTCCTACAGCACTGGCTTCATTGCTGGGAGCAGTGTTGTCTGGATCTTTCTTCCAATTTTTGAATTATTATCAATAGAAGTATGTCGTCATCCACCATTGCTTATGGAGAAGATGTCAAGATGTGTGCATATAAAATGTAAAATGTCTGAATCAGCATAGAAATGACCACTCGTGGGGATAAATCTAAGATTAAGGGGGACATAGCAGTTAAGTTTAAAATTCGACCTTCAAAGAATTAAAATCCCTTTTGTTTTTTTTTCAGTTTTTTTCTTTTTTCTTTTTTCTTTTTCTTTTCTTTTTTTTTTTTTTTTTTTTTTTTTTTTTTTTTTTTTTTGGCCTTTTCTGATAAAGGCCCATAAAGTCCCATAAAGTTGGCTGATAATCTGATTATAATGAATATTTATGCTTTTTCCTTTTGTATTTGTGTGTTTTTACATCTAGTGGGATGTGTGTGTGTAGGACTTGATGTAATGTTGTGCACATGCTATGTGGAAACATCTAGTGGTGTGTGTGTGTGTGTGTGTGTGTGTGTGTGTGTGTGTGTGTATGTGTGTGTGTGTGTGGACTTGCTGTAATGTGCACATGCTATGTGGAAACACATGCGGAGGTCAGACGATGGCCTTTAGGAGCTGACTCCTTCCTTTCTGCATGGGTTCTGGGGACAAACTTCGATCCTCAGCCTTGTATGTTTTGCCTGGCTGGCTCCTGTTTTATTTTATTTGCTTTACTGTAGAGCTTTGATGTTATCACCTAGTCTGGCCTTGAACTCACACTCTCTGTGAACCTCCTGCTTCAGCCCCTTGGGTTGCTGGGACTGCAAGGATATACCTCTGTACTTAGCTTGTGCTATCTAACTGTGTCTGGTTAAGTTTATACTGTGTCTTTGATTTGGGGATTAGTAACCCTGGCTTGACTTTCCTGTGACAAAGGATACTGAAGACCACAGCATTTCTCCAGTTTCCTCTATTCCTCTAATATGTCTGTCTATCTGTTCCCTAAAGGCATTTTAGTTTTCTTTCTTTCTTTCTTTCTTTCTTTCTTTCTTTCTTTCTTTCTTTCTTTTTTTCTTTCCTCCCCCTCCCCCCTTTCTTTCTTTTCCTTCCTTCCTTCCTTCCTTCCTTCCTTCCTTCCTTCCTTCCTTCCTTCTTTCTTTTCTTTCTTTCTTTCTTTCTTTCTTTCTTTCTTTCTTTCTTTCTTTCTTTCTTTCTTGTGGGACATTTTAGTAGCCAAGTTCCTCCAGCTTGCTTGATTTCTTCTTTTTGAATAGATTAAATTGCCTAATTTACATTTTCCTTAAGGCGTCCACACTATGAAGCAGAGGCTCCAGGACATGGAAAGCGACTAGCAGTGAGCATTGGTCCTTGACTCTTGGGCATGTGGACTTGCTTTGTCCCCAAGTGGGTATAAAAGGAGAGTGGGGACCTGGGATTGTAAGACATGGGGCTCAGAGTCCAAAAAGGAAGTGTCTACAGATCACCACCCAGGGGGAAGAGGGCAAGTATAGAGAGTGGGAGATGTGTAAGCTCGGGCCCATGTCTCACTGCCTTCTTAGCTTTTCCCAGGACTCCTTCCATTACGAATGACTGATTCAGATGCCGAGGCTGGGAACGCATTGCAGTCAGGTGAACTAGGGCAAACACCGACCTGGAAAACATGTCTGAAATGTCCCCAATGGCCCCAGAGTGAGGGGTCAGGATAGGATAAACGCCTTTCTAAGAACAAGAGAGGCTGGTGTGCACTTCTGGGGGCAGCATCACATGTTTCTCATCCACATAGATGAGACAGCTCTCAGGGCTAATCCACCTAGGGCTAACGCAGCTTTCTTCTGTGCTTCTCTAATTGTAAGTGAGGAAATTTTAAATCCTGCTCAGAGTGAGTCAGCGTGGGGTTGTGTCATCAGACATGCTGGAGGCTGAGTTGTTAGGAATTTCAATTTAACAAACTAGAGTTTATTCCAATGTCCGTTGCCTTTCTGAAACGGTGGCTCATTAGGCTCATATTACTGGAGTCTTTTATTATCAGCCTAAACGGACCAATGTGAGAGTTGTGGCCAAAATCCATAATGCCTGTGTAAGTTCAGAATTTAATGAAAACTCCACTTTCGAGCAATGAATAGGATTATGTGCTCCACAGTTGGCCTTTTTACTCCTTATCTGGGCTTCATTGCAACTGTGTTTCAACACAAGTTTTTGGCTTTGTTTTTCCAGTGTCAGTTATTTGCTTCATTGAGGAAAAGCTTAGGGGAGCATCATCACATTGTGACACTGCCCTAGATACATTTCTCGAGAGGGTTCAAAACCAATGCCTTCATCAGTGTTTGCAGAGCCCTTGAACCCTTACTGAAATTGCAGGCCTGGGAAGGTCAGTGTCAGCATGCTTGCCAGGTTCGATCCCTGGCATTACAGAGGAAGAAAAATAAAAAAGAATCTCACAAAGTATGCACAAATTTTAAAGATGGTCCAGATGTTTTATTCCTTCCCAATCCCTTGGTCTATAAAGTTCATGGCTCCCCGTTGGAAAGTTCTCTTCACGTATTTGTTTTAAACAGTTAAGTTTACATACAATGAATCGCACATGCTTAAGTATACACATCGGTAAGAATTGACATAATTGGGTCAAAGCCATGAAACCCTCACTCCACTCATAATAGTGAGTCTACTCATTAACCCCTTCCATTCAGGCTTCTCTTTCCACTCTTCCTCTGGCAAGCATCTCTCTGTCTCTGTGCCTCTAGCTTAGGATGTGTTTGTAGAGCACTGTGTTCCTTCTGGTGCCTCATTTCTTCCATCAAGCATATGGAATTTGAGATTCATCCGTCTTGTTGAGTACACCATTAGCTCATTCCTATTTAGTGATGAGTAATGTTTTTATATACATTGTCCACAATTAATTTGCCCTTTCATCATCTTACTATTACTTTAAAAACGATGCTTGAAAACCTGGGGCACAAGTGTTTGTGTGGCTTTCCCTTCCTTAGGCAGTATCTGGAAGGAAATGAAAGAATTGTTTGACATCTGGGCATAGGTATTCAAATCTACTTTGTGAGGGCTCAAAACTGGAACACCCCATATGTTCATCACCATTTCAGAACATTCTGACTTATTTTGATGAACATATTATCATGACTATATGATCTTCATTGTCTCTGAAAAGTCTTTTCTCCAAACTCATCTTTGATATTTGTATAATTATAGCAGATTAAAAAAACAAAACAAAACAAAACAAACACTGTTAGTATCCTAACAGTGTTTGGTCAACTTAACACAAGATAGAGCTATCTGGGAAGAAAAATCTAAACCAAGAAAATGTCTCCATCAGATTGCTGATAGGCAAATCTGTCAGGGCATTTTCTTGATTCATGGTTGATGTGGCAGAGCCAAGCCCACATGAACGTTGCCATTAGTGGGCAAGTGGTCCTGAGTTGTTCAGGAAAGGAGGCTGAGCAAGCCATGGAGAGCAATAAGGGCATTCCTCCACGGCATCTGCCTCAACTTCCCCAAGCCTTCTTTGGGCGTGGTGTTTTATCACAGACATAAAAACATAACTAAGAGAGCATGTCTTCTAATGTTTAATACATTTTGTTATTATATTTAACATGAAACTTTTATAAACGTTCATTATTTCTTGCTTTTTTAAAAATTCTCAGTCCATGTGAGATGTTTAGACCATTTCACACAAAGGAATTAATTGCTATTGCTATTAGGTTTGCTTTCTGTGTTCCTTCCCTCATCTGTTCTCAGTTTCTTCCTTTCTGTTGAATACTAACCACCAGTCTGTCCTCTTTTGGGTTATAACTTTAACAGTTTTCCTGTTTGGCTTGTTTTAGAGTAGACAGCATCCACATTTAGCCATTCTTAATTCTAAGTTAAAGTTATACTTCAGTGAGAGGGCAGGGCGTGTGCCTTGGGGCAGTGTTTTTAATTTTCCTCATACCATTGGATCACAGGCTTGCATGATCCATTTACTTCAAAGTCTAGTAGCTACCACATGCTTGTATATCTTTCTAACAGAAATGGGCGTCCAATTCATTCTGCTAACATAGATGGTTTATAACACACACCTGCAGACCTTCCAAAGAGCCAATTCACTAGTTTAGAATCGGGTTGAGAAGAAAACACAGATAGAGAGGAGAAACTCAAGCAACTAGGGTTTGTCAGTGTCTTGCAAATGGCCAATGATATTTATTCATCTGTGGTAACAATTCAGAGCGAAATGCTCCAGAGTCCACTTGCTTCTTTTCCTCTGGTTGTCAACTACATTCTGAAAATCCAGCTGTTTGTCACTCAGGGTATCAGGAAGGAGAGGGAGCTGGAGTGACCACTGAGTCCTGTTTGACGTTTTGTCTACACGGATACCACATCCTTCTGGAAAGAAAACCAAGAAATGTGGTTGATTGCTGGTCATCCAAGTGCCCCTGACATGACGAAGATTCTGTTAATAAAACAGGAAGAATAATTAGCAATGTCTACCAAAGACAATGCTAGCAATAACTCTCTATCTGTCCTTAAGAGACCCAAGGCACTACAGGAATGGACAGAAAGGAATTTTGTGTATTGAAGTTTTCCCACAGTGTTTACTGCATCCAGAGTTCTAGGCACCTAGTGTGCTCTTACTTTCTCCTTGATGGCTATCCATCTAGGGCCACTATGCTTAAAGCCTTCTGGTGGCTATGGAGCAGTGTTTCTAAACTCAAGAAATAAATTATGTGGCTGTTGGCTCGGGTACTAGAAGGGACTACAAGGCTGCTACTTCAGGCCACTTTTTACATGTAACTGTTCTGAAACTGTCCTCTTTAGCCTGAAACTGTTCTAAAGGTGTTTATGTTAGCATGTAACTGTTCTAAAGGTGTTTATGTTAGCATGTAACTGTTCTAAAGTTGTCCACTTTTACATGTAACTGTTCAAAACACATCCACTTCATTAGCTTAGATGTTGTCTCTGTCATGAGCTCTTCCTCCATTTCACCCCAGTTGGAATGAGTTAACATCTTCCCCTAACTTCCACAGTACTTTCTGTGATAACCTTTGAAGAGATAGTTCACATTACTATATAATGTTCAGTTCAATTATGACCCTAAGTCTAGTTTTCATATTTTCAGAGCTGTGTACTATCACAGGACCAGATTTTAAATATTTTCTTCATCTCAAGAAAACCTGTATTGTCCCACATTTACCTAACCCATTAATATATCTTTTGTATGGAGTACCCTATTTGGACATTTCATATGAATAGAATTATTCCATATTCTCTCACAGTCTCCTGTTGCTCCTTGCTCTACAGGCCAAGGGTTTCTAGTTTGCCACACCCAGTCTGTTTTCATGATTCCAAACGTTACATGGTATCCTGCAATTCTGTATCTCTTTAAAGAAAGGAAAGGGAAACAAAATGGCAGACTACTGGGCAGTTATTTTCAAGGGATACTTTGATCAAAGAAGCAGAACTGATTGTATCATTGCCTTTAGGACAAGGGATGCATGGCCCGGACAGACATATTTGGGCTATTTGGGCATCTTTAATCTGCTCACTCTTTCTTTTGCCCTTTCCCCACCTCTAAGAGTCAATCTGAAGGGAAGATGAGAAAACACTTGGTGGTGGCCAAAATGCCTCAGCATTTACAAGTGAAAGGAAGGAGGCCCACGGCATTAGTGGTGGGATTTAAATGGATTTAGGAACTGAGGTTGAAACAGGAGCCTAATTAGAAGATTCCAGGGTCACCATGTCAGTCTTCACCTGTCCACCAACAGACAGGCTGTCCACAGCTCTCACTTCAAAGAC